>NW_022103927.1:1009528-1013652 GCF_000313985.2 Echinops telfairi | reverse complement strand
AAAAATATATTAAAGGTATCCACATAGACACAGAAGAAATAAAAATGTCTTTCTCCATAGACAATATGAGTATAATCCTATATATAGAAAACCTCAAAGATTAAGCTAAAAAATTGATGGAGCTAATTGAAAAAAATTGGCAGTTATCAGATCAACATACAGAATTAAGATCAACATACCGAAATCAGTTGCATTCTTATATATTAAAGATGATGATACCGAAAAAAGATATTAAAAGAATAATACAATTTATAATGACTACACGAAAGATAAAGTATTTAGAAATAAATCTTACCAGAGAAACAAGACTTATACAAGGAAAACTACAAAATGCTCTTACAAGAAAACAAAAGAAACACAAATGTAATAAGCTCCTGTGTTCCTAGGTGGGCAGATTAAACATTGTGAAAATGCCAAAATTACCAAAAATACTTGACAAATTCAACACAATTCCAATCCAAACCTCAATTCCTCAGAAAAATGGAAAAATGAAATCCAGGATAACTAAAACACTACTAAAAAATAGAAATAAAGTAAGAGGGCTTTCAGTCCCAGACATTAAAACCTGTTATATAGCCACAGTAATCAAAACAGCTTGGGAGTGGAGTGAGAAACACTGTTGTCTCCCTGGGTACTGCTGCAGTTCCTCTTGGTAACTAGCAGGTTGTATAAGGCCTGGCTAGAACTTACCCTGCTGGATCTCCAGAGGGAGAACCGGGCTGGGCCTGCTCCCATATGAGGTTACTGATTGGGCTATCACAAGTGTTTACCAGAGAACACTCAAGAAATCCAATCTGTGCTCACTTGAGTGAAAGTGAGGCTTTATTCATCAATTTTGCAAATGTAGGTGCCCAAGTCTCAGAAAAAGCATTACACTCCCAAGCTTACTCTGCAAGTTCCTCATTGACTGAGTACTATGGGGTGAACACTCTTTTTCTGATATTGCCTTCTTCCTTAACTTAAAGTTTTCACTTCTGGAAGATTCCCCCATCAAGCACTTCCTTAATTCATCTAGTTCACATAATACTATTCTATGGGTGTCTGGGTTCTAGTAATTAGCACATCAGTAATCATCTTTCCTCTGGCTACTTAGGAACTTCTTGGCCTTTGGTTCCTTTTATTGCTGATGATGACTGGTTTATTTCTGACACAGGAACAAAGATAGATACAGAGACCAAAGGATTAGAGTTGAGAACCCAGCAATACAGCCAAGTATTTATAGACTTTCAAACTTTGTTAAAGGACCAGAACAAATGAAGTGGGGAAAAGACAGCCTTTTCAATAAAGGGTGCTGGAAAAATAGAATCTTCATCTGTAAATGAATGAAGCAGGATCCATATTTCACACTTTGAACAAAAATGAAAAGATGGGTCAAAGACCTGGAACTATCTATTTTTTTTTCTTGTTTTGTTTTTCTTTTGCCTTATGTCTATCTATATAAATGGGCAGGATGAACAATCTTGAGAAAACAATGGGACCGGTGGTTGGAGATGGGGGTAGGGAGGGGGACAAGGGAGATGAGGGGAAGTGGGGAGCCAACAAACTCAGGATAAGGGATCAACAAGAGATCTAAAACTGATGGTGAGGGAGGGGATATGATTCCTGGTGGGGTTTAATCAAGGGCATTGTATCCAAGAAGAATTACTGAGAGTCTAATGGAGGGTGAGCATGAGAGTGGGATAGGAGGAAGGTGAAAGGAAATAGAGGAAAGAAATAGGAGGCAAAAGCTATTTATAGAATGCATATATGTATAGGCATGTATATATGTAAATATGCTAATTTATAATGAAAGGGATAGAGACCAATGTACATATAGTTACATGTTAAGTATTAAGATAGCAAACGGACTTTGGACCTCTACTCAAGGCCTCCCTTAACACAAGAACACTTTGTTCTGATAACCTGGCACTCGTTGATACTCACCTTCCCAACATGATCACTGAAGACAAAATGGGTGCATAAGCAAATGTGGTGAAGAGAGCGGATGGTGACCAGCTATCAAAAGATATAGCATTTGGGGTCTTAAAGGCTTGAAGATAAACAAGCAGCCAGCTAGCTAATAAGCAACAAAACTTACATGGAAGAAGCACACCCGCCTGTGTGATCATGAGGTGTTGACGGGATCAGGTATGAAGTATCAAAAGATCCAAAACAAACAACTCTATTGATGCAAATGAGGGGGTTTGGAGTGGAGACACAAAGTCCATCTGTAGACAATTGGATATCCTCCCACAGAAGAGTTATAAGGAAGGGATGATTCAACCAAGGTGCAGTATAGCACTGATGAAACACACATCATTCCTCTAGGTCCTAAATGCTTCCCCCACCCCCCTTCACACTACCAGTTCTACCTTACAAATCTGGCTAGACCTGAGAACACACATTGGTACAGATAAGAGCTCTGGACACATGGAATTCAGGTCAGATAACCCCCTCAGTAGCAATAGTGGGAGTAGTGAGAGCGTGCGGATAGGAGAATGGTCAGGGGGAGAAAGGGAGAACCCATCACAAGGTTGGCTATATAGCACCCCCCAAGGGGACGAATAACAGAAATGTGGGTGAAGGGAGACAAGGAACAGTGTAAGATATGAAATAATAATAACAATATATGATTTATCAAAGATTCACAAGGGTGGGAGAGTTGGGGAGGGAGGGGAAACAAGAGAAGCTGATACCAAGGGCTCAAGTAGAAAATGTTTTGGAAATGACAATATAGAAATGTTTTTGGAAATGACAATAGAAAATGTTTTTGGAAATGGCAATATAGATACAAATATGCTTGATACAATTGATGTATAGAAAGTTATAAGAGCAGTAAGAGTCCCCACTAAAATGATTTAAAAAAAAGATGAGTCAAAGACATAAATATAAATCCTGGCACCATATAGATCATCATAAAACATAGAGACAAACATAAGTGTTCATACTACCAAACATAATAAAAAATATGCATCTTCTAGAAGACAAGACAAAGAATTGGGCCCTTCTAAAAGTATGCCATTTATGCACATCACAAGCCGTTATAAAAATAATTAAAAGAGAACCCAATGGTTGGGAAAAAAATTCAGAAATGATACATCAGCTAAGGAGCCTCCTTAGCTCCTCCCCCTAAAAACAAAAAGCAACCCCCCCAAAGAACTGTACAACATAACGAATGAGCCTTCATGTAAAAGGCCCACTAGTTAATGAAAATGAATCAATATTGAATCATCAGTGGCAGCATATGTACTATTCTAATTCACAATGTTAATACTAGTAGACACATTTCAGGAAGGAGAGGGGGGCACATGGGACCTGTAGTTTCCGTGGTTCTGTAAACTTAAACTGGAACTGAAAAATAGTTATTACAATTTTTAAACACTAATTTGCAACACTAAAGCAAAAAAAGTCTAATAAAAATCTGTAGACGACTACAGCACCTTAATAAGAAAAACACAAATAACCCAATTAAAAAATAGGCACAAGGCATAAATGGACAACTTACCATAACGACTTCCAGGTGGCTAACAAGCATATGAAGTAATTTTCATGTTGATTAGCAATAAGAGAAATACAAATCAGAACAATAATGAAATAGTATCTCACACCGACACTTTGAGCAAATTTAATAAAACTGCAACTAATTAATGTTGGAGACAATATGGAGAGATGGGAACACTTTTACACTACTGGTGGACTGTAGAATTGTATAACCCCTGTGGAAATCAGTATAGCACTTCTTGAAACAAATGCAAATAGAAGTACCTGATGACCCAACAACTTCTCTACTGGGTGTACACCCTAAAGAAATAAAGAGTACAACACAAACAGACATACACACAGCTATGTTTATTGCAGGAATTCCCATTATAGAAAAAAACATGGAAATAACAAAAAAACTTCAATTATAAAGGAATGGATAAGCAAACGCTGGTATGTCCATACATTGGAATATTATGCATCAATAAAAAACAATGCACAAGATGTCTTGTCTTGTTTTTATGCATGTTATTATCTCCGCAGGTCTGTCTAAATAAGATAGGCTGGATGAAAAACCTGGAGGAGAAAACAACAGGACTGACAGTTCTGGGGGGACATGGGATAGGGGGATGTGGGGGGAAAGGAAGTGGTGTTAACAAACCCAG
>NW_022103927.1:1000870-1005073 GCF_000313985.2 Echinops telfairi | reverse complement strand
CACTTAACCTTTATATAAAACTCTCTCTTATACATGAGTTTCTGTGGATTTGTTTCTCTAAAGTACCCGGACTAACACACCTTGCTTGCTCAAAGTGAGGAAGACTTGAAGCATTTGCTGGTGAAGATCAAGGGTTGCAGCCTTCAGTGTGGTGTACATACAACTCCGTGTAAAGAAAACCCAAATCCTCACAATTGGACCCACAGGGAACACCATGAAAAATGGAGGAGAGATTAAAATTGTCAAGGATTTTGTCTTGCTGGGTTCCACAATCAGTGTTGAGGAAAGCAGCAGTCACGAGATCAAAAGACAAATTGCGTTGCATAAATCTGCGGCCCAGACCTCTGGAAAGTGCTGAAAAGCAAGGATGTTCCTCTGAGGACTAAGGTGTGCCTGACTCAAGCCGTGGTATTTTGAATCACCTCATATGCCTGTGAAAATTGGACATTAAATAAGGCGGGTCAAAGGTGAATCGATGCCTTTGAAGTGTGGTGCTGGAGAGGACTATGGAAAGTACCAGGGACTGCCAAAATGGCAAAGAAATCTCTCTTGGAAGAAGTACAGCCAGGTCGCTCCTTAGAGGCAAGGATGGGGAGACGTTGGCTTACAGACGTTGGACGTGTTGTCAGGAAAGACCAGTCCCTGGAGAAGGACATCCTGTTCGGCAAAGTCGAGGAGCAGCAAACAAGAGGAAGACCCTCGAGGGGGTGGAGTGACACGGTGGCTGCAGCAGAGGGTTGAGAGAAAGGTGTAGGACTGGCAGGGCTTCACTCTGCTGCGCTGAAGGTTGTCCTGGGCAGGCACCAAATCATTGGCACCTAACACAACAACACTAACATAGCTCTACTCAGACACACCTTGGTTTCCATGAGACAGAGCCGACTCTATGACAAATGGTTTGTGCCCCCGCCTCCCCCACCTCCCCCATTAGTGATCCCCCATTTCATTCTGGGCTGAGTACAGGCTCACACACACTAGCTGGCACATCATCAGTTCATACCATGAGGCACAGGCATGAGGGTGAAGGAAGTTTGCTCAACTTTTCCTCCACAAATTTAATTTCTCCAAATCACTGTAGGAGAGAGGCTGCCCCAGGAATGTGCTCAAACTGCATGTGTCCTACTGGGTTTTTCATACCATTCGCCCGATAGGATCTACTTGCTTCTCAGAGACAAAGCTGTGGTCATGGAAACTTGGGCAGCCTTCTTCTAAATCTTCTCTCTCTGAGCACAAGGCCAGAGTCATTCCCTAACATGAACTTGGTCTGTAATTTGTGAAAACTTTATTGTGAATTCGATGGGGGTTTACGTATCCGATCAACATTTTTGTATTCTACAACCTTAAAACCAGACCGGAAAGAACAAAGTATGCAAGCACTATAGGCAATATCCAAAGTGCTCACATGCGCAGTCCTGGAGTCCCAGAAGGAAAAGAGAGAACACAGAGTGGAAGAATATTTCACTAGCTATTGGCTGAGAGTTTTCTAAACATTATGAAATATAATCAAGCTTCAGGTACAATGACCCCCAAGCAAGGTAAATTCTGACTAAATTTATAGTCACACACATGCACACATGCACATGCACACACGCACATGCACACACACACACACACACAGAATCTACACACATTCTAGTCGGATTGCTGAGAAGCAGTGATAAAGAGAGAGAAGATGAGAACAGCTGAAATCCAAAGGACGTATCCAGTGATACGATATACGCATATTCCCTAACAAGTGGATCGATACCTGGGAGACATTTCATAGACATTTGAAGGTTTCTTTTCAGCCGTGTAACCAGCTCTCTATTAAAACATCGAGAGGGCTCAATTCAAGTATTGAGAATACCTTTGGCCACATGTTCTGAGAGTCATAAAAATACCACGGAAGTTTCCATGACCACAGCTTTAGCTCTGAGAAGCAACAAGATCCTTACAGGCAAATGTGATCAGACATCTAGAGTGATATGTAACATAGATTATGAGGCACAGTCTTGGGGCTATGTCTGTCTCACTCCAAAGCAGAGAGAAATAAAATTTGTGGAGAAAAGTTGGGGCAAAACACCTTCTGACTGATGCCTGTGCCTCGTGACATGGTGATACGGTACGCCCAGTAGTGATAATGGACACTGCTGAGCCAGGAAGGAAATGGGGGGGGGTGGCTCGTTTGGGGGGTATGTCCTCCAATAGGATGGGACTGTCTTCACTCATTACTCCTGGGGCTGGGAGCAGCTGTGCAGAACCAGCAGCAGGCAGGGTGGAAGGCAGGTACAGCAGCTCACCCAATGGACCTCCCCCAAAGACCTCTCCCCATGCCCAGGACACCTGGTGAGTAGAGATACTCTGAGCAGGGGAAGTTCCACACATCCTGATGTGCTGAGTCTGGGTGCACACCAGTGCTCTGGTCAGATGTGGGCAGGATGCTTAGGGCTCCTCCTCATTCCCCAGTCCCCTCCTTGAAGCCTTTGATAACCCAAGGTCTCCCCTCCCCAGTGATAGGAGTCTGACTTGTGCAGTCATTTTCACGGCTGTGCTTACTAACGTTTGCTCCATTCCACACAGGACCACGGCCCCAGGCTAAGCCCTGGAAGTTTTTCTCCCTGGCAATGACGTTCATGCTGTTTCTGCTGGCCAGTATTCTTGGAGTGGCCTTAGCCAAGGGTGAGGTGGCCAGGCCGGTGGGGGTGGGGGTTAGAAGGGAGCAGGGGCACAAGCTGCAGTCTCCAGAGGTGGGTCCTGCAGGTCTGGGGCGGAGATGGAGCTGTAAGGGGAGGTTAGGCTGTGTTCGTGGTCATAATAATTTTAGGAGGATGCTATCATGCTCGGAGGATTCTGGTTGGCACAAGTGGTTTGCAATGGACTGTACTGAGAGGCTAGCAGACTGAGCACAGCCAGCCTCACCACCGCTGAGAGACCCGACAACTGCTGTGGTGAAGACGACAGTCACCAAATGCTCCTGGAGTTCTTCTCCTCTGCCACCCACGGGCCCCAGGAGCTGGGAATGAGCCGATTCTCCTCTGCGACCCAGGGGTCCCCAGGAGCTGGGAATGAGCCGATGACCATGGTTTCCTTTACTCAAACTACACAGGAGGGTTGGGGACCTGGGACTAGAACCTATCAGTGGTGTAAAGGTCTAGGGCATGTTCTCTTCTCCTTCCTCAGTCCTGGCGATCACAGCCCTCCTGCAGGATGAACTGAATCAACTGAACAATGAATGTAAGTGCTGATGGAAGTGGGGGCTTCCTCCCACAGCATTGTCCCTCACCCTCCACGTTCTTGACCAGCCTTCTCTGTGTGTCTCTTAGTTGTCCAAGGACTGGCAGATGCTCGGTACCACCGGGACCTCTTTCAGGGAGAAATGTTCCGGCTCGTGGAGGCTTTGCAGGCAGGCAATGGTAGGAGGCTGGGGTTCCCGGTGGATGGTGGAGAGGGAGGGCTGTGAGAAGGATGGAGTTCTTCCCGCGTCACTGTGGACAGTAGTGGTTCTGCAGGGGCATTGTAACTACGCCCACCAGAGTTGACAAAAGTTGGAGTCCCTTGAACTACTCTATGAGGTCTCTTGACCATGGTCCCTGGAGGGGGACGCATCAGGCACTCCCAGTGCAAACTACCAGGGACACAGCAGGTTGATTGGCACAGATGCCTCACTGAGCTGGAGGCAGATGTAGTGGCCAGTGCAACTCCAACCCAGCAGAACTGACCTCTCTCCTCTCCTCCAGGGTCCTCCTGTAAGACCTGCCCCAACGTATGGGTGACATTTGAGGGCTCCTGCTATTACTTTTCCAATATAACACACAACTGGTTTGATGCCAAGGAGCACTGTGCCCAGCATGGATCTCACCTGGTCATCATCAATAGTGAAGCAGAACAGGTGGGTAGGGAAATTGGATTTGTGGGTCTTCTCCAGGACACTGCAAGGCCCTGTCTCTGATCGACTGCAGGGCAAACACTCTGGCCTTTCATAATCCTGCTATCCTGGCATGCATAGTGACTCCTGTTCATTCATGTCTAGTTTCCTGAGCAATTGTGCAAGGCACCTCTTCTATGAGAAAGCCTTTCTTTCCGCTCCCTGCATGGAAGGCTTCTCCTCTGTCTTCTTTGCGGTCAAGGTCAAACACCTTCTCCCAATAGCTTCCCAAATTCTCCTCTGTCACAGGTTCACATTCTGGTGGTGCTATCTCTTGGGTCCCTCACCCTAGACAGGAA
>NW_022103927.1:977881-1000010 GCF_000313985.2 Echinops telfairi | reverse complement strand
TCTTTGACCACTTCAACCTTTTCTGCATTTATCATCATGTTACTTATTGGTCCAGTTGTGAGGATTTTGATCATCTTGACATTGACTTGTAATCCATTCTGAAGGCTGCAATCCTTGATCTTCATCAGCAAGTGTTTCAAGTCTGCCTCACTTCCCGCAAGCATAGCTGTGTCATCTGCACACCGCAGGTTGTAACGACCCTTCTTCCACTCCAGCTTCTCTGATGACTTGCTCAGCATACAGTTTGATTGAGTATGGTGAGAGGATACAGGCCTACTGCACAGCGTTCCTAACGTTAAACCACTCTTCTCATGTGCTATTCGCATAACTGCCTCTCGATCCGTGCGTAGGTTTCACATGAGAACAATTACGTGTTCTGGAATTCCCATGCTTCCCAAAATTATCCAGTGTTTCATAGTTCACACAGTCAGCTCCCTTGGTGTAGGCAATGAAGCACAGGTAAACATCTTTCTGGCTGGTGTTCTCTGCTTTCAGCCAAGATCCATATGGCATCAGCGGTGATATCCCTTGTCCTCTTCTGAATCTGGTCTGAACCTTTATTTTTACTTTTTTAATTAAAAGATCCTTTTATTGAGCACTCTTATAGCAATCCATACATCAATTGTATCAGGCATATTTGTACATATGTTGTCATCATTCTTTTCTAGATATTTACTTTCTATTGAGCCTTTGGCATCAACTCCTCTTCCCATGCCTCCCTAGTGGCGCCATGATAAATTAGAAATTATTATTATTTTCATATCTTACACTGATCACTGTCTCCCTTCCCCCATGGTTTCTGTTTTTCGTTCCCCTGGAGGTGAAGGGTGTGGTTCCGTGTGGATCATTGAGATTGGCTCCCCTTCCTCTCCTTCTCTCCCTATGTTCCTCCTACCCTTCTGGTATTGCTATTCCCATACCTGCTCCTGGATTCCACGTGTTGTGAGCTCTTCTGTCTTGTCTATACCCGTGCACATGCTCCCGTCTAACCCACAGTGAAAGGCAGTTCTGGGGTTATGATAGCGGGGTGGTGGGGTGGTGGGGGTGGTGAGGAAGCCTTACAGAACCAGAGGAAGATTGTGTGCTTCACCCATGCCTTACTGCACCCTGGTTGACGCCCTATGACCCTCTGTCGGGATGTCCCATTAGCTACAGATGGGCTTTGGGTCTCTGCTCCGACCCCCCTTGTTCTTGACAATATGTTTGTTTGTTATGGGTCTTCTGATGCCTTTTACCCAGTCCCAACCACACCTCATGATCCCACAGGCTGGGGTGCATCCTACATGTGCGCTTGTTGCATCTCTGCTAGATGGCAGCTTGTTTAATTTCAGGTCGTTAAGACTCCAGACACTATATCTTTTTATAGCCAGGCACCATCTGCTTTCTTCACCACATTTGATAATGCACCCATTTTGTCTTCAGTGATTGTGTTGGGAGGGTGAGCATCACAGAATGCCAGTTTGTTAGGACAGTTTGTTGTTCTTGCATTGAGGGAGGGGATGAGCAGAGGCCCACTATCTCAGCGGATTGTCATATAAATACATGTACGTAGGTCCATACCTCTATTTTTATGAATTAATGTATTTACGTATATACCCACCTATGATTATACCTCTATCCATAGCTTGTCTTCCTAGATTGTTTCCTTTTACCATCTTCCTGCCCCACCATCAAGCTCGCCCTACCCCTTAGTAATTCCTCTCAGCTAGATTGCTGTTGCTCCAACACCAACAGGATCTCTACGTCCTCTTGTTGTTGATTTTAATTCCTTAGATTTCCCCCACCTATGGTGCTGTTTGCTCACCGCACCCTTCCCATGCGTCCTTCTCTTCCTTACAGCAGGTCTCCTCCCTTAGTCACAGTCCGAGTGCTCTCTGACGAAGGGGTCCATCCTTCAGCACTCTCTCTGACAAGGTTCTGCCGCCATTCATTAGGCCTCCAGTGTCTGACAAGGTCTGGAAGCTCTGTGTAAGGTTTCCAGTGGCTGCTTCCTCCAGAGTGGGCAGCGAGTCCTTCTTTGTGATGTGTTCGTCGTCTGGATGCTCCGAGAAGGTCTGTCCACTTTGGGTAACCCTGCTGGCATTTGAAAGACCAGTGCCATAGGTTCCAGTACCACAAGCCTGGACAGTGTGACAGACACACTGACAGAGCAGTGGTTAGCATATTGGAATTCAGGATCAGAAATGTTCAAGACACAGTTCTTTCACTGGGACAGCCTCCTTCTCGCCATGCCCCAAATCAGTCCTCTCTCCGGTCTGTGGCCTCTCAGTCATGAGGCTCGTGGCCTCTGCCCTGTGTGGGTAAGGTCATGTAGCTTATTTAATGCCGCTAAAACGCCCTAAGGGGATATCATTTTGCTATCAGCCTCAACTTGAAGGTGCTCATGACCTATGGGTCTGTGGGTCGGCAAATCGAGTTTCCCCAATGAAATGTCTTGAGACATTCCCCTCTAAGCAAACTTCCTACCCAAAGGTACTCAGCTTTACTTGATGTGAGTGCTGGGAAACCCACCATGCTTGCTTCTGCTGCTCCTCTATCACTCCGCTGTGGCTTCACGGCACCACAGATTTCTATTTCGGAAGAAGGAGGTTCATTGTGCATGGGGTTCCGGTCCGAGAATGCACTCCACTCCCTGCTCTTCCTTCTGCATACGGTAACGAAATAAATCTCCCCTCCTGATTTTGAGAAGGTTCTCTTTAACTTGAGCCGATTGGACAACTGACCAATCCCCTCATTAGATTTTCCAAGTTTCTACAATCACAATTAACCTCTTTAACAATCACTCACAATTTAATCCTATAATCCCCCAAACATTTCCCCCACCTTTGTTTATCAGGAAAAGCCATTTGGCATGAGTTACAAAGTCACAAGATCCATATGAAGCAATTTACTGTACTGCCCACTCCACCTGGTCATTCTGTGCCCTTGAATATCCACCCTGGGTTGTTTTTAATATTAGTCAATTGCTGTCATGCAGGCTCTGATTCGTGGTGGGTCCATCTGTGCACAGTGGAATGGTCCCACATGATTGTCAAGGCTGTGATCTTTCAGGAGCAGATCACCAAGCCTGTCAGCTGAGCCATCTCTCATGGGTCACGGAGGTCAACTGCCAAGGCTATCCCCACTGCACAAGTCAAAGGCCTTAGGGCATAGGTCACCTAATGTCTTTGGTGACATACCGCATCATAATGGGAAAAATGGAGGTCTATCCATAGCTATCAACTTCGTGCTCTCAATTATCACCTTAAGTAACTTCTCCGTGTCTTTGTCCCTCTTGGACTTCGCCCACTCTTAACCCTGTGTATAATTCTTTTTTGAACTTGCCTTCTCCCTGCGCAGATTTTCCTGAAGAACTCGATAGACAACTGGAGTGTCCTCAACACAGAGGATATAAGGGACACCTACTGGTGGTATGGTGGCTCAGCCCCGACCAACATGTGAGTCTCTCAGTGGGATTCAGGACCCCGCTACCCAGCCCTTCATTCCATCTGGACATTGCAGGCATCTCCCAATATAGGATTGATTTCCCAAGTTCTTCAGATGCCCCCGTCTTATTTATTCCAATCAATGTATTCGTTTTTGCCATTAACCAAACTGCTTGTCATATCTCCTGTTATCATTCTTACTGTTATTTTCTTACCTGCAAATGTGTGTGTGTGTGTGTGTGTGTGTGTGTGTGTAAATAAGGGAGCAACCACACATAAGCCAGAAGTTCTCTTTTGCAGGTAGTCAAATACCTTAATATGTTTAAGATGATTGTGCACTTGAAGGGAGGCAATAGATCTGTATCATTTTTTAAACTGAAGGGGGAGAGCTCTTTTGAGTGTGTCACTCAATGGATGGAGGCTCTCACATACGGAGAAATGGTCTTGAGAATCCAGTTTTAACTCAATGATCCACATATTCTGGCCACCACTTGTCTTTGAGTACTTATCTCTATTGACCAAACCTTTACCAGAACCAGACCCCAAGCTTTCCAGACCACTGTTGGGTATTCCTCCTCCCCTTTGTCCTCACTGCTTCTGCCTGAGCTCTGTGATGGTCTTGTAGATGGACCATTGCTTTATAACCTAGATCTTTTCATCCTTATCAACCTATACTCTACTCAGGACCACGGCACCATGATTCCACACTATGACTTTTGCATGGCTTAAGAGGGCACCTCTGCTCCCCAACAACACACTGATGTAATCTACATTTTTGAGGAAGACAGTATTCAAAGCTTGCACACTGGGTACTACATATTTACATCCTCAGTCCTAGATTCTTGAGGAAGGGAGCATTCCATGCTGCACACCAGATAACATTCATGTTCAACCCCTCCTCTCTCACACTCCCATGTCCTCTCTACCTCTATACCCTAAGCTAGTGACGTGTGATTTCCAGTGTTGACCTGCAGGTTGACCATTTTGACTTAGTCCTTGATGTCGGCATTCCTGCAACAGTTTGTGTGATGTGAATGGATGTGATGTGTTAAACTTACAACAGCATCTCTATGGGAATCTCTTTTGTGCTGAAGATGAAAATAACAAGACTCTGGTTATTTTCTACCTGGATTCCATTTGGATTTTCAGTATTGATTTTTTTATGGGCCCCTTTTGTCCTTAGTTGTCTCCCCCATCAAAGTGGCCAACAGTTGAGGACAGAGTGGAGTCCTACTCATTTTTTGTGTCTCCAGTAGCTAATACAGAAAATTGCTCACAGTGGGTGCTTAACGAAGTTTCAGAATGAATGAATGAGTTGTGAAGGGCTGAAGGGCTATGTGGCAAAGCAGTGAGGTGCTCACTAGGTCTGCCAGCACTTTTATATGTCAGACATTCCAGCACAGCATATCTCCAGCCTTTGTTCCATTTGTAAAAAGAGTCGCCAAGAACGGAAATCTCTTGTCCAGTTGGACCTCATTGATTTCATTCATGATGCAAGAGGTTGGGTCAGATGATGCTTATAAAACAATAGTTCTAATCTGATGTGTTTCTTCCCCAAAGTGACTTTTGGCATTGTCTGGAGATATTTCCATTTGTCATAACTAGGTGTGGGGATTGGCATCCTGGGTGGAGACCAGGGAGCACCTCAGGATTGTACACATCACAGGATGCTGCCTCTTCCAACAAAGAGTCATAAAATCTTGACTGTTCCCCAAGTGCTGAGGTGAAGAACTCCTGTCACTGTTTGATCATCTCTTGGGTGTCTCAAGTACCCAGAAGCTCAGTCCATGCTCAATGGAGCTGACCTTATCGGGGATCTTAGTGGTCAGAACCACAGTGGGGCACAGTGTGGTATGCCTCCCCTGCTCTGTGTTAAGGGGTTCCTGATGTTTGTTTATGTATTCACAGGAACTGGGATCCTCACACATCTCGTTTCTATGATTGTGTTTCTATGAGACGGTTCAACACCCAGTCCAGGAAGTATTGTTTCTGGAGTTTCAATTGGATCTGCGAGAAGCCTCAGATCTGTTGAGTGCACCTCCCCTTTGTTCCTAGCTTTAGGAGATTTTCCTGATGTGGGATCTCAGTACAATTTCCAAATATTCTGTAGAGCTTGTTCCTTTTGAGCCCCAGGCCTCTTGGTCACTTCTGTATCTTCTCTCATCTTCTCTCTTACGTTCTACGGAGGAGCCAGAAAAAAAAATGACACTGGGGTGAAACATGAAGCAAAACGTGGCAGGTAGGACTTTGCACTAGGCTCCTGGTGGCACTTGACAGGAACTGCCAGAAGTTCAGCTCAGATTCAGAAGAGGATGTGCAACAAAGGACATCACTGCTGATGCCACCTGGATCTTGGCTCAAAGAATACCAGAAAAGGGTTTACTTGTGTCTCATTGACTGTGCACAGGCCTTCGATTGTGTGTACCTTCATGAACTATGGAGAGAATTGAGAAGAATGGGAATTCCAGAACATTTTATTGTGCTCATGAGTAGTTTGTCCATGGATCCAGAAGAAGTTGTGGGAGCAGAACAAGGGAATATTGCCTGGTTTAAGATCAGGAAGGGTGTGCACCAGGGTTGTGTCCTCTCACCATACTTATACAGTCTATAGGCTGAACCAATGATCAGAGACGCAGGATTATATGAAGGTTAATGTGGCATTGGGATTGGAGGAAGGCTTATTAACAACCTGAGGTACGCAGATGACACAAACTTGCTTGCTGAACGTGTGGAGGAATTGTGGTATTTACCGATGAAGATAAAGAATTGTAACCTTCAGTATGGATTACAACTCAACATAAGGAAGACCCAAATCCTCACATCTGGTCCAATAGGTAACATCATGATAAATGGAGAAAAGGTTGAAGTTGTCAAGGATTTTGTTTTATTTGGATTCACGATCAAGGCTTATGGAAGCAGCAGTCAAGAGACCAAAAGATGTATTGCATCAAGTAAATGTGCTGCACAAAACCTCTTTAATGAAGGGTAAGGATCTTTCTTTGAGGACTAAGGTGATCCTGACCCAAGCCAGGCTATTCTCCATTGCACCATATGTATAGGAAAGTTGGACACTGAATAAGGAAGACCACAGAAGAATAGATGTAATTGAATTGTGGTGCTGGAGAAAGATACTGAGAGAGCCATGGCCTGATAAAATCACACACAGATCGGCATTAGAAAAAGTAAGGCCAGAGTGCTCCTTAGAGGCAAGGATGACAAGACTTCATCTTACCGACTTTGGCCATATTGCCAGGAGAGATCAGTTCCTGGGAAGGAAATGGCTTAAGTAAAAAAGAAAATGAGATTGTTTTAGAATAAGTGTCATAGTAGGTTGAACTAATGGGTAGGTCTCTGCATTTGATTCCTACCAAACAACTAACAAAGATGTTGTGTACATTTGTGTGGCAATAACATTTGGACACCGGCTGTTGCATTGATTGTGGCTGATAGCAACCTAATCCAACTGCCCTGACTCATCATATGTACCATGCTACCTGTGGGCGTGTCTCACACTGTACCACCTTGCCGAGCCACCCGAAGATTTCTCCACTTTGTCAGGCTGTGCTGCCTGTGGGCTGACTCCACTTGTCTCGCCATGCCTCCCCATGCCACACAGCCACCTTGCATTGCTGCACTGTGAATTTCCACCATGACTTGCTTCACCACACTGCACTACTGGCCTTCCCTATGCTCCGTCACCTTGTCTTCCTACTTTCTGGTTCTTTGGCCTTTGAGTCTGGTGGCTGAGTGAGTTCGAAAGACCCGCAGTATATTGACTGACTCTTGGACGTGTCAGTGCCTTGCTCTACACATTCCTTTTCACTGTATAGACAGACTTATCCACTCATGTGTAATTCTAAGTGTCCTGGTTTTGCTTTCCCAGAGAACCCTGTCTAATAAGTAACCATATTCAATGATGGGTTAGGTTACAGAGTGCCTGAGATTTTCTTTTCAGTACTAAAGGAAACTAGTGGGAAGATGGCGCAGAGAAATGAAATTAGCCAGATGTCGACAATATTGTAAATTAAAGCTTTTCATTTGAAAATGTGTCATTCTTCACAATGGATGTATGTATGGATTGTGATAAGACCTATAAGAGCCCCCAATAAAATGATTTTAAAAAGAAAAGGTGTCACTCTTTTTTTAATTCTTAATTGGGATTTAAATAATACATGGATTATTTCAAATTTCAATCACATCAAGTAGAATGTGCAATTGCTACCACATTTTATGAACATTCTTTTTCTACATAGACTCCTTGACCTCATCTCCCTTTTATCCCACCTCCACCACTGTAGGTGTTTATAATTTTTGAAGATATATTAGTTCAGTATATAAAACAAACCTCAACGTCACTACCACTGAGTCAATTCCGACTTATAGTAATTCTGGAGTACAGGGTAGAACTGCTTCTGTGAGTTTCTGAAACTGTAACTTTTTATGTAGAAAGCCCCATCTTTCTCCCAATGAGCACTCCTCTCCCCTCCCTTCATTTCTCCTTGAAATTAGGCTTTTAAAAGAGGTTTTGACTGTCCTGGATCTTTGTTCTTATCCAGCCCCATAATTCCTACCCTACTTCCCAGTTCAGGGGTTCACAGGGATGTCTGGAGGTACAAGGCCTTGTCCAGGAAACACCTCCGTCATTATCCACCCAGTCCTCACCCAGCAGACACCCCCTTACTGTACCAAACTCCACCCCCATCCCCAAGGCTGTGCCTAGCTCCATTCCGTGTCCTGGTGTGCAAGGAAGGGCGCACGCCCAGGCTCTGTGTGCAGGATTTCTCAGTCTGGCAGGGAATCGTGCCCATCCCGAACAGTCCCAGCTCACACGCATAGAATTGGGGTTGAGAGAAAGAAGCCAGGGGGGAGGTGGTGTGGAGGGTGCTTCAGTGAGCACCTTGAGGAATTTTTCAGTAACTATTTCTGAGCAATTAGGTTGAGTTATTGGCCCAAGAAATACCCAGGGCAGAGCCAAGGTCTGGGGCTTGGGAGACCAGGTAGTGGTGAGTGGGGGGCGGCGGCGTGGGGAGAGAGAGAGAGAGAGAGAGAGAGAGAGAAACCCAAAGCAAGAACAAAAAATTGGTTGCTGTTGTGTTGTGCAACTGAAACCGGATGATCTCATGTGTGTTAGAGTGGAACCACTCATAGGCTTTTCGGTTGCTATAATCATTTGAAAACAATTTGCAATTCGTTCTATTGAGCTGTAGTTAACACAGCATGCAATCCAGGAGTTCAATTCTACTAAGAAGGGTTGTTCAGTTATCACCTCAATCAACTTTGGAACGTTTTCTTCCTTCTTGTACCCCTTTGTGTTGATTTCCCATTCCTCCCCGCCCCCTTCTGTGCCCCCAGGTAATTACTATTTCACTTACTGTCTTCATCCATCCTGGCTTCCCTGTACAGGAAAATAAATAAAAGATAAGAGCAAAAAGGACAAGGAAAGAAGTACTCCTACTAACAATGATCCTTTTTAAAACTGTGAGTTAGTAGAAGGTTTACATTTCAGGCCATCACGTCTGCATTCAGCAGTTAAAACCACCTATCAACTGCCCTGCTATTCTACCACCACTTTGGCTTCTCTCCTCCTTCATGCGGCCCTCCAGCCTCCCTTTCACCCAAGGCAGCACCTGTCAACCCTCTCGCCCATTGCTCATCTTCCCCCGTGCCCTTCTCCACGTGGTGACATCCAAAGTCTATTCCCTTTGATCTAAAAGCCTTTGTATTGGTGCGTATCCTTTTTGTGACTGACTCGCTTCACCCGGCATAATGTTTTCCAGGCCCATCCATGCTTTGTGGTTTTATCATTGTTTTATCATTGACACATAGTAGTCCATTGTGTGTATGTACCAACATCTCTTTCTTCATTCTTCTGCTGATGGGCATTTGGGCTGTTGCCAACTTCTTGCCTCAGTTGCTGTAACTTTTGGATTTTCTGTTTCCTTCTTTTGTGCTGCTGAAGATCATGTTGACTTTTTTTTGGAAGTCAGAGAAATCCATCTTTTTTATAGCTAAACTATTCTTCTAGTCCCCTGGGTCTTGTGGAACCTCCTTTACCGGATGGTGTTCTTTCCTCGCCACGTGTCTGTGTCCTAGTCCCTACTGTCCCAGGGGCTGATTACTTCGTCCTCTCAGCATTAGCACACTGTTCTCTCTAGGATCGTTTTGTAACAGGCCTTAAACCTGGTAGAATGGGTTCCTTCTTTTTGATCTTTTATCTTTAAATTGGCCTGGTTCCTCACACTCTCTCATTCTTCCAGAAAAGTGTAAAAATGTTTCAACATACTAAGAAAAATCCGTTAGATGATTATTTTGTGTTAAGTGTATAATCAATTTGTGGAATGTGGAACATTCCATGATGTTCAGACACAGGATTAAGGCATCCTGGTGGTGCAATAGGTTAAGTGTTGCGTGGTCTCTGGAAGGTTGATGGTTCAAGCCCACCAGCAGCTCTGTGGGGAAAAACAAGCCTTCCTGCTCCCATAACGACTTACAGTCTCCAAAATACAACGGAGCAAATCTATTCTGTACTATTTATAGGATTGCAATGAGTCAGAATCAACTCCATGGCAGTTGGTATTCCAGAATATATAATGGATATCCATTATCCAAACTACCCTATCATCTCTTCAATGCACTAGAAAGTGTCTACTTAGAGAGTTTACGCATATTTTGTCTTGTGTTGCACAAGGAGTCCTTTAATATTTTTGTTCCAATAAAGGATGTGTTTGTCTGGGTAGACTAGAGAAACAAATCCATAGACACTCCTATGTGTATAGGAAAGAGGTTTATATATGAGAGCGATTGACTATTGAGAAAACATCCCAGCCCAGTCCAGTCCAAGTGCATAGGTCTGATATTAGCCCATATGTTCAATACCAATCTATAAAGTCCTCTTCAGACTCACGAAACACATGCAATGACGCCGAATGCAGGAGGATCACAGGCCAGTGGATGGGAAGTCTTGTGGATCCAGTGGTGTTGTAAGCATCTTAGGGCTGGCAGGGGTCTCTATGTGGCTTCTCTAGGTCCAGGGTTCTGGCTGCATCAGGGTAGTCCATGTGGCTTCTCCTTAGGGATATCTTGCTGAGAGTGAGCAGAGAGAGAGAAGTGTTTCCTGCCTCCAAGGAGGAAAAACCGGAGTTCCCAGAGTTCTCAGGAGAAAGCCATGCCCACACAGAGGCCTCATTGGCTATGAACCAATTGACAGACTAGACTCCACCCCATTCACTCCTAACACTCTCATGTTCCAAACTGACACCAGATGATGTAATTACCACAGGGGGACAGTATCTTCTATTGGCTTTATATGGATTGGTGTCATTGATGAATACATTGGTAATATAGAGCTTTCACACTCCCTTCTTTTTTTAGATGACATGATTTTTATTGTTTATTTTCTCAAGACGAACCCAACTTTCTCTACTCTGCTCACATAAGAGGATGAATTAATGTCTTAGTGCACTTACTAAAGGAGTACAATTGCTGCTGGTTTTAACAGAATTTCTCCCCGTCCCACCCCAACGCCATGCTCACAGGTCTGTAGAAACACTTGTGTAATATGGAGAAGTCTATTCTGGAAACTGACAGGCTATTGCATTCTGACTTTTCATTTTGCTCTAACTTCTCAACTACTTATATTGAATTTTAATTCATTTTATTATTATGGTAAAAACATACCTTACACAAATATTTTCCATTTCCACATTTTTAATGTAAATTGTATATCTTTATTTTTATCTTAAATAGTTTTATTGACACATCGCATACAATTCAATAGTGAAATCATGTCAGGAAAAGTTGTACAATTATTACCACAATTAATTTTAGAAAAATTTCTCCTTTCTTGTATTTATTCCCCCAGCCTCCGCTGCCATATAAAAAAAACATTAATATCATTAACGTTCCTATAGATTTACCTATCCTGAATTTCACATTCAGAAAAATATCCTAAAAAACCCCCAAACCAATAAAATTTACTTTAAAAAAACCAACAAAAATATAAAACATCAATGAAAATGAAAGTAGAAAATATTTTAAAAATATTAAAAACTAGAGCAAAATTGGAAAGGTGTTAAATTTTAACTTAGACAACATCTGTAATAATCCACTTTCCAATTCCAACTCTCATAGCATGGCTATTCACATCCCTGGTCAATGGTCAGAGGCTGAATCTGTGTGGACCCTGAAAATGGATTTGGGGTTTCCTCTGTCATTCACAGCTTTCTGCAAACTAGGTAAGCTAGGTGTTCACAATGTAAACTCTGATACCATTCCCTCCTTCAGGTTTGGGGTATATTACTTACAATCCTTGGATCACACAAGCTGGTGTGCTTCCTTCAGGTGGACTTGGTTGGCACCCTGTTTAGATGGCTGCTGGTTTGAAGACAAGCCTTTAAGATCCCAGATGCTATTCATTCTGATAGCTAGGCACCATCTAGTTTTTTCACCACGCTTTGCTATAGGAAGATGGTTGGGGAGGGGGAAGGGGGAAAAAGGGGGAACCCATCACAAGGTTGGATATATGGCCCCCCCCCTCAGGGGACAAATAACAGAAATATGGGTAAAAGGAGACAATGGACAGTGTAAGATATGAAATTATAACAATGTATAATTGATCAAAGATTCACGAGGGTGGGAGTGGGGAGGGAGGGGGAAAAAAGAGCTTATACCTAGGGCTCAAGTAGAAAATGTTTTGGAAATGATGATGGCAACATGTACAAATATGCTTGATACAATTGATGTATAGAATGTTATAAGAGCTCTAAGAGTTCCCAATAAAATGATGAAAAAAACAAACAACAATTTTTCAGTACTATTGATGGACAACAGCCAAGTCATGCCTACCGGGGTAATAATACATGTCATAATAAAGCCAAGAGGGCATTTAAATGTAAGCGGAAGGTTGTGTTGCCCCACCTTTCACTGATCACCCTCACGGCAAGAGAACTGAACGGAAGTTCAAAGACCATCAGTTCCATACTGTTGGGAGAGCAGTCACTGATTCCAGTCCCTTACCTCCCCCTCCCATGGAAGGGGGAGGATCTGGGAGAAAGGTGGGATCCAAGGAGGGGGTCCCAGGGAGCTCAGTTTCTCCTTAATCTGCTATTCTGATTAGGGGCCCATAGTCGGGATGAAGCTCCAGGGACTTGGACGCCCTTTTTGGGAACCCCAGGGTCTGTCAGCTCTTCTTTTTGTCTCCTAGGTCAGGGGGTTCCTGGTGAGGATTCAGGCTCAGTGGGGACTGGATGGGCATTCTGAGCACAATCAGACCTGCTCCCCCTACCCACTCGCAGGAACTGCATCACACAGACATTCGCCATGAGTAACATGAAGGTGGGATGCCATGCTGATGTGGGTCTGCATCCTGCAGGACCACAGGGAGCCTGAGAGAAAGCCTGGGCAGATCCTGCGTGCTGACAGCGGCCTGGGGCTGCAGGTGGAGCCTCCTGGCCACGGACCACAGGGAATTCCCACCTCTTAAGACATCCCCTCTGCTCCTGCCCCCCCCCCCCCCCCCCCCCCCCCCCCCCCACCGCCACTGCCCACCTTACCAGCTTAGCTGAATCCTAGGCATAAACCTCTGTTGTCATGTCTACTGGAGCTGCCTGTGAGCCAGCATGGGCTTGTGGGACCTGAGTGACCTGGAAGTGGGAGTGGCTAGGTGGAGGATGGGTGGGTCTCTCTGCGTGCAAAACTTCTCAGGCTGCCCACAAATCCTCTAAAGTCAGATGATGAAATGAATGTATGGGTAATAGGGAGCCCCGACCAGTGTTTGAGCTGTAGAGGGACCAGGGTTGAAGACGGACATTAGGTATAAGACTGAGGTTTGGAGTGAAGGGTGAGGGGGTGGACTCTGTAGGTGTCCCCCCAAAGGAAGGTCCCTGGTCAGCACAGAACACAGAGAAAGAGTTGCCCAAAATCGGCACCCAGGCAGCATGTCCAGGACTCTGTATGCCCTCCCTGACATTGCCAACCACCAAGCCCTTTCCAGTGTCTGCCCATCCTCACCATTCTGGAGTGGCTCCCTTCCCTTCCCCTCTGGCCTCTGGCCCAGGCGACCTGGCCAACAGGGAGTGGCTGGGCCCACTGTTTGCTCAGTGCTGTCACGGAGGGTCCGGGGGGCCTCACCACCTCCTTTACCTCCAGCTGCCTCTCCCTTCCCACCTCCGGCCCTCCTGGCCCAGCTTGTGGTGGGATGGGTTTGATTCCTGATATTTGAAGCCAGACCATTAGACACAAAACTAACCGCACCCCATAGCATGGGCTACAGAGCCAGACTGCTTGTATTCAAGTCTCAGCTCTTCTGTGTGTCCTTGAACAAGGGATTCCCCTTGCCGTGCCTCAGTTTCCTCACCTGTGTCCTGGGGATCATAGTGGTCAGCACCACCTCAGGGTTGTCCTGGGGACTGGACGTGAAGGCCTCTGAGCCATACTTGGCACAGTCAATGCTCAGTAAACGTGGCCTTTTCAACCACAATTATCACATTTACCACTCGCAGAAAACCTGGCTCTTGGAAATCAGACCATGCTGTTTTTCATGTCCGTTTTCTGTGCGATGAGTTTCAGAGTGAGATTGGAGCTCAGAGGGAGGAATTTGAACCTTAGTGCTCCTGGAACCAGCTCTTCCCCATGGAGTGCACGTAGGAGCAGTTGTTTCTGAGATGAGCCTTCTGAAGGTGCAGGGGGTGGGGATATAAAAGCAACCTTGGCTAATATCTCCATATTAAGATCATGCTACGACCATGGATCGCACAATGGTCAAAAACTGTTCAATGGGGGCTTACTTCATGTTGGGACTTGGCAGATGGATTTTGGGCTTTCACTGTTATTCACGTTGTTGTTATTTGGTGTCCTCAGGTTGGTTGTGACCGACCGGGACCCCACGCGCAGCAGAACAGAACAAACGGTCCTGCACCATTTTCACAATTGCTCCTATGCTTGAGTCCATTGCTGCAGCCTGTGTCACTCCATCTGTCGGGCCCTTTCTCTTGTTCGCTTCCCCTCTAATTTACCGAGCTGGATGTCCTTCTCCTGTAACAGGTCCACAGTACTCGAGCCAGAGTCTCTCCATCCTTGCTTCTAAGGAACTTCTGGTTAAGCAGTCAATGGTATTTTCAATAGTCTTTGCCAGCACAATAATTCACATGCATGGATTCATCTTTGGTCTTTCTTATTCAATGTCCAACTTTCCCATGCATATGGAAACTCTCACTGCCATCGAGTCAATTCCAACTCATAGTGACCCCTGCTCTAGGGCAAGGTAGAACTGCCCCAGTGCGTTTCTGAGACTGTGACTCTTTATGGGAGTAGAGAGCCCCATCTTTCTCCTATGGAGCAGCTAGCTGGCGGTTTCAAACTGCTGATCTTGCAAATAGCAACCCAACTCATAACCACTATGAGGTAACTGAGAATACCAGGGCTTGGATCAGACACACCTTAGTCCTCAAAGTAACATTCTTGCTTTTCAACACTTTAAAAAGACCATGTGCAGCAGATTTACTCAATGCAATGCAAAAATCAAGGTGATTTTGATTGATTGATTGATTTGGTATTCCAAAGAGCTAAGCTTGATAGATTTTCTCAGAAGAATAAGGAGGCTTTTTATGAGAGAGAGAGAAATTCTTCAAGGTGAATCAGCTAGAAAATGGCAGAACTAGAATGTATCTGAGAAAGATTCAGATATTACTGATGTCAAACTTTGGCTTTTATTCAATGGCCTGCACCTTTCTTGGTTCCACCTATCCCATTGTGCTTAGAGAACTCTCTAGTGGAAAATGATGATATTTATGTTATCGGGTGGAAAGTCAATGCACTAGGTTTGTCTTCAAAAGTAAACAAGGTTCAGAGTAACACTGCAGAGATGAGTTCGGAACTGAAAGGTTTACCATTAGTTGGATCCACTCTCTGGGCCTAAAAGACTACCACTCCATCTATGGCTCTGACTCTCGGTTCTTTTTCTGCTCTTCTCTGATATTGCACTTTTCTGTCCCTGGAGAGTTAATGTGCAGTCATGTCAGGGTCCCAAAGGTACACTCCAGGGCTGGCTCTTCTCTCTTCCTGGTAGTGAGATCCTTCCAATAGGCCACCTTTCGAAATGGTTGAACATTGACCAATTCTTTGTGTATTCATTTCTTCTTCCCTTGGCACTTCCTGCATCATTCAACATTTTGCTTGTAGAATTCTTCAATATTGAACTTGTGTTAGTCTGGGTAGACTAGAGAAGCAAATCCATGGACACACATATGTGTATAAGAAAGAATTTTATATACAAGAGCAATTGAACATTGAGAAAACATCCTAGCCCAGTTCAGATCAAGTCCTTAAGTCCGACATTAGCCCATATGTCCAATACCGATCTATAAAGTCCTCTTCAGACTCAGGAAACACACGCAATGACGCCGAATGTAGAAGATCACTGGCCAATGGGTAGAAAGTCTTTGGATCCAGTGGCATTGGAAGCATCTCAGCACTGGCAGGGGTCTCTGCATCAGGGGGATCCATGTGTCTTGTCAGCTGCTATGTCTCCCAGGGTGTGAGCAGACAGTCTCCCACCTCCAAGGAGGAAGTACCAGATATCCCAGAATTCTCAGGAGAAGGCCATGCCCACACAGAGGACTCATTGGCTATGATCTGATTGACAAGCTAGACTCCACCCCTACACTCTTAATCCTCAAATTGACAAACGATTATGTATCTACTACCGAACTTGAAGCTTGACATTTTTCATCAGTCCTTTTAGCTTGAGTGGTGCTAAATGTGTTCTTCCTCCGGTTTCCTCAGGCCGCATCTTTGCATATTTCATGATAATGCTTTGCTTTGTCTTCTTGACTGTCTTCTAAACATCTGTAGCAAATATCAACAAACAGATTCTAAAGAAGAAGAGGAAAGGCCATACCTGTTGCTCTGAGAATGTTGCTACATGGTTGTAAATGGGCTCTGGCAATAGAACTGTCCTGGCAGGTTGTTTACATCTGACCTACTTCTGAATTGTTTTACAGACACAAAAGATATGCTTGGTGATGAACTGGTTACTTTGTTGCAAATATATTTTGGGGAACATTTTAGCCTCCCTCAACCAAATATGTCCTTTCAGCCTCGCCACTTCTTCTGACTCTACATTTGTTTGAATGATGCTAAGCGCTTTGAGCATCAATAATGGCAGGTTCTATAGAAGACCCATTAACGTAGCCAACCCTGTATCTATGGAAGATGCCACTCCTACCATGGAAACCCCATGGACTAGCCTAAGGTAGAGTGAAGGAAGACCCTGATGGAGAATTCATTTGACATGATTTAGCTTTGCCACCCGAAATGCGTTCTTAAATTGGAAGTGGGATGGTGGGTGACAGGAAGCTGTACATTTAACAAGAATTCTTCCTTATGGGAAGGGACAGACACCAACCTGTGGTTCCCAAGGATTTACATATTCTCACTGCAACCACCTCTGACATGAAGGAGCACTTGGTTAGAGACAAGACAATAGACATATGATGAAAATATTTGAGGACACATTTTTGGAAAGCTGTGGACCCAGTAGTCAGGCAGTATTCTGTCTGTTTAATCTAGTACACATGATCAATTTCCACCTGGAAAGTATCATTTGCCAACTGGATCAGTGCTTGAATGGCAACACATTTTAACCTGCTAATAGTTACATATTTGTAATAGTTATGATTTCAGAGATTCACATTGAGTGGTTGGGTTTCCTCGTTGAAAGGCAACAGCAGCATTGTGGGAAAAGAAGCTATCCTGCAGTGACAGGGAAACTTTCTGGAAATGTAAGAGAGGTTGCATTTTCCTCATTTTCAAAGACACCATTGTCCTAATTACCCCAAATCTGGTGAAGAAGACTAATGGAATTATAGAAACTCAATTGACAATGCTCACATTCTCTGTGGTACTAGGCTGCAAAAGTTTCTCTTGATGCTTGATGAATTTGAGAGTTACTGTTTCAACTCTTATGAATGATCTCCTTATGAAATTATAATGGGTTGGCCCAGCACTTCAGCAGTTACTGCAGATGCAATTTTAACCAGAGTTGATTTATTGAAGTATCCAGAACACGAAACCTTTCTTTTTCTTTTTTTAAAAAATCATTTTACTGGGGGCTCGTACAATTCTTAATCACAATCTATACATACATCCATTGTGTCAAGCACATTTGTACATTTGCTGCCATCATCATTCTCAAAATATCTGCTTTCTACTTGAGCCCTTAATATCAGCTCCTCATTTTCCCACTTCCCTCCCTGCTCCCCCTCCCTCATGAATCCTTGATCATTTATAAATTATTATTATTTTGTCATATCTTACACTGTCTGACGTCTCCCTTCACCCACTTTTCTGGTGTCCATCCTCCAGAGAGGAGGTTATACGTAGATCCTTGTAATCAGTTCCCCTTTCTACCCCACCTTCCCTCCACCCTCCAGGCATCACCACTCTCACCACTGGTCCTGAAGGAGCCATCTGTCCTGGATTCCCTGTGTTTCCAGTTGTTATCTGTACCAGTGGACCTCCTCTGGTCTAGCCAGATTTGTAAGGTAGACTTGGGATCATGATAGTGGGGGGTGGGGGGTGGGGAGCATTTAAGAAGTAGAGGAAAGTTGTATGTTTCATCATTGCTATCCTGCACCCTGACTGGCTCGTCTCCTCCCTGTGACCCTTCTGTAAGGGGATGTCCAGTTGCCTACAGATGGGCTTTGGGTCTCCACTCTGCACTCACCCTCATTCACAATGATATGATTTTTTGTTCTTTGATGTCTGATACCTGGTCCCTTTGACACCCCGTGGTCACACAGGCTGTTGTGCTTCTTCCACGTGGGCTTTGATGCTTCTGAGCTAGATGGCTGCTTGTTTACCTTCAAGCCTTTAAGACCCCAGATGCTATATCTTTTGATAGCTGGGCACCATCAGCTTTCTTCACCATATTTGCTTATGCACCCGCTTTGTCTTCAGCGATCTTGTTGGGAAGGTGAGCATCATGGAATGCCAGTTTAATAGAACAAAGTGTTCTTGCATTGAGTAAGTACATGCTACCTTTCTTAGCAGACCTTAAAAACACACACAAGAAAGTCTGCCGCCTCTCTAGTTTCACTAGAGGATTTGGAAAAAGCTTCAACCCAAGGAGTCCCTTAAATCTAAATGGAAGGGAATTTACAGGTGTTATATGCCATTTCTTGTGTTGCCAAGTTACAGGAAACCCAGGTTTGTTTATCCCGACTGAAGAAAACCCCAATTCCTGAACGCACTTTCTGGCTTCATGAAGGACTGAAATGAAATTTCAGACATTGTCAGGAAGAGATGCAGACGATAGCTAGATAGAATGTTTTCTTAAGATCTCCGTCCTGATCAGAAACTGCCTGTGCGATCTATAATAAGATTTGGACATTTTTGCTCTCTGCTTTAGTTACAGGAATTTCTATATTTTATCAGATACATCTTGGAAACACAATTTTTAAAATGAGAGCTTACTCTAATTTTTTCTAGTCACTGGAATAATAATGGTCAATTGTGGGTATTTTGGTGTTTTTTAACTATTGTCTCTCATGCCATCCTTTGATCATCATAGACATTTTTGCTAAATTTGAATTTTTTTGTATGGAAATTTTAGGACAGTAGTCTCTTCTTTAGTTTTGATTGTCTTTAGAATCGCTTTGATCTATAAAATTAATATGTAAATGGTAAAGAAATTATTGAATATGAGGCATTTGTTTTCTGATTAACAGGGACAGAACAGGGGCCTTTGCCCTGCCTGCTGAGGAACTGAACAAAGGAGCTGGTGATACAGTTATGAACTGAGGGCTTTGTGAGAACTGGGTTGGAAAACGCCTTCACCTTGGAGGAGTGTCCTCAGAGATAATCCTGAAACATTCCCAGACACGCTGTTCCAGAGAACAGCCCAGATAAAACGGACAGAACTGTTTCAAGAGGCCCAAGGACGGACTAAGGAACTCTCCCATTTGAAAGTGCCACACAAGAATTTAGACAATGTCCCCTCTCACCCCTTGAGGGGGCCCCCTGCGCCTTCAGAGTGAAGTGTGTCTTATCTATGCTTACGGTGGTCCCTCCTCACCTCGAGAGAGGGACCCACTGCATTCCTTTTGAAGTGACTCTGCTTTAATAGAAGTGAAGCTTAACTCTGCGGCTGTGTGCGCGCGCGCATACGCGCGCTTTATGCTGAACACAGAGACCACACGGGTTTGGAGCTTGCTAGTTCCCCCTGGGGGACAGCCCAGGAACTGAACCTTTATCCTTTCTTGTGACTGACCTCTATCTGTGGGCGATCACTCCACGTACTTACATATGATCTTTTTCTATAACTATTACATTTAGAGGTTAGTTATAGTTCTTGTGAGACGTCTGAGATTCGAATCCACATTTCCTCTTCTGTTTGTTGATGTTTTCGCTTTCTTTATCATTGCTCCCATTTTTTTTAATCTATTGATTCCTTGCTACTAATGCCAGTCATATATTAATTTAGTAAGAGGCATAAGTTGGGAAATAACATTATTATATTTTGCTATGAATATTTTTATGATATTTACCCTTTGTTGTGACCGTTTTGCCCCCGGTATGCCCTTTACCATGGAAATTAATTCTGTTAAGCGTTATCATTTGTGGTAGGGGCCCTTGTCTATTTCTTTTGGGGTGTGTTGCTTCACTATCAAGTTCTCCCTAAATGTTCTGATTGTATTTCTGTTCATTACAGCTCCTGTCAAATCCGGGAGTGAAAATTCATTTATTAGATTAGCTCAGGCAGTTGCAGGGCCCATGAACCTAACTGTCAGAGATGCCTGACTCCCCAGGCGGTCCATCATCCCCCCCTGACTTGCTAGCGTGCTCCATCGTGAATTACTTCTATGGACCCCCTGTCATGCTTAACAAGCCCATTTGTTTCATAAAGGCATTCTAGGTAACACCGTACCTCCTTGGTTGATCGGGGTCATCATAAGTACCCCTTCCCATTTTAACTCAGATCGAGATTGAAGCTCTGCATAACTATAGCTGGATCAGAACCATCCTGTGCATGACCCATGCCTGTGATTACAGAGCTCGATCCAATGAGCTGGGCTGCTTTTACTCCCTGATACGACTAATAAAACCATTCCCCACCGGCACTGATTTAAATGAACTGTCCCCTCTTTGAAAGCAACTTCTCCATCTTTTAAGATTGGCAGGAGTTTGCAATTTTTTAGCAATTCCTGAACACAAACTTAGCTTAAACAAGATATCTATCCATCCTATTTCCTACCAATTACAAGGAAAAGAGAATGCCTTGTGCTCCTTTGGTGTAACTCATTGGTGTGGAAAATGAGAATTCCCTACCAAAAAAATTCCTTTTGCCAACCCTGGTCCTTACCTGTGGGCACCACCTTGACTGAATGGATGGACCGCGATGGGACAATGTGATCAGAGTGAAATCAGAGTCCATCTCTACTCACGGTGAAATCACTCATTGGACCAACTGGTGAGGTTCAGAATCACTGTAGGGAAAGAAGGAGAAGTTCAATTATGGCTATCACTCCAGCAAGGGACATCTAGAGAAATGCTTCTCATGTGTGAGTTTCTTTGTATGTGGGCAGCGAGTTGCTGATAGAGGGCATGCCATTATAAAGCTCTCTGGCACCGTGGAACAAATAGCTAATAGTGCTGCCAGTGCCGGGGCTGCCCAAACACTTGTTAACACAAGTGGTTATTGACAACAGGATCATTTTAGACTTCCTTCTTGACCAGCAAGGCAATATTTGTGTCATCAGAAATGCCTCTCGTGGCATTTTCATGGGGGTTGAACAAAGCATGGAAGGGGAAAAAAAGACAAAAATCACATGGCTTCACATACCTGCCTGCTCAATGGAGCAGGTGCCTGGATTAGGTCAATTGTATTCTCCGGCCTCATGGCTTTTAATATCAATAGTCATTATCATTGTCACTGTTCAATGTTGTATGAAAGTAGCCACTCATGGCTCGATCCAAGGAAACAACCTGATGAAAACATTTGGGCTACTGCATGTGGAGGCAACGGCCATCGCTAATGAGGTGGAAGCATGCCAAGCATGACTCAGCCATTTATTCAGGTCACGGGGAATTTTGAACTACAAAGCATCCTTCTAACCACCATAAGACTTTCACAGTAGTCTGGTGAGAGAAGGAAACCAAAGTTGCCCAACCGACGGAAGCATCTTCAGTTAGTCCTTTGTGGGAGATAAGAGAGCAGATTGCCAGGAAGATGACAATGTGCCTGTAGCACAGCGGAAATTAGATGCTTGCTCATTCAAACAGCCATCAGGCAACATAACCAATGGCAAGGTAAAGGAAGCCCACGCAGAAAACTGGCTCCTTATATTGATCAGAGGGTGTTGAACAAAATTCCTACTCAGGAGGAAAGGCTTGTAAAGGAGAACTAACTTTATGAAGTCGTTTTGACCCAAAATAGATGATTAAATTAAACACAGTTCTTGCTAAATGAAACAGTTTTTTAGTTGCCTGCCCAGCTTCGTGTTTACTTAGCTGCATTTAACAGTGTGAATACAGGTAGGCTCCTGGCATTCAGATTTTTACTTGTTCATTAGATGGCTATTGTTGTTGTGCCACCAAGTTAGTACAAGTCACACTGACTTTATATACAACAGAAAGAAATGCCTCCCAGCCCTGCTCCATCCTCACAATTAGTCCTGTTCCTAAACCCACTGCAGCCACTGTGTCCA
>NW_022103927.1:974752-977105 GCF_000313985.2 Echinops telfairi | reverse complement strand
CTTTCCGGATTTTAGGCCATGCAGTATTCTCTTGGTCTAGCCATACACCTGCCTCTTGATCCGTGCACAAGTCTCAGGAGTGCAATCACTTGAGAATTCCCATTCTTCTCAAGGCTATCCATAGTTTGTTATTATCCACATAGTCAAATGCTTTCGTATAGTCAATAAAACAGAAGTAAACATCTTTCTGGTATTTTCTACTTTGAGCCAAAATCCACTTATGATATCCCTTATTCTGTGTCCTCTTCTGAATCCAGCCTGAAGCTCTGGCAGGTCCCTGTCAATGTACTACCACAACCATTGTTGGATGAGCTTAAGTAAAGTTTTACTTGCATTGATATCAGTGATATTTTTCTATAATCTGTGCATTCGTTGGGTCACCTTTCTTTTTAAATGGACACAAATATGGATCTATCCCAGCCAGGTCTTTCAAATTTCTTGGTGAAGACTCATGAATACTTCTTGTGCTTCATCAGTTTGTTGAGACATTTCAATGGTATTCCATCAATTCCTGGAGCCTTGCTTTTGGCTAATGCCTTCAGCACAGCTTGGACTTCTTCCTTCAGCACCATTGGTTCTTGCTTATACGCTACCTCCTGAAATGGTGGGATGTCAACTAGTTCTTTCTGGTACAGGGACTCTGTGTATTCTCTCCATTTTCTTTCGATGCTTCCTGCATCCTTCAATACTTTGTCCATAGAATCTCAATGCACTCACTCTCGTGAAGGAAACACAGACGATATGGATGCTAAAGCAAAGTGTGGTGAAGAAATTAGGTGGTACTGCTATCAGAAAGAATAATGTCTGGGTCTAAAAGGCTTGTTTTCAAACAAGCAGCCATGTAAATGAGATGTCAATGAAGCCCATGTGGAAAAAAACACACCAACATCCATGAACCAAAGGTTGTAAAGATATAATCCAAATTCGAAGGAGGGAATCATATCAGAACTTAAATTGTGAGATTCTGGTGTGCAGAAGGCTATGGATGAGAACGGAATCCCAAAATACATTTGCAGAATCTACATAGGGAATGCGCCTGTAGTGATTTCCCTCTGACCTTAATGGAGGGATGGAAATACCTGGGGATCAGACAGGGTATTGTAGAAATGACTGTAGTAAATTAAAATAATAAATCTGACTTGAGTAGTTTAAACCTTGTCATCGGATCACTCTTTTGATATACTTTGGAGTTGATCTGATTTTTAATATTTTCTGTGTTTTTCATATTGTGACTTATTTCTGTTGAATTTGGTGATGGTTGGTAGACTTCTTGACTCCATGTTATGTATTTTTCTATGTTTTTTGATATAAGAAACCCAGGATGGATGAATTCATAGGGACTGTAACTAGAATAACTGTTTCGGGGGGGTATGGCAGAGGAAGTAGCAGGTAATGGGGAGATGATATCAAGGAGTGTAAGAAGGAAGAAAATGTTTTGAAATGGATTGTGGTAAGTGATTGTACAAGACGGCTTGGTATGATTGAACTATGGAATGGTATGATGTCTGCATTAGGTTCCAATAAAGTGGTTTGAAAGAAAGAAAGAAAAAGAACGAACCACTGCTTTTAGACAGCGCTAAGGACAGTAATCAACCCCCTTGTTTCTTTTTCTTCTTTCTCTTTCTTTCCTTTTTATAGAAATGACTTTAGTTTGACTTTGTGGCACAGGTTTTGCTTTTGGCTTTAATATTCTTTATCGTACTTCAAAAATATTTTCATTCTTGGAAATCCACAGGGGGCGACCAGCTCTGTTCCTATAGGGTCATTCCTATGAGTGGGAGTGGACTTTATGGCTGTGGATTTGGCTTACTGACTTCTATGCCGCCTGGTGTCACAGACAATTAAGTGGCTCCACGGAAGAAAGACCTGGCGATCAGCCAAGTAAACCCCGTGGAGCAACTCTGCTCCACACATATGGGGCCGCCACGCATCAGAGTGGACTTGACGGCCACTAACCACAAGGCCAAGGCCTTGGAAATCTAGGAAGGGCAGATGAGACACACGGAAGCAAGCACGATGCAGGGAAGATAGACCCACTTGGTCACTGTCAAGAGCCTGAGGAACAGTCGCTGAATGGAGCCAAAAACCGTTCCTCAAACTCAACAGACAGAGCCTTCGAGCCTTCTGAACTGTAAGAAAATAAAATGTTCTCTAAAACCACCCACTCTGTTTTTTTCTGTTGGAATAGCACAAGCAAATGCAGACAGTGGTTCACGGAAACAGAAAGTGCTTGTGCAATTTTAAACTTAAAATGCAGTTTTAAACTTAAAATAACAAAGTACAGAAAGTCACCATTTTAAGAGAAGAGAAAAGGGTATACACACAGTGGGGCCACCAAAGAGATGAGAAAAAA
>NW_022103927.1:961895-973394 GCF_000313985.2 Echinops telfairi | reverse complement strand
ACCAGAGAACTCGAAAGGCGAGGCTCACCGAGCCATTTATCCCTCTGCCCTTCAATTAACCCCACATGTGTTTATCAGCCAGGTTGGCACAATAAACTAACTACCTCACCCTCGAATCAAATTTACCCCCCACCCACCCAAAAAAAAAAGTCCAGACAATCCACAATGGTTGGTCTTAACTTCCCCTGGGTGTGAGGTATCATGCGGATCCTGACCTGAGAAATTGGCCTCACCAACCGGTAGCCTTTTTTGGTCGGCCACAGGACGGTGGCTCTCCATGGTGAGGTCAGCAAGGAAGAGGCTGTTTCCCACACACACCTGAGGGAAAGAGAGCCTCTAAGCTAACCGCTCAAAGACATTAACTGACAGACTACATTGGGCAAGTCTGCCCCACAAGATTTCCTTGAAGCGTTGAAGAGCAGAGATGTCCCTTTGAGGACTAAAGTGCCCTTGACCCAAGCCGTGACATTTTGCAGTCACCTCACACGCATGCGGAAGCTGCAGAGTGAATAAGGAAGGCTGGGAAAGAATGGGTCCCTTGGAAGACTTGGGTTGACGTGGAGATTGAGAAGACCGTGGAGACCCAGCAGAACAACGAAGGCCGTCTTGGAGGAAATACAGCTAGAACGCTCCTTGGAACTGAAGCTAGAAAACCCTCATCTCACCCATTTTGGACATATCATCAGGAGGGGTCACTTCCTGGAGACGGGGCACCGTCCTGAGTAAAGCAGTTGCTGCTGTCAGGTGCCCTCCAGTCAGTTTTGACGCAGAGCCACCCGCTGCACAACAGAAGGAAACATTGCCCGGTCCTGTGCCAGCCTCACAATGGCTCCTGGGCCTATGCCCACTGGGGCAGCACCGTGTTGATCCAGCTCATTGGGGGCCATCCTGGTTGTTGCTGCCTGTCTCCTTTACTAAGCAAGATGTCCTTCTCCAGGGACTGGTGTCTCCCGACAGTATGTCCACAGTATGTAAGACAAAGGCTTGCCATCCGTGCCTCTAAGGAGCACCCTGGCTGTACTTTCTTGACAGATATACCTGTCTTTTTAGCAGTCCGTGGTATTTTCAATATCGTTCTCCAGCACCACATTCAAATGCATTGATTCTTCTTTATTCAACGTCCAACTTTCGTACGCATAGGAAGCAATGGAAACTACCACGGTTTGGGTGAGGCCTACCTTAGTCCTCCAAGTAACGTTCTTGCTTTTCCGTGCTCGAGAGAGATATTGTGTGGCAGATGGACCTAGTGCAACACATCCTGTAAACTCCTGACTGCTGCTTCCATGAGCATCGATTGTGGATCCAAGCGAGACACAGTCCTTGCCAGCGCCAGCCTTTTCTTCATTTATCATGATGCTGCTTACCTATTGTCCAGTCGTGAGGGTTTGGGGTTTCTTTACATTAAGTCATCACCCACACTGAAGGCTGCCATCCTTGATCTGCACCAGCTAGCGCTTCAAGTCCTCTTCGCTTTCAGCAAGCAAGGCCGCGTCATTTGCTTATCGTGGGTTGTCAATGAGCCTTCTTCCAATCCTGATGCCAAGTTCTTTTTCATATCAGCATCTAGATCGAACAAGTATGTTTTAGAGGATGCAACCTTGACACACACCTTTCCTGATTTTGAACCGTGCAGTATTTCTTTATTCTGTTTGCACAACTGTCTTTTGATCCATGTACAAGTTCCAGATGAGCACATTATTGTGGAATTCCATTTTTTTCACAAGCATTTTGAAACCACATTATATTTCTTTATTTCACGTTAAGTGAGATTATACAGTATATTTATTCTTTTGTGACATATATATATATACTCTGTTTCCCCGAAAATAAGATAGTGTCTTATATTAATTTTTGCTTCCAGAGATGCGCTAGGTCTTATTTTCAGGGGATGTCTTATTTTACATGAAGAAGAATATGGTACACATTTATTGTTTATTGTTTTATTAAAAAAGACCTCACATTTCCTGTCTGCTCCGGCTGCGCTGCGTCCAACAGTGAGCTGCGTGGTGGCACCCGCCGCTACAGTCCAGAGTCTAGAGTTACGGTAGCTTTGGGGGGTGCTTACTTTTGGGGAGGTCTTATTTTCAGGGGATGCCTTACTTTCGGGGAAACAGGGTATGCATCGACTCATGACTCATAAAAACATTGCCATTCAGTTGACTCTGACTCAGAGCGGCCTATCAAGTAGAACTGTCCCTGTGGGTTTCTGAGGCTGTCCATCTTTATGAGAGTGGAAAGCCTCATCTTTCTCCCCCAGAGCCACAGGTGGGCTCACACTGCTGATCTTGTGAGTATGAGCCCCACTCATAATCCAGCACTCCACGAGGGCTTCCAGGGCTGCACACTTTGAACAGGGAGCAGACTGCCTCCTTTTTGTACTATGGAGGACGTGGTGGGTGTGAACCATGGACCTTGCAGTTAGCCATCCAAAGCTTTCCTTGGACATTTCTACCAATTCACTGTCTTGCTGTCTATGTGCATATAGTACGTTGACCTGCTCATCAGTTGATGAGCGTCTCAGTTCTCCTCACTCTGGGCTGTTGTGCAAAGCGCTGCAGTGAACCTGGGGACCAGACCTGTGTTTACATTTTCTGCTTCCACTTCTGCGTGTTTACCTGCAATGGGGATCAGATGGGAGTTCTATGTGCAGTCTTTTGGCTATACAGTGAACCCTCGCCACTTCGCGCTTCGACTTCCGCGGCTTCACTCTATCGCGGTTTTTGCGTAACAGCGCATGCTCTGTCATTACTGCCACTGATTGGCTCATACTGTACACGCTTGATGCCATAAATAATATAATAAATAATAAATGATAATTGTAACGTCCAAAATGTTTTACTGTATTTTCCCTTTTTTGTTTAATAAATTGGGTAATACGAGTGTAATGGTGACTAAAGGGTGTTTTTTCATGTCCTCTATGCTCTAACTATGAAAATATTTGATTTACAAATAAGGAATCATACTTCGCGGAATTTCATTTATCACAGTAGGGTCTAGAACTGATTAACCGTGATAAACGAGGGTTCACTGTATTCTCTTTCAGTCCTTACCGCAATCTTGTGGGAGGGTGTGTCAGTGTCTTAGGGCTACCATAACAAATGGTCACACCTTGAGTGGCTCAGAAATGACAGGAAGGTGGTATCTCACAGATGTGGAAACTAGAAGTCCCAATTCAGGTGTCAGCAGGGTCACGTTCTTCCAGGACTCTCCAGGGGAAGATCCTTCTGGTGGCTCCAGGCAGGGCTCGGCTCGCAGTGGCAGCATGGCCCCCCGCCTCTGCCTTCTGTCTGTTGGTCTCTCTGCTTCTTCTGCTCGTTCATGGGGATGCCCGTCAGATTGACTTAGGGCCTGCCCTCCTCTAGGATGCTCTTAATCTCACATCTTCAAAGTGAAGTTACCATCTTCCAAGACTATTTCCAAAGACGCTGGAGGGAAAAGCTTTAGCATATCTTCGTGTGGGATGCAATTCAATCCGTAATCCCGGATGTTACGGAATTGTCCACTTACAGATAACACGTAGAGTCAGGTTAGTGATTAAGGATGAATCATGTGACACAGGGCATCCTGGCCATGTTCCTGGCTCTCTCATGTACCAGCTGTGGGACTCTGGACAAACTGCTGAAATGTTTTTCAGTCTTGGATTCCTCATCTTTAAAAACACACACACACACACACACACACACACACACACACACACACACACACACCACAAAAGGACATCAGGTAGGCTCAGTGACTAACAGCAAATGCTGGTGGTGCCTTCCATCCCTGGGAGGTACACAGTAGATCTGCAATCAGATGAGACTCTCTGGCTACTTTATCTAGAGTCTCTGAGCACTCTACCTGGTCTATCCAGTCCTGGATCTGTGCTCACCCCCTGTCCCTGATGTAATCTTCCTCAGTGGAGGGGTGAATATTCAAGGAGGTTACATACCCTACTGGGGGGTCCTGAATCCTTCTGAAGAGCAGATGCTGACTTCGGGACCATGTGGGACTGAAGCGGACACTGTGAGGGAGGAGAGAATTCCGTGGTCTCCTTAACATCATGCCAACTTCAGGAAGATGCTGTTTTCCCACGCTTTTCCCAGCTGTACCAGGAAACCTTACGTCCAACTCGGCTGATCTTGAGACCTCCCCACAGGACAATTCTGGACAAGACCATGGGAGGCACATGGGAGGCTCGCTTCATTTGGAGAAGTGGGTGCACAGTTGGCATGCTTTCTGTAGGATGCATTGCACACAGTAGACACACAATATATAGGACAGCTGGTTCATATAGTAGGTGCACTATAAAACGTGTAGGGGTGCTTTATATGGGGTACCTAGTGCACAGGCAGCTCAAGTATCAGGTGCTTGCTCCTTCCCTTCGCTCCGTCTCTTCAGGGATCTTGACCTGTCCCACCTTCCTGTGGAATAATCCTCAGCCTTCTCTGAAGTCCCATGGGATGCCCCATTGCTCGGATTGGAAGACTGAGGCTCAGAGAAGGGCTGACACAGTTCATAGAGCAAGGACTAGGGGGCACCCCTTCATCTTACTCTCTGCCCACCCCCATCCTTCAAGAGCACAGCCTCCAAGTGTCCTATATGCCCCCACCCCCACCCCCACCCCCATGTGCCCTTTATCCCACAATCCTGATGCTAGCAATCTCTGGGAGATTGGAGTTACTTCTGCTCCTTCCCAGACTGGCTGGAATCAGGATCACATTCCAGCAACTGCTGTGGTGGGGCCAACAGTGTCAAGCTCAAACCTTCAAGTTCAGGCTCCACCCTGACCATAGAAGGGCTGGGCAGGCTGTAAACTTTAGATTATTAACCTGGCCACTCCTACCCTTATGAAAGGTCCTGGTCTACCGGATTCAGTGCCTACTCTGAGCAACCTGAGCCCGCTCTGCAGTTTATCTGCACACCGCTGCCTCCATCCTTCTACTTTGGGCTGTTGCCAGGCAGGGAGGAGGAAGGCAGGCCTGCCCAGATTGGCCAGCCAGGGCCAGCCCCTTACAACTATTCCCACGTCCCTGACAGGGGCAGAGAGGTCCCAGGAGGCGGGGAGAGGAAGCAGTGCAGGACAAGCTGCTGGGGAGAGAGAGTGCCAGGCAGGAGGTAACAAGCTGGGAGGGTCTTGGTCAGCTGGGGACAGGGGTGCTAATCGTGTCTGGTTGCTCCCAGAAGAGAGCTGTTCTGGGGTGGTGAATAATGGGTAACCCCATAACAGCCTCCCCGGGGAATGGCACCTGGGGTTGAGACTGCTTGGACTCCAGCCCCTTCTCTTTTCTCTCTCTCTCTCCCTCTCTTTCTCTCTCTCCTTTCTCCACCCCCCCCCCCTTTCCTTTTCTTCCCTCTGATCTCACGCATACCCATCTCTGCTCCCTATCCTGTGCCTGGAACCCACACCCTTGACTTCACCTTCTGCTTTGTGCCCATCTGCCTCTGCCCTTGGGCTTACCTCACTGTCCGTGCCTCTTCTCCTGGCCTGCAGGATGTCACTGCTGAGCCTGTCCTGGCTGGGCCTCTGGCCCCAGGGAGCCTCCCTGTGGCGCCTCCTACTGCTGATTGGGGGCTCCTGGCTCCTGGCTCGCATCCTGGCCTGGACCTTCACCTTCTATGACCAGTGCAACCGCCTCCGCTGCTTCCCCCAGCCTCCAGTGCGGAGCTGGCTCCTGGGACACCTGGGCCTGGTGAGTGGGGCAGCAAGATGAACCAGGGGCAACCGGGGGCAGATAAGTGTGGGAGACCCATGTCGTTCCTTGCCCCTCAGGGTCACTCACCCCCTTTCTGTGTCTGTGCCCCCCGGCACCCCGAGTCGGAGTCTTCCGTTTCCCCTAGGCCTGTGCGTGCCTGTGGACCCACACCCCGACCTGCCCACAGTCTCACCCTGAAGTGGGCATGTCAGGTGCACAGTCCAGGGTTCCCCCCCACCCTCCATCCTGCCTGCCTCTGCAGGGATGCTGCCCTCTCTTCTCTCCCGTGGGCCACAACGGGGGCACCTTCCTCTTCTTGTCTCAACCCCCCACCCCTAAGATGTGCCAATGCACCCCATTGCTCAACCTAGGTGAGTGTTGGCCACTTCCTTTATGAGAAGTCTTCCTCCACCTCTGCCATGGCCCTGCTCGCATGGGGAACTGAAGGACGACTTGCCCAGTCATCTGTTTACCCTCCATCACTCCCCCCTTGACGGTCGCTCTAGGAGGGACCACTCTATCCCCAATACACAGCTCAGGAGCCCGCCTGAGTAGGCACTCAGCAAATGTCTGCACCCCCAGTGTTTGAGGACTCCTTCGGGGCCTGGGCGGCCATTGCTTCCCTTGTGCCTTCCAGTCCAAATGAACAAGCCCTCCCCTTCCCAGTACCCCAGACCCACTTGGGAGCAAGCCCATTTCTCCAGCTTCCTCTTGTTTGGAGACAAGAACAGCCGCCTGGGGGAAGAGCTTCCGAGCTTCTACTGCTCCTCAAAGCCACGGTCATTCAGAAGGAGGAGCTCCCTCGACGCCCGTGAACGTTTCCTGAGATTTGGGAGGCAGCTTCAGAGGCCCTGCAGCCCACAGGAAGATCACCGGTCATCCCGTCTCCCCTCCTGATGACTCGGCCTTGGGGGATGGCCTGGTTCAGACGATTCCTCCTTTCCTCCGGCCTCTATTGCTCTTTGGCATGGTCTGAGGCCCTCTCCCTCTCTGGACCAGCTTCACGAAGCACACTGGGTCCTTGGCTCGGGCTTCTTGGGAGCAGCTCACCAGTTGAAAGTGGTTCTGTTCCGTTGGCGGGAGGAACCTGGAGGTCTGACATGGCTGGGGTGTCCTGAAAACCCACGAAGACATCCTAGACTTGACTTTACCCTTAGACTTGACTTTACCCTTAGACTTGGAGGCTCCCTCTGGGGACCTCCTGTTGCTGAGGGACTCTGGTTTCTCAGACAGAGCAGGAGGAAGCAGGGTGTCTTTCCAGGACTTTGGGGGAAGATGTCTAAGGGCTCAGGGTTGAATGGATGGGGCGTTCCGAGACTCAAGAGCATGGCTCAGGGGTCTGCTGTAACCAGAACTTTTTGAAGACCTTAGGGAATGTCTTGGGGCTCAGGCTCAGACTGCCAAGGGAAGCCAAGGACCTAAGAGATGGCACATCCTGAAACCCCTCCTCTTCCTCATCTTCATACCCCAGATCCTAGCCCCTGCCTACCCTTGAAGGGGCACGTCAACAGTTCTGGAAGAAAGACGCCCCAGATATACCTGTGCCTTATCGGGCAAGAGCAATGTCCTCTGCCGATAGGGACTGCTGGATTGTCAGAGCTCACGCCTGCTCCAAGAAGCCCGTGAGACTGTAATGTCTCAGCTCCGCAGTCCTTCTCAAAGGGAGGGTCCCGAGCCCTCCATGGGGACCGAGGAGGCCCAGAGAGAATGAGGGAACAGGCCCTGATGCAATAGGCCTGATACCAACCTGCTGTCTGCAAGTCTTCCCAGGAAGACCTCCCACTGCAATTGTCCCCCACGCTTAAGCCCTACTAGGATGAGAGAGCTCATCCCCTGGAACCGAGCCCTGTACCCTCTCGCTCTCCTTTTGGATTCACCCTTAAACTTGGAGGTTGCTCCTAGGGTCCTTCTGTCCCCAAAGGGCTCTTGTTTGGTGGGAAGAAAGGAGTCCTTTTCTCAGGACAGAAAACTGACAAAGCTTCGCAGCAGAGGCTGTGTCCCCTCTGGGAACCAAGAAGGGGTGGACACCTGTAGCACTCTGGGGAGAGGTGACCCCTCCTGGTTGTTTGCAGATCCCCCCGACGGAGCAGGGTTTGAAGAGTCTGACTCAACTGGTGGCCACTTTCCCAAAGGGCTTTAAGTCCTGGCTTGGCCCAGTCAACCCCCTCATCTCTCTGTGTCACCCTGACGTCATCAAGCCTGTTGTCAGCGCCTCAGGTACCAACGCGGAACTTGGGATCACGGGGGCCATGGTGGCATCCGAGGGTTCAGGCTCTTCTCTGTCCCCAGCCTTTGGCTGGTCCCTGCAGGACCGCAGACTGTTCTTTCTTCTCTTTCTTTCCTGCATTCACCTGTCCCCAACTCACCACCCGCAACTCTCCCACGGAGTTCTGCTGGAGAGCCAGCAATCACAGGAGGAAGGTTTCGAGCGATACCCCAACTGCATGTGGCCCGCAGTGGGATCAGAGGGAGAGAGAGGCTGGCGCAGCCCAGAGGAGAAGGACGACTCCCAGGGGGACATGGCGGAAGGCTTCTAGGAGGAGGGACTGGTGGATTTGGTTGTGGGATGATGAGCACAACGTTTTTCCAGGGATGGGGTGCTGTCGTGGGCAGTGGTGGCTTCTGCGCCTTTTGCCAGGTCTGGTTTCTACCCATCCACCTCAGTGACCATGAGAAGGCCACGAGAAGGCATCTAGGCCATTCTTGCCACGATACCCGACTCCCATGGTTCAGTCCCTTCTACGGCAACCTGTGACTTGTCCTTAAGTCCCCTGCTCCAGACCCCAGGTGTCTCTTCTGTGAGACTTCACCTCAGTTCTGCTGCTGTCCTTTGCCCTCTGCCTTTGGCACCTCAGACTGGGGAATGGGACAGTGTGCCACTAGTTTCTGTCATTAACCAACTTGGGGACTCTAGGCACATACCTGACTCTTCGGTAGCTAAGGTCCCTTTCTTTGTGGGTGGTAGAAACTCAATCAGGTGTGGCTTCAGCAAAGAAAGGGAGTCGGTTGACCATAAAGACCAAGGAGGGTGGGTTTCAGGCATAGCTGGATCCAGGACTCAAACAATGCGGCCAGAAATCGGTCTTCATCTCTTGGCGCTGCTTTCCTGGTCATTGTTACCTTCAAGGGAATTCTTTCCTCACATTGTAAATAGTGATCTGAGAAGTTCCGTTCCCAGGGGAGAACTTGTCTTTCCCCACAGACCTGCGAATGGCCAGGCCTGGGTCTGAGTACCAGATCCCAAGGTGATTATTAGAACTCTGCTAGACATGGGACTCTCAGAGCGGGGAACATAGCAGCTCAGTGTTTAAGAACACAAGTCCTGCATTCAGACAAACCTGGGCTCAGGGTTAGGAAGTCATGTACTCTGTGGCAATTGCCATCATTAGTCAGAGCCTTCGTTTCCTTATATGGACGATGGGGGTAAAAGAAGCTTGAACTTGAAGGTGGTTTTGGGTTTCCAAGGGGGAAGAGTCTGTTGCTGCCTGAGACTGAGCCACCCTGAATGGCTGGGACCCAGGAGGGGCCTTGCACAGAGGCGACAAATGACTGGACAGGGATCGCAGCGCTCCAGTGGGCATCTGCCTCCAGCCCTGCTCTCTGGCACCTCCAGGGTTGTGAAGGTGGTCTTGTTTGTTCCTCTCCAGATCCAGAGCTCAGAGGAGGGTCTCCGCTACACGCAGGGCCTGGCCAGCACCTTCAGAGACGTGTGCTGCTGGTGGGTGGGGCCCTGGAACCCAGTGGTCCGCATCTTCCATCCCACCTTTATCAAACCTGTTCTCTTGGCCTCAGGTAGACATTGGCTGCTCGTAGCTTGCTGCCACTGAGATGCTGTCGTAGCTGGTCGTGTCTAGGGCATGGCTGTGTGACACCTTCTGTGTGTCCATGTCGGCTGTGTGTTTGCACCTGAGACCATTCGGGGATGGTCTCAATCATATCTGCGCTCGGCTGTGGCCCAGGACATTGGAACATGTTGGGGCATGTCTGAAATGTCATTTGAGATTGTCCAGATGTCCTGCTGGTCATGAGGGGGCCGTTCGTTCTTTGGCTTGTCCAGTGTCAGAGCTGCGTTGTGTCTGGGACAGGGTTCTTCTGTGAAATATGTGGTAGGTCCAAATATACATCTATCTGGTCACATCTGGGTCACATCTGGAACATGAGTTGGACCCTATTTCAATAATGTCTGGGGCTCATGTGTAGGGTATTCTGAGCTCATCTCAGATATCTCTGTCTATATTAAAGCATGTTGTGCCAGGTTGTAGAAAGTTTAGGGTGTATCTAGTATGGTGTGACCATGCAGGGGGCATGTTAGCATATGTTTAGGCCATGTCAGAGAATGTTATATTGTCTTGTGGTCATGCTAAGGTGTATCGTGTATATTGTTGCCATGTTGGACGTGTTGTTTTCTAATGAGCTCCTTCAGGTCCATGTCTGAGCAGGCTAGATGGTGCCAGGGTGCCCAGAATCCATGTGGTCCACTTTGTAGAAAGTTGGACGCTCAGACATGGTGGGATATGTTGTGCCATGTTATTGTTTGTCTAGCATGTTGAGGCGTCTTTGTGAGAAATCTTTGCACTGGCTGCTGGAGGCTGTTCTGGTCCTTTCTTGCTTCCTCCCTGCTTCCTTTATCCGTGGCCTCATTCCTGCTACGCTGGGCTTGGGGGGGGGGGGGGCTGGGGGGTGCATAGCCCTCGCTGGGAACCTACACCCACCCACCCCCCGCGAGTTCCTCCCTTACCACTTTCTGTGATCCCTGACGGTACTCGTTCATGTCAGCTGCCATCGCACCCAAGGATATGGTCTTCTACAGATTCCTGAGACCCTGGCTGGGTGAGTATCAGTAAAATGGGTGAGGGGAAACCTTGGGGTGTAGGGGAAAGTGTTTTCCTTGCCCACTCCCCGTGACTCCTACCAGGGGACGGGCTCCTGCTGAGTAATGGTGTCAAGTGGAACCGCCACCGTCGCCTGCTGACGCCTGCCTTCCACTTCAACATCCTGAAGCCCTACGTGAAGATCTTCAACGAGAGTGTGAACATCATGCACGTGCGTTCCATGAACCCGGGGTCCTTTAGAGAGCCTTGGGAGGAGGGGCCACAGATAGATTAGATCTGGAGTCTTGGCTCTGCTGGGTGGCCTCGGGGCCATTGCTTTTCCTCTCTAAGTCCCAGTGTCCTCATCTGTAAGTGAGGGCTCATTGTCTCCACGTTGAAGAGTGTTCAAGATGACACCACGGAGGTCTGTCTTCGGCACAAAGAAGGGGTGCACAAGATGTTAGTGTCTAAGTTCCCAACTCTGAAACCTTGTGATCCCGAGTCTGTGTTGATGTTAAGAGTGAAAATGATGTACCGTAATAGCTATTGCTGAGTAACAAACCACTTTGAAAGGATTCGCACTTTGTGCTGCTCATGAAGGCGTATGTGTTGGGCTGCTAACCACAGACCAACAGTTCACACTCACCAGCCGCTCTGTGGGAGGAAGATGGAGCTTTCTGCTCTTACAAAGATTTACAACCTTAGAAGCTCACAGAGGCAGTCCTACTCTGTCTATAGGGGCACTGTGAATCCAGGATGGACTTGATGGCAGTGAGTTTCAGGGAGCTTATTGCTCACGAGTCTATTGGTCAGCCGAGTCACTCGGCTGGGCTGGGCTGGGCTCACTCGTGCAGCTAGGGTCAGGTATGCATCAGGTAGTCAGCGAGGCTGGTCCAGCTCGGACTCTCTCAAATGCTTGGGGCTGATCTAGCATGGCCTTGGCTGGGGCAACTGGTCTCCTCCCTGTGGTAACTGCCCCTCCCACCGGCAGCCCAAACGGATTCCCACAG
>NW_022103927.1:956609-961362 GCF_000313985.2 Echinops telfairi | reverse complement strand
CACTGCAAACACAAGGCTGGGAACTGACCCAACGAAAGAGCATACGGACCTTGAGTTGCGCATGTACCGAGGCAGAATGTACAGGGATGCTCAGGGCCCATGGAGGACTGCCTTTCCTGACAAAGGGTACACTTTGCAACCAATCTGGAAAAAGGATGATGGTGATGAATAAAGTCAGGCTAACAGATATTGAGCACTTCGCATCGGCCAGAAACTATGCTTCGTTTCATGACACATACTGACTGCTTGCATGCTCACAAGCCTGTTGGGGATGGATGGTTATTGTTAAGACATCGTAGATCATGAGATTAGGTCATTTATCTGCTTTCAAGCAACTAGTAAGTGTGGTTTCACAAATGGTGGGGCTGAGACTCCAACCTGCCTTACAGAACTCTGGGGTAGATCATCTTTGCTATGAGCACACGTTTAACCATTGGAACACAGGGGACAATGAGTTGATAAAGGGTATATGACACAGAGCCTGGGAATCGAACCCAGGCCTCCCAGTCGTGGTATTTTCATATCTTTGCAAAAGCTTCCATTCCCACCCAAGCCTGATCTGCTCTGGCGGCGGCAGTGGCTTGGAGGGAAGACTGGGAGGTTGGGCTCTAGATGGCATTTAGGTGATTGTGGTTGGGTGGTGTGGGGGTGGTTTCCAGAGGAGGTAGATCCCAGTCCCATCTCTGCCATCATCTCTGACCAGGGTAAGTGGAGGCTCCTGGCCTCTGATGGCAGCGCCCGTCTGGACCTGTTTGAGCACATCAGCCTCATGACCCTGGACAGTCTGCAGAAATGTGTCTTCAGCTTGGACAGCCGCTGCCAGGAGTGAGTCCTAAGCCTGAATCTGGGAACTGGAATGATGGACCCAAAAGAGTAGATGGGGAGGGAGGATTGACCAGGGCAGTCAGAAGTGTCTTCCTGGAGGAGATAGGCGAGCGCTGGGCAACTAAGGAATAAAAACAAGAAGGCTAGGGTGAGCCGTGTTTAGAACAACAAGGAGACGTCTCATAAATGAGGTCAGAGAAGCACACAGAGGCCAGATCTTAAGGATAGGCCCAGCAGTGTGGACTCTGTCTTGGGCGCCGGTGGAGCCAGGGCAAGAATTTGAGCCAGCGCAGGGCACGGTCAGAGCGGAGGCTTACAAATTTGTGGATGATGCGCTGTTATATAGGCACTGGATAGAAAATGACATTGGCTGGGTAGAAGGAGACGAGGTAGAAAGCTGGACCCACAGACCATTTGAGAGAGGATGAGGTTTGGGGCTGTTGAGATTAATGAGCATGATGTCCAAGCTCCCAGGGATGTGGGGGAAGGGAGAGAAGAAGGGGTGGATAGTCCTATTTCCTGGCTCCTCCTCACCTGCGTCTTTGGCACTATCTTCTCCTGGATGCTCAGTGTCACCATGGGAGGTAGTGCCTGGCTTCTGGGAAGGAGGGCCCTGGGCCGTAGGTCTGTGACGTTGCTGCCTCCTTTCTTGCCCTCGTCCTGCAGGAAGCCCAGTGACTATATCGCTGCCATCTTGGAGCTCAGCGCCCTCGTAGCGAAACGGCACCATCAGCTCTTGCTGCACTGGGACTTCCTGTATTACCTCACTCCCGATGGGAGGCGCTTCCGCAGGGCCTGTCGCCTGGTGCACGACTTCACCTACGCCGTCATCCAGCAACGGCGCCGTGACCTCAAAGGTCAGGGCGTCGATACTTTTCTCCAGGCTCAAGCCAAGGCCAAGGCCAAGACTCTGGACTTCATCGATGTGCTTCTGTTGAGCACGGTGGGTGCCTGGGGCTTCTGATTTGAAAAGTAGGCATAACCTCACTTTTCAATGTCCAATGGAAGGGCTTGAATGTGATCTAGCCATTACTGGGGAGCCATGGAAGGGGTTCGACAAAGGGAGGGCCATGGAAAATAACCTGTAGACACTGGTAAATCTGGAGAGGCCAAAGGCCTGAGGGTTGACTCTACTTACAAGTGAACAAGTTAGATGGTCACAGTGTGTATGTGTGTGTGTTTGAGTGACGTACAATATCGTTGTTAGTGTCCCATCAGCTCCTACTCATGTGTGTAACTCTTCTGTATAACAGAAGGCCATGGTGCCCAATCCTGCACCACTTTGACTTTTGTTGGGCGTTTGAGCACCAATGTGATGGCCACCGGGTATGTTGAGTGCCTTCCAACCCAGGAGACTTAGCTTTGAGCACGATGTCGAACAATGTTCTCCTGTGGCTGATTTTCCCGGAGCTCTCCAGGACTTTCTTCCTAGTCTGTCTTAATCTGGAAGCTCTGCTGAGATCTGCTCACCACAAGAGAGCCTGCTAGTATTTAACTCTCATTGGCATAGCTTTCAGCATCATAGCAACACATGTCACCACCGCAACATGCAGATGGGTAGAGGATGTGTGTGTATATGTATATATATATATATGTGATCAGAGTACATTGTTTATTTCAGAGCAGTAATAGCATCCAGAGTAGCATCCCAGTGCTGCATCCCCCACCCCACCCTTTCCAAAGGATCCCACAAGCCACATGCCCTGCCCTCAGTTTTTCACCTGTACCTCCCACAGGGTTGCACCCGAGGAAAGGGACCCACAGGGTCGGACTTATAGCTCATGCAGACCTGCAGCAGCATCTCCCTCCACTCCTCTGAAGAGATTAGCGAAGGGAGAGGGAGGGTGATTCTGCTTGGGAGTAAAACAGATCTGTGCAGGGTGCGGGCAAAGCCTCTCTATGTAGTCATTGAGGTGTATGTAGCCAATGACTCTGGGGCAGGGAAGACTGGACTGTCTGGATTCATGGCCCCAGAGTGTCAATGGATGGCCACGGAGTCCTATTCAATCTCCGACATCCAGGGGAAGTTGTCATCCAATGTAATCCACAAAGCTCTCCTCATACAGAAACATGCACAAATGCATGGACCATTGACTCTTCCCACTGTGGGGGGGGGGGGGCAACATAGGAGCATAGGAGAACAGGGATGAGGCCGGTAGGGAGGGCTAGCCAGAGGGGGGTGAGGCACAGGGCATCTAGGGCTTCAGGGTGGGCGTGGCTTTCTGGATGGGAGCTGGATCTTTGTGGATGGTAGTGTGGGCTCCGACTCATGGTGAACTGTGCATGATAGAAGGCAACAGGGCCTGGGCCCGGGCCATTTTCAAGATAAATGGTGTGCCTGAGTCCATGGTTGTGGCCACCTTTTGAGTGGCTTCCTCATCCAGCACAATCGTGCACAATGTCCTGTTATGATCCATAAGAGTTTCATTGGTTAGTTGAAATTGTTAGGCCTTTCTGTCTAGCTCGTCTTCGGCTGTAAGATCGCTTGTCCCTGGCCAATCTGTGTGACTCTGGATTAGGATCAAGACTGTGTGTCTCACACAGCCCTCTTTAGTTTTTCAACTAGGTTTTATGATTCATTGCAATAGCCTCACAGAACTCACAGAAAATGCTCACGATTATGGGGTTTGTGATGGAAATTAACAGGTTACAATGTAGGTGAAAAAATGCTCAGGATAGAGTTGCTCTGCCAGGACATGTTGCAAAGCCCCTCTGGGCCTGCTCATAAGTGTCCAAAGGACATGCCGCTCCACCGTAAGCCTCCATCTGAAGACCCGCAGCTCCAGCTCCAGGGGCAGCAAACCCAGATCTCCGAATTAAGTGCCCAAAGGCACCGCAATTCACCAACCAGAGTCCAGCCCCCGAGCCCTCAGCTTTGCTTGCTCCGTGGCCTGGGAAGTCCTCCTCTTTGACCCTGGCGCCTGCTCTGCTTCTCCTCTGTCACTCCTCTGATGTCAAAGTTGCCTTCCTGGATCAAGGAGGTTCACTGCGTAGGGATCTCGGGATCCAGAGGACGTGCGCCACTCCCGGTTCTCATTTTATACCTAGCAGAAGACAATCACAAGGAACCCTGTTAAGTATTACTCACAGCCATATCCTAGCAGTGTCGTTCTCTCCCACTCCTCTAACACAGACCCATCAAGAAGAGGTCCTTTGGGGGAGCCATGTTAGATAATTCATTGCCCTGCAGGGACACTTAGCTGGTGTAATTCAGGGCTGGCAATGGTCTTCCTTCTCTCCAGGATGAAGACGGGAAGGTGCTGTCAGATGAGGATATTCGAGCAGAGGCTGAAACGTTCATGTTTGGGGGTGAGGGTCAACATGAGATTTCACAGGGGAGAGGGGCTCCCTCTTCTTGGGGAATTGCTGGGTGGACTCTAGACCTCCCACCCTCCTCCATCCTCCTGGAGGACCTCAACGCAAGGCAGATGCCTGCCCCCTGGCACTGCAGTAGCTCAGTGACCCAAACCTGCCTGGCTGCCCCTCAGGTCATGACACCACAGCCAGCGGCCTCTCCTGGGTCCTGTACAACCTGGCCAAGCACCCGGAATACCAGGAGCGCTGCCGGAAGGAGGTGCAAGAGCTCCTGAAGGGCCGTGGGACCGAGGAGATTGAATGGTGAGTGCAGGTTCTCATGACCTGTTCTCGGAGCCTCTTTCCTTGACGCTGATGGGGGTGGGGGACAAGCTTTCTGCTGAATCTGCCCTAGTTGCTTTAGTGAGACTAAAAAAGAGGCCAGATGCAGGGCCTGGTACCCAGCCCAGTCAGCAGTAAAAATTTGATTGTGGCTTTATGGTCAGAAAGATCCAGTGTGCTTGGAGAAGAGTGACAATGTATGAGGGCCCATGATGTCACTTAGCATGTGGTCAGTAAACAAACTTCCCTCTTTTCCCAGTCTTTCTTCTTAAAATCACACGTTTAAAAGGTC
>NW_022103927.1:953874-956489 GCF_000313985.2 Echinops telfairi | reverse complement strand
CTATAGTCTCAGGCCAGGGAAGTCTTAGCTTACATTAATAGGACTATGGTTGAGAGAGAGAAGCCAGCCTCAGGGTGGGCTGGAGCAGGTGCTTCATCTGAGAACTTGAATGAGCTTGAGAAACTCTTTAGCTACAATTAGAAAGTGGTAAGACTTCTTATAAACTTTGGCATGTCAGGAGACACCGGTCCCTGGAGAAGGGCAGTGAAAAGAGGAAGACCCTCAAGGAGATGGATTGACGTGGTGGCTGTCCCAGTGGACTCGAGCATAGGAACAGCTGGGAGGGTGATGCAGGAGCGACCGGCAGTGCCAAGCGCTGTTGTGCAGAAGGTTGCTATGCGCTGAGACTGAATCAGTGGCACCTAACAACATCAACAACAACAAGAGGAAGTGCTTTAGGTCAAGGGCAAAGCCCAAGCAGGAGAGAAGAAGAGGAGAATGGGCTACTTACTTTGTTAGCCTGACAAACACCAAATAAAACAAAGCACCAGCAAAACAAACTAGCATAAAAACAAAACCCCTGAGTTGATTCTGACTCTTGGCAGCACCATCTGCGTCAGAGTAGCGCTGCTCATGGGGTTTCAATGGCTGTTGTGTTAGTCTGGATACTTTAGAGAAACAAATCCACAGGACCTCATGTATAAAAGAGAGTTTGTTTTTTTTATAAAGGTTAAGTGCACATTAATCAAACATCCCAACCCAGTATTGCCCAAACCCACAAGTCCAACATTAACCCATATGTCCGACATCAATCCACAAAGTCCTCCTCCATCTCACAAAACACACGTAATGATGCCGACTGCAGGAGGAAAGCCGAGTCGGTGAATGTGTAAGCATCTCAGCACTGGCAGGGGTCTCCACACGGCTGCTCCAGCACCCAGGGATGCATTGGGGTAGGTCCATGTGGCTTCTCCTCGGGGATGTCTTGCAGAAAGTGAACCTTGCCAGCTGAAGCAGGGAACTGGCTAAGGCAGGTGCACCCTGGTCCAACCATCACAAAGCAAGAGACTGGAAAACCATTTATCTCTCCGCCCTTCAATTAACCCCACATGTGTTTATTGGCCAGGTTGGCTCAATAAACTAACTACCTCAGCTGTCATTTTGGGGAAGCTTCATTGTTCCTCATTGACTGAGGAGTAACTTATGTGGCTGCTAAGGTGCTGCCAAGTCATTTCTGACTCATACCAACCCTGTGTGCAACCGAACAAAACCCTGCCCGGTCCTGTGCCAGCCTCACCACTGCTCCTCTACGTGAGCCCCTTGTTGCAGCCACTTGTCAATCCATCCGTTGAGGGTCCTCCTTGTTTTTACTGACCCTCCACTTTACCAAGCATGCACTGGCTTATTCTGATGACCTGGCCAAACTCCATGAGTTGAAGTCTTGCCCTACTTGTTTCTAAGGAGCGTTCCGATTGTACATCTTCCAAGACAGGTTGTTTGTCTTCTTGACAGCCTGTGATACTGTCAATATTCTTCACCAGCACCACACTTAAAAACGAATGGATTCTTCAGTCTTCCTTATTCACTGTCCAAATTTCATATGCATAGGAGGAGATTGGCAATATCACGACTTGGGTCATGTGCACCTTGGTCCTCAAAGTCACATCCTTGTTTTTGACACTTTCATGAGATCTTGTGCAGCAGATTTAGTCGATGGAATACACTGTTTGATCTCTTCACTGCTGCTTCCCTGATCATTGATTGTGGATCTAAGCAAGAGAAAATCCTTGACAACTTCAATCTTTTCTCCGTTTATCACGATGTCACCTATTGGTCCAGTAGGGAGGAGTCCGGTTTTCTTGATTCTGAGTTATAATCCATACTGAAGAGTACAATCTTTGATGTCCATCAGCAAGCGCTTCAAGTCCTCCTCACTTTTGCCTAGCAAGGCTTTGTCATCCGTGCATAATAGAGTGTTAATAAGCCTTCCTCCAGCCCTGATGTTCGGTTCCTCTTCATGTAGTCTTCTTCTCATATTACTTTCTCAGTATGCAGATTGAATAAGTATGGCAAGAGGACGAAATCCGTACCCAAACCTTTCTTGATTTTAAAGCATGCAATATTCTCTTGTTCTATTCCCACAACTGCCTCTTGATTCATGTACAGGTTCCAAATGAGCACAATGAGGTGTTCTGGAATTCCCATTCTTCTAAGGTTATCCATAGTTTGGTATGGTTCAAACAGTCAAAGGCCTTTGCATAGTCAGTAAAACACATGTAAGCATCTTTCTGGTATTCTCTGCTTTCAGCCAAGATCCATCTGACATCAGCAATCATATCCCTTGTTCCACATCCTCTTCTGAATCTGGCCTGAAGTTCTGGCAGCTCCCTGCCAATGTATTGCTGCAACTGTTGTTGAATGAATATCAGCAAAATTTTGCTTGCATGTGCTATCGATGATATTGTTCTATAATTTGTGCATTCCTTTGGGTCACCTTTCTTTGGTGTGTATGCAAATATGGATCTTTTCCAGTCCCTTGGCCAGGTAGCTGTCTTCTAAATTTCTGGCATAGACAAATAAGTGCTCCCTGTTCTTCATCAGCTTGTGGAAACATTTCAGTTGGTGTGTTAGTTCAGGTAGACTAGAGAAACAAATTCATAGACACACATATGTGT
>NW_022103927.1:950486-951858 GCF_000313985.2 Echinops telfairi | reverse complement strand
TACTTCTTCCAGGACAGATCTGTTTGTACCTTTGGTGGTCCATGGGACTTTCAATATTCTCTCTCACCACCATAATTCAAACTCATTGATTCTTCCTTGGTCTTCTTTACTCAGTGTCCAACTGTCACATGCCTCTGATGTGACTGGAAATACCATGGCTTGGGTGAGGTGCACCTTACTCCTCACAGTAACTTCCTTGCTTTTCAATGCTTTCCAGGTTTCCCCAGTGCAATGTGTAGAAAAGGAAGGAATTATTTTTCTCCTAGGCCCAGGGGGTTCACCATGTAGGGATCTCAGGGGTCAGTGGGCACGCTACTTCATTTGATCCCCTTCAGGATGGCCAGCACAGTGAATCCTATTAACAATCCCCAACAATTGAATCCCATTAGTATCTCCTCCACCTTCTCTCACCCGGACCCCTCAGGAAAGGGCCCTTAGGTAGCCGCTACAAACACGGTGGCTAGAGGAACTACATCAGTCATTCACTGCCCTGCAACTGGTAGAAATGCATTTTCACCAGCTTTGTAATAACTGAATCCTTTTCCCATTTGTTTTTATTCCATTTTTGGTGCAATATTAATAGTATTTTGGACATGTTCCGATTTTACTTTTCCTCTACCACCACCCTCCCCTTTTTGTTTGTTTGTTTGTTTAAAACGACACTCGACCCACTATTTAAGTGTGAGGGGTAAGGGATCTGGAGGAATTTTTTTTTCAAAGAAAGAAACCTATGACGTATATTTCACAACCCACTTCAAGAAATGAAATCAACAGCAATATCCTTTATTTGATTTTGTTTTGTTTATTTTGTTATTTGCTTTATTTTGGTTCTTACTCTTTTCCCTTTTGTTTTCTTGCCATAATGGACGTTTTATTTCTCTGCAAATTTGTCAGTCTCTTCAGGAATGTGTTTGGGGTGTTGTCGTTTGCTCAGAAAGGCTGCAAAGAAAGCAAGCAAGAAAGACACGTAAAGAAACCAGCCACGTTTCCTCTGGTCGTTATGTAGTATGGCTTTCCCCAGGCTTTATTTCTTCATTTATTTTCTAAACTGGGGTGAAAATATTCACCATGTTAACAATTTCTACATGGGCAATTCAGGACCATTGAGTATACATTCTTCAAATTATGCAACCATTCTTGCTATCATTTTCCAAATCATTTCACCACCATTAACAGAAACTCAAAGCCCTGGAAACAACTCCCCCCCCCAACCCCTCCTCACTCTTCCCCTTGCCCTAATAAATGACTAATAACCCGTGCTTTTCAGATAGTTGGTTATTTTGTGTAAGTGACACACGCAGGACCTGCCATCTAGGACTGCCTGGTTTCCCTCCGCAGGATGTTCCCAAGGTCCAGCCACATAGTGGCACAC
>NW_022103927.1:939100-948929 GCF_000313985.2 Echinops telfairi | reverse complement strand
GGAGGGTCTTCCTCTGGTTCTCTGTCTGTCTACTTTCCCAGGCACGGTGACCCTCCCCACGGACTGCTCCCACATGACACAAGTCGGAAGTAGTGAGGGGAAGTCTCACCACTCTCATTTCTCAAGAGTGTTCTCACTGCGCTTCCACACAGATTGTTTGACAGTCCGGGGTAATTTCAATATTCCGCACCCACGCCATCATCCAGTTGTTTCCACTCGAGACATGCTGAGCATGTTCTTCTCGCTCGGTTTTCTAACATTTGAACACTAAATGATCATGCTTTCCTTTGCCTTTGAACACTGAATGACAGTGCTTCCTTTGTCTTTGAACATTGAATGATCATGCCTTCCTTTGTCTTTGAACATTGAATGACAGTGCTTCCTTTGTCTTTGAACACTGAATGATCATGCCTTCCCTTGTCTTTGAACACTGAATGATCATGCCTTCCCTTGTCTTTGAACATTGAATGATCATGCCTTCCTTTGTCTTTGGACACTGAATGATCATGCCTTCCCTTGACTTTGAACATTGAATGACAGTGCTTCCTTTGTCTTCTGGAGTTGCCCGAAGGCAGTTTCTTTTCAGGTCTTGTATGTCATCAATTCTTCTGTTCCCTGTAGCTTCTCTATGTTCATGAGAACGTTTTCAGCAGCTCTTCGGACATCCATTTTGGTCTTTTCTTTCTTTCCTGTATGCTTAATGACCTTTTAATTTCTCCGTGTATGATGTCATCTCACAACTTCTCTGGTCTTTGGGTATTAGAGCCCAATGTACCAAATCTGCTCCTGAGATGGTAAAGTACTCAGGGTCCTGCTTTGCTCTCACGGACTGGTTCTCATGCTCTTCAGCTGCAACGTGAATTAGCATAGGAGCAATTGGTGGTCTGCTCCCATGCTGGTTGCTGGCCTTGTGGCTGATGATATTGAGCTTCACCATGATTTCTTTCCACAATTGTTCATTTGATTTCTGTGTACCCAATCGAGCAAAGTCAACATTTATAGTCACCATGTATGTTATTGAAAAAATGTACTTGCAATGAGCAAGTTGTTGGTTTTGCAAATTCTGTCATACAATCTCTAATATTGTCTCTAGCACCAAACCTTTATTTTCCAACTACCAACCCTTCTTCACTGGTTCCACTATTTGCATTCATCTTGATTGCATGTTTGATTAGACTGAAGAAATTAGTAGAATTAATACTTCAATTGTTTTCATTTGCTTCAGAGTTTGGTGCATGAATTTGAATAATAATCATATTAATTGGTCTTCCTTGTAAGTGTATCAATATTATCCTATCACATACAATGTAGTCTTCAAAATAGATCTTGAGATGGTCTTCTTGATAATGAATGCATACCATTCCTCTTGAATTTGACATTTCCTGCACAGAACACCATATGGTTTTCTGATTAAAAATGACCAATGTCAGCTCACTTCAGCTTACTGATACCTTATAGATCCATCATGATGCATTCTATTTCACTTTTGAAACCTTCTAATTTTCCTAAAGACATACTTATTGTTCCATGGTTCGATTATTAATGGATGTTTTCAACTCTTTCTGGTTTTGAGTCTTGTCCCATCGGCCAATGGAAGTACTAAAAGCGTTGCCCCATTACATCATTAAAATCTACTCTACTTTGAGGATGTAGCAATTCTCCAGTCGTATTTTGAGTGCTTTCTAACCAGAGGGACTCTGCTGCACTATCAGACAACACCCTGCCCTTATTCATAAGCTTTTCAGTGGCTAATCCCTCTGCAGTGGATATCTCCCTGTTTCCTACTCGGTCTCACTCAGGAAGCTGCACTGAAACCTGTTCACCTTGACTAACCCTGCTGGTATTTGAAATAAATTTGGCCTTCCTCCCAGCATCAGAGCAACATGCAAGTCACCACAGTATGCAAACTGACAGATGAGGGGTGGAGTGGAGGTTAGAGTGACAGAAACACCACCTTTCAGAGTGCATAAACTAGGATAGAAGAGATGAGGAGGGAAAAATAGTTTTCCATTTTGATATTTTTGTGTAACAAAGCTTTACTTGAGTTTGTAAGGAGCCTCAGTGGTGCTTCAGATAAGCATTGGATCATGAACTTCAAGGTCAGTAGTTCAAACCCACCAGCCATTCTGAGGGAGAAAGGTGAGTGTATCTGCACTCAGACAGAATTATGTTCTCAGGAATCCCTACATAGGGTCACTGTGAGTTGGAGCAGACTCATTGGTGGTAGGTTTTCTTTTCTTCTGTCTTTTTCTTGTTTTTGCTTTTGTTTTGAGTTTGCAGTAATAACTTTAAATTACCTTCACATAATTTAGTGATGTTGAATATTCTTCAAGTTATACAGTCATTATTGCTATGCTTTGCAAATGATTCCATCATCATTAATACAAGCTCACTATCCTGTAAGCAAAACTTCCCTTTCTGCCATTCCTCCCACCCTTCAGAACCATTAATCATTTAGTTCCTGTGTATTTGCATATTTTATATAAGTGAGACTATAAATATTGTCAGAAATCACACTACTTAACTGATGCATCCATTATGACTGAGTAGTATTCCATTGTTTGGGTGTGTGTCAGTCTGGGTAGACTACAGAAAAAAATCCATAGACGCACATATGTGTATAAGAAAGAGATTTATATAAAAGAGCAATTGAACATTGAGAAAGCATCGCAGCCCAGTCCAGATCAAGTCCATAAGTACAATATTAGGCCATATGTCCAATACCAATCTACACAGTCCTCTTCAGACTCATGAAACACATACAATGATACCGAATGCAGGAAGATCACAGGCCAGTAGGTGGAAAGTCTTGTGGTTTCAGTGGCGATGGAAGCATCTCATTGCTGGTGGGGTCTCCATGTGGTCCCTTTAGCCCCAGGGCTCTAGGGTAGCTCCATGTCTCTTCTCCACAGGGAGGGAGTGTTTGTCCAGCCTCCAGTAAGCTATTTATCTCCTTAGCACCTCCAAATGAGGTCATCAAGCTGCAACCTGATTGACAAACTAAACTCCATCCCTTCACTCTTAAGTCTCAAATTGACAACAGCTTGTATAACTACCACAGGGTGGGCTACTTTTGTTTATATATTCATCTGTTCATGGACATTTTAGCTGTCCAAAATTTCACAACTTAAACAAACTTGGTTTCTCTTTTGAACCTTTCTAAGTTGCTCTAGATTTTATTATTTTATGTTTTCTTTTTGGATTGAGCTTTGACTGTATTTTATGTTGTTGATATTGATGGGTGTTTGGGGTATGAATTTTTTTCATATTAAATCCAGGATAGGTAAATCTATAGAGACAGTAAGTAGATGAATAACTTCTTAGGGTTATGACAGGAGAGGTTGGAGGAATGAAGGAGCTACTATTAGTATTAATACAAGAATGAAGAAAATGATATAAAATTGATTTGATAATGGTGGTACAACTCTTTTAATGCATTTAAACATTTATTACAGTTAAAATTAATACAAGTAATACATTGAATTCTATTCATTGAATTAATACAAGTAATACATTGAATTCTATGGTACACTAATTATATGTCAATGAAATAGTTAAATAAATGAATTAAAATTTTACATAAGAAAAATAATATAGCTAATTGGCTGGCTAGCTGGATTGATGGATGAATGAAGTAAAAAAAGAAAGTAGGAACAGAGGGGTATGTGCGTGTATGTGTGTGTGTGTGTGTGTGTTAAGAGGTGGCCATGGCCTTGGTACCTGTCTTAACTTCTTAGTGTGCTGTATCAGAAATATCACAAGTGGTTGGCTTTAATGAGCTAAAATTGATTGTCTCACAGTTCCAGAGACTAGATAGATGTCCACATTCAGGGCGCTAGCTCCAGGACAACAGTTCTCAATCTTTGGGTCTCCACCCCTTTGGGACAGAATGACCCTTTCACAGGGGTTGCCTGATTCATAGTAGTAGCAAAATGACAGTGATGAAGTAGCAGCAACAATAGTTTTATGGTTGGGGGTCACCATAGCATTAGGTACTGTGCTAAAGTGTCGCCGCATGAAGAAGGTTGAGAACCACTGATCCAGAAGAAGGCTCTCCCTCTGGGGTCTGCTAGAAGATCCTTGTTTCTTTCAGTTTCCTTTCCCTCAGTTCCTGGACAATCTCCTGATAGCATCTGTCTTCCCCCAAATGTGCTTCCTTGATTCTGCACTTAATCTGTTTTTTCAATAGCTCAAAAGTGATTGTTTTAAATCAATACTTACATTGATCTGGCCCCATTAGTGTAACAAAGAAAACCCTATTCCCACATGGAATGACATCCGCAGGTAAAGGGGTTAAGATTTATAGCACAGGAGGAAGGGAGTCAAGATAGTGTCCAGGTGGAATCACCTACCCAGTGCTCCTGTTGTTAGATCATAAAATTAAGGGGCACAGAGGCCAATATTGAAAGACGGGGTGCTAAAAATAGATTCAGTGTACTATGGTCAGACCTCCACCAGAAATTTTCACCCACGAAGTGATTCAAGAGCTCCCTGAAATGCTCTAAGTTCACTGCATCTTCCTCTCGGGAATGCTAACGCCTCGCCAGGTCCAGGAGGAATGCCAGCCTTTCTGCTCCTAGGGTCTGAGACCTACAGCGAGAAGTAATTTCCCCAAGCTGCTGTCTAAAAGTGGTCATAATTCCAGGCTCTTGGAGAATCTCTGATAACTAGCCACAAGATCTCACACCAGAGTTGCCCTCTGCTATCTGCCCTGCTCCTGTGGTATAGGGATTTGCAGCTCTCCTCCCCAGCCAAGAATGGAGTGACTACATCAGCCATTCCCTTTTGCCCTCTCCCCAGCTCCACACCTCCCAGCGTGGGTAACCATAGATAATTAGACACTAATTTTCAGCAATTGAAGAGCCCTTGGGTATTTACCTGTGACAGAATGCAGATCCCAAGGTCAGAACCTGCAGTGCTGGGCAGGACAAAGCCAGGAGTGTCACAGGAATGCAGCCGGGAGAGAATTCAAATCTAGTTAGCCCCAAACCCACTTCACTAATCCAGTCCCCTTCCCTGAGGGACAGTGCAGCATAGCTCTGGAATCAGGGCACTCCACAAGCCCATTATAAAAATGAAAAAAAAAAAAGTTTTTATAAAGTTTCAATTCCAGGTTGTGTTCCTTTGTGTGACTTTGAAGGTAAGCTGTCAGAACTCTGGCCATCAGCATAGCATTAACGTAACAAGACAGCCAGAACTCTAATCCCCAGAGTACAGCCTGGGATTTTAAAACAGCAAAACGTGAAAAGCCAACAGGTTCTGAAAGCCACAGCGACAGCCAAAAACTGGCTTTACCAGTTTTGGGGTCCACAGAGTCTTTAAATAGCTGAAAATTGTGGCCAGACAGTTCAGACCAGTCCAGTGCCCATGCCGCAGGCCATCCCCAACCCAGTCCAATGGCATACCTACGGTCACTTGCCTTAGCCCAACCTCTGGGACCCCTCACTGCCACTGGCCACTGAGTCATGTGGCACCCTGCCTGCATAGCAGTCTGACCCACCACCATAGTAGGCCACAGGTTGTCCTTGAAAACACTCTTACCAGTCACACAGAGAAAGAGCTCAGGGCACCTGGTCTCTGAGAACATGGCACTTAGTTCTTCCAAAAGGGCATGCAGACAGCAACACACCTCAACACCCTCAGCAAGGAAACAAGAAAAACAAAATGCAATAGCAGAGGAAGTGGTAAACCTAACAGTGCTCATGGAAGAATCAGATGTTGATCTGCCTCAAAAAGCAATCTTCAGAATGCTGCTTGGAGTAATACAGGATATGAGGGAAGCAATGCAGAATAAGGATGCAATGATAGAGGGCATGAAGTCCACACACCAAAGGGAAATACAAGAACTAATGGCTGAGGTAACAGAAGCAAAACACAAGATCATGGGCCTCACCAACAGACTAGAAGAGGCAAGAAACATGCCAGCAATCTCAAGGACAAGCAGGCAGACTTCAATAAATGGGAAAAACAGTCAAACAAGATAATCAAAGAGGCAGACGAAGAAAACCTGAGCATAACGACAGATACTATGAATAGGAACAATATTCAAATAATTTTGGTCTACCAGAACAAGCCACAACAAAGAAGTAAACAGCAGAATTATAGAGGGAATTCCTGAAGGCAAACTTCCCCACCTTGATGAATCAGGCATTCATACAGGAAGCAGAGAGGACACCAATTAGACTAAAACCCAGGAAGAATCCACCAAGGCACATAATAGTTAAATTATCCAACTTTGAGGAAAACAAGAAAAATTTAAGAGCAGCAAGAGGGAAAACAGGTGGTCACATAAAATGGTGCTCAGGTAAGAATATGCTCAGACCTATCAGCAGATACCATGAAGAGGAAGAGAGAGTGGAGTAACATCTTCCAAAAGGTGAAAGAAAAAACCCTCCAACCCGAGAATCTTCTACACTGCCAAATATCTATTGAGAGTGTAAGGTAAGAGTCTTCCTGGGCAAGGAAAAACTCAAAGACTATGCCATATGACACCCAACCCTACAGAAAATCCTTGCCCACTCACTGTGGTCAGAAGAAAAACATCCCCTAAGGACAAGCAGGAGACCACCATATAGCACAACTGCACCCAGAAGTCAATGCGGCCAAAACAACTACCAAGATGGCATTGCCTTAGAGGGAAAAGAAGGCAAGAATGAAGCCCCCCACATAAACACACCACACTGAGATGAAAGGAGATAGGAAAACACCCCACACAAAAGGTAAGAGATGACAGTAATGAATCCACAGATGGTGTTAATAACTCTGAATGTCAACAACCTGAACGTGACCATTAAAAGACAAAGGTTAGTAGGCTGGCTCAGCAAGCATAACCCATCACTCTGTTGCCTGCAAGAGACACATATTAAGCTCGCAGACAAAAGTAGACTAAGTATGAAAGGCTAGTGGAAAATATACGAGGCAAATGGCAACTTAAAAAAGCAGAGGTTGCAATCCTAATCTCTGACAAAATTGACCTCGAGGTGCAAAGCATAACAAGAGGCAAGGATATGCACTATATAATGCTCAAAGGATCAGTAGACCAGGAACCAGTGAGCATAATAAATATATGCGTGCCTCATGAGAGACCCGAGACATTCCTCAAACAAACTATTCAAATGATGAAAAAAGAAATCGCAAACTCAACAATCATAGTAGGTGACTTTAATACACTGCTATCAGAGAAACATTGACCACTGGGAAAGAAGCTCAGCAAGGAGGCTTCAGATCTAAACACTATAATTAGGCAACTGGACCTGATAGACATTCATAGAGCTTTCCATCCAAATGCAAAAAATATTCTTTTCAAGTGCACATGACTCAATTTTAAAAATAGACCACATGCTGGAACAGAAGTCAAGCCTGAGTAAATTCAAACATATAGAGATTACTGAGACAACATATGAGAAAATGCTCCTGATCATTAAATGTAAATTAAAACAACCACGAGATGCCACCTAACACCACTGAGGGTAGCCCAAATCAGAAAATCAGAGAGAAACAAGTGTTGGAGGGGATGTGGTGAGATAGTCATTCTCCTCCACTGTTGGTGGTCGTGTAGATGTGTACAGTCTCTGTGGAAAGTGATCTGGTGATATTTAAAGCAAATGGAAATTGAGCTACCTGATGACCTAGCAATCCCTCTACTGGGCATATACCCAGGAAAGGTAAGAAATAGACCATGACCAGTTGTTTGCACTCCAGTGTTTATTGTGATGCAATTCACAATCGCAAAGAATTGGAAACAAATTACATTTCCATTGATAGATGAATGGATTAGAAAACCCTGGCACATACACACCATGGAGTACTACGAACTACTAAAAAGCATCGATGATCACAGGAAGCACATAGTCTCATGGGAAGAGTTGAAGGAAATTATGCTAAGAGAAGTTAACCAATCACAAAATGACAAGTACAACATGGGTCCACTGAGGTAAGTATAATCAGCACAGTAGGTATAGAAGAAAAGCCACTTATCTTACACTCTACAGGTTGAAGTACAGGCAGTTGGCTGGGGGACAGCCAACCCCAAGGATGTATGTGGCATTCCAACAGCCCCCGGGGAGGGGGGTGTCAAAAAGTGGGGAAAGGGAGACGATGGCATTGGTGGAGCAGGGCACTAACCCACCCAGTGGGAGGTAATGTTTATGTCTCCACAGAAATGGGAGTGTGCTGGCAGACCCCACCACGGCACACCAAACCTGGAGGGCAACATAACCACATGGAGCAACTCATGGACAGCTTAGGCTACGAGGCCGGCCCCCATCAGAGCCAAACTGACCCCTCCCTAGAAGTATGTGCTACAAAAGACAACACTAAACCTACCGTTTGGGGAGAGGGACTGGCCTACCACGTCCACATGGAAGCAAACCAAGAAGGTGAAAGAGAGTGAGAGTCTGGACCCCATATCAGCACACCAAGCCTGAGGACGTCCCTGCATGGGACTGCTGAGGCACAGAGAGGACCGGGAGGGGCAGCTCCTAGCATCCTCCAGGACTGGTGGAAAGATAGCCATAAAGGTCAGCAGACAGACCTGGAATTCTGTATGCTTTCTTGAGGGTTTTGATGGTCCCCCCCACCTTCTCTTCTTATTCAATTTTATTCTTTTTTGTTTTGTCTCTGTTATTGTTGGCTTGCCTACCTATGTAAGATAGGCATCAGAAGCAAGCCTGAGGAGGAAGCAATGGGGCCGGGACCAATGGTTCAGAGGGACTTGGGGGGAGGAGGAGGAAGGGGAAGGGGGCAGCGAGCTAACAACTCCATAGACAGGTGAACAACTAGGGAATTAAAATAAACAAGGAGGAGGATGTATGTAGAGATCCTGGGGGAGTTGGAGCAACAGCAATCTAGCTGAGAGGAATTACTAAGAGGCAGAAGAAGGGCAAGCGTGATGGTGGGGCAAGAGGAAGGTAAAAGGAAACAGAGGAAAGATCTAGGAACCAAAGCTATGGATAGAGGTATAAACATAGGTGTGTATATATGTAAATGCACTAATTCATAAAAATAGAGGTATTGGCCTATGTACGTACATTTATATGGCAAAACATTGAGGTAGTGGATGGACGCTGGGCTTCTGCTCATTCTCTCCCTCAATGCAAGAACACTTTGTTCTAATAACCTGGCATTCTGTGATGCTCACGCTCCTGGCACGATCACTGAAGACAAAATGTGTGTACAACCAAATGTGGTGAATAAAGTTGATTGTGCCTGGCTATCAAAAGATATAATGTCTGGTGTCTTAAAGGCTTGAAGTTAAACAAGCAGCCATCTAGCTGAGAAGCAACAAAGCCCATATAAAGGATGCACACCAGCTTGTGGGATCATGAGGTGTGGTCGGGACTGGGTAACAGGCATCAGGACACCCATAACAAACAAACAAACATATTGTTGAGAAAGAGGCAGGTCAGAGTAGAGACCCAAAACCCATCTGTAGACAATGGGACACCACCTCACAGAAGAGTCACAACGAAGGGATGAGTGAACCAGGGTGAAGTATAACACTGATGAAACACACAATATTCACAATATTCCTCTGGTTCCTTGAAGTTTCCTCAATATCATGACACCAACTTTGTCTTTCACTGTGGGCTAGACTGAAGCCTGTACTGGTAAAGATAAGAGCTCACATCACACAGAATCCAGGTCAGATAAACCCCTCAGGAACAGAAATGGGAGTAGCGATACCAGGAGGCAGGGGTAAGGAGTGAAGAGGAGGGGAGGAAGGGGGAACCGATGGCAATGATCAACAGATAACACCCCCCCACACACACACACCCGGGGGAACGAACAACAAATTCAAACATATAGAGATTACTGAGACAACATATGA
>NW_022103927.1:935457-937539 GCF_000313985.2 Echinops telfairi | reverse complement strand
GCTGACCATCCCTGCATCCCTGGTATGAATGCCACTTGGTTAAGATCAGCAGTTTGAGACCACCCACCAGTCCACAGAGAAGGATGAAGCTTTCTGCTCCCATGAATCATTACAGTCTGGGAAGCCCACAGGGGCAGTACTAACCTGTCTTGTAGGGTTGCTATGAGTGAGGATGGACTGGAAGTCAGTGAGTTTGGTACAAGTCGTGGTACAAACAACCCGGTGCTTGGCTGTTGGAACTACCCACTGGCTCCCCAGGAGACAGACCTGGAGACGTGTCAAAAAACCAATGAAGCCATTCTGCTCTGTCACATGGGATCATGTTATATCAAGATCCATCCAGCCTCCCCTCCCAACAGCAATGACATTTGACGAGCCCTTGAGGGGCATGAATGGTGAAGCACTCAACTACTAGCAGAAACGTTAGTTTGAACCCACCCAGAGGCACCTTGCAGTCGGGTCTGGTGAGCTGCTTCTTAAGGGTCCAAGCCTTGGGGACTCTCTGGAGCAGCTCGACTCGGCACATTCAAGGTTGACTTGACGGCAGCTAACAGCAAGAACAATGACTTTCGAAATGTAGAAAGAGCAGGTGGGACTGAAGCAAGCACAACCCGGGGCAAGACAGACCCCACTGGAACATTGCCATGAGACAGCGCATCTGTCGCTGAAAAAGCGACCAGGATCTTTCCCCAGAGCCAACAGAGAGAGACGTCTAGCTTCCTGAACTAGAAGGCAGACATCTGTCTTTAAAACCACCCACCGTGGTATTTCCCCTGCAGCAGCACAAGCAGACTAAGACGGTGACCCGCAGACCCTGAGAACGCGTGCGTGCTTTTAAACTCATCGTCTAAGCAAAGCGCTGTTTTAAGAGAAAAGGAGGGGGCAGCAAATAGATGAGAAAGTCTTCATTTGTATCTTAGCGCCCCCTCCTACCCCCCCAGGAATCAGTCGCAGGTCTCTCGGGAACACCTTGCAGGACGTCAGCCAGCTGGGCTTTAGCTTCTCCATTCTTCTGCTGTTGTGAAGGAACCATTTTCCTGGTTTATAAAATTGACGTACGGTGGTCGCAATTCAGCAGAACTGAGATCAAGTGGGTTCTGGCCCTCTCCGAGCCTCCAGTGCCCCCTCCCCACTGCCCCCCCAGTGAAGTGGAGCAATGGCTTGATACCCCCAGAGACTTCAGTCCTCAGCAGTCGATGTTGCTTGAACCGTCCTTCTGTACCGAGCGGGGCGGTGGGACCCAGGATCCAGGACACACAAGTTCTCATCATCATGGTGTGCCCGACCTTGACAGGCAAGCCAACAAGTAAGAAGATGGAGTCCGATGGTGGCAGTGTGGGATGAAATGACAGGCTGAGGCGTGGTAGCCAGTGCCTGAGGGGCTGTTCTGGACAGGGTGATCCGGAGGTGGCACATTATAGCAGAAACCTGAATGACAGGGAGGAGGGGCCTATATAAGGATCTCCCCTCCTATGTCCAAGCCCTCATCAAACCACCAAATGGCCCAAGACTCGTTCCCCCTCTTGTTCCTTCTGCCAGTAGGTTGAGACAAACCGAGATGGGGAGGCAGGACTTCGTTCCTCGGTGGTGAGGAAATCTGCCCGGCCCTCACCCGGAAGCGGTGTCTGTTGCACCACTCTGCTCGAGAGTGTGAAACACTACCCACCCTGAACCCACGTGGAGGGCTGGCCACTGCCCAGGCTGCCACGCCTTGGTGGACACAGCTGCTGGTCACATGAGCCAGTTTTAGAAACACGGGCCCCCGCAACACGCCCTCCCCAAAGCCCAGATGATCTGCAATAGTTGGTATCAACCTCCGCTGGGTGGGATGCCTCAGCTCGAGCCTGTTCTGAGAAAACGACTTCACCAGCCGCCTGCCTTCTTTTCTCCACCACGCGAGGGGAGACCACGGTGAGGTCCGCTTGGGCCATCTTTGTCGAGGGAGGAAGAAAGCATTTTACACTCAAAAACGGAGGGAGAAGGAAACTATGATAGTCGCTCAAAGAAACAAAATGGCATATAGCATTGGGCAATAGCGCACAGGAAGCACGCTTTGTTTTTGCTAGCTGGCACACAGTAGGC
>NW_022103927.1:932524-933903 GCF_000313985.2 Echinops telfairi | reverse complement strand
CCACCTGACCCTGCTGATCCCTGCTCCTTCTCAGGCTGGCCCGAGTCAGGACCAGATGCCAACAACCGCTGGGTGGGGGGGCCAGCAGTTCCCAGACTGAACCTTCAGAAGTTCGGACTTATCTGCTGCACTCTGACTTTAGAAAGGCAGGGGCGGCTGTAAACTGTAGGGCTCCTATTAACCAGGCCACCCCTCCCCTTGCACAAGGAACTGGATCGGAAAGATCCGGCGCTTACTCTGTGTGGCCTGAGCCTCTCTGGACACCACTGAATCCCTTCCCCACCCCCGCTTCCATCCTCCTATTTTGAGTGGTTGCCAAGCAGGGAGGAGAGAGCCCGGTCTGCATGGATTGGCCAGGCAGGGTCAGCCCCTACCAACTGTCCCCAAGTCCCTGACAGGGACAGTGGTCCTAAGAGACGTGGAGAGGAGGCTGTGTGGGACAAGCCGCAGGGGACAGAAGGTGCCAGGCTGGAGGTGACAGGGCTAGGAGGGTCCTGGTCACTTGGGGGCCGGAGTATTCACCACTTCTGGGCTGCTCTGGGGAGTAAGCAGGCTGCTGTGGGGCAGCGAATAGTGGGTAACTGGATCCGCTCACAACCTCTCCGGGAAGGCTGGGACTTCTTGGATTCCAGCCACCTTTCTCTCCCTCCCTTTCTCTCGCTGTAACCCCTTCTTTGCCCCTTCCTCCCTGGGACTCCCTGGACTTTCTGCCCCGTTCCTGTCCCTAGAGCCCACGCCCTCGGATGCTCCCTGAACTTTGTACCCATCCTGTCTCTGCCCCTGCGCTCACCATTAGCCCTTCTTCCTGGGCCTGCAGGATGTCCACACCGAGCCTGTCCTGGCTGGGACTCTGGCCCGAAGGGGTCCCTCCATGGCTGCTCCTGCTGCTGGCCGGGGCCTCCTGGCTCCTGGTCCGCATCCTGGCCTGGACCTATGCCATCCATGACAAGTCCCACCGCCTTGAATGTTTCCCGAATCCCCCAATGCGGAACTGGTTCTTGGGACACCTGGGCATGGTGAGTTGGACAGCAGGACACATCTACTTGGGGGGGCGAGGAGGTGGGGCGAGTTGAGAAATGGGCAGTTAGAGCAGCCTTCCTAATGCCGTGACTCTTTCATACAGTTCCTCATGTTGTGGTGACCCCCCCCAAACCATAAAATGATTTTTATTGCTACTTCATCACTGTGATTTTGCTACTGATATGAATCATCATGTAAATATATCTGATAGGCAGGATGTAGTTTCATTGTTACAAATTGAAATTGTGATTCATCACAAAAACGAGATGTAATTATATATTGTGAATTATTTATTGCTAATGACAAATCAATGACATTTTGTCCGGAAGCATGGTGTAGCATGGGTCACAGTTTTCACG
>NW_022103927.1:930770-932424 GCF_000313985.2 Echinops telfairi | reverse complement strand
CGATGGCCTTAGGCGACCCCCAGAGGGTCACGACCCACATTTGAGAACCTCTGAGTTAGAGTCTGGGGGTGAAGACTAGGGGGTGAGTGAGTCTAGATCATCAGTTCAGTGAGGGAGGCAGAGGGGACCCCCTCTTTCTTCCTTCAACCCTCTTTGTGCCTACAATTCTCAAAAGAGAAAAGGAATCCTTTCTCCTTCTTGTCTCCTCCCAAGGCCTAGATCACTTTCCTGCGTGTAATCCCTCTTTCACGTACCTCTGGCTTCCCTGGGGGCCTCACAGGGCAGGCGGAACAGAGCTGGGGCCCTGACGTTCCCACAGGCTCACTCTGAACAGGGGTTTGTCACCCACCCCCACTCCTCTCCTCCTCTACTGGCTGAGGCTGGTGCTCACCCCACGGAGGAGTGGAGTCTTTCCCCCTCTCCCCTGCCCTCCACCCCACAGGGCACAGCAGGGCCAGAGGACAGATGTAGGTAGTCTCCCCACCCTTCTCCCCATACAGTCCAGATATAGCAATAGGTACAGATGTACCCATGCCCAGCCTGGCAAGCAGTGCTCTCTGCCAAAGATGGACCATCTGAGTTCACACCCACTGCAGGATGCCTGCTAGACTGGAAGCTCCTAGGTCCCCAGGATGTCTCAAATAGCGATTCCAGAGGCCTTGGGTGTAGACTGAGGAGGCCCAGAGGGAATGTGGGAATGAGCGCTGGTTCAGTAGCTCAAAGACGTCCCACCGCTGTCTGCACACCTTTCCAGGCTTTGCTCTGAGATACTTCCTGCAGCCAAGATGAGAAAACCCATCTCCTGGGGCCCAGTTCTGTGCCTTCTCCCCTGCTCTTAAGAACACCCTTCGATGTGGAGCCTCTAGGACTCTCCCGCTCCCAAGGAGAGTCACACAGAGCAGGAAGAAGCAGGAGTCCCTCCGTTGGCACCCAGTCCTCACAGATGTTCCCAGGAGAGGCTGCGCCACCTTGGGGACCTGGGAAGGGGTGGGCACCCGAGGCTCTTTCTGGAGAGGTGACCACTCCTGATTCTTTGCAGATCAGCCCCACGGAGCAGGGTTTGAAGAAAGTGGTTCAGCTGGTGACCACCTACCCCCAGGGCTTTAAGATCTGGCTTGGCCCGGTCCTCCCTCTCGTCTGTCTGTGCCATTCCGACAGCATCAAGCCTTTTCTCAACGCCTCAGGTACCCATGTGGAGCTTGTGATACGGGGCACCGAGGACTAGTGGGCCTCTGCTCCCCAGTTTCTGGGTGGCCCCCGAAGGACCGCAGAGTCTCCCTTCATCTCTATTTTTTTCTTCTTCTTTCTGTCTGGTATTTTCCAGCTCCCACCTCACCGCCTGCAACTCTCCCATAGAGTATTCTCAGCATGGTGCTCAGTCTGGGGAAGCCCCAGGGAGGGGGATTGGGATCTGGAGACAGTCTAGTCTTCTGTGATCAGGAGGAGGATCAGAGGGAGGGATCGTCTCGGGCAACCCAGAGAAGGAAGACTCGGATGGGACAGGCTGCAAGGCCCCCTGGAAGAGGGCTTGCTGGACCTGGTTGTGGTCCTAGAAGTCGGAAGGTTTTTTAAAGCATGCACAGGGTGTGGCAGTGGTCAGTGGTGGCTTCTGAGTCTTCTGCCAGGCCCGGCTTCCACCTAACCACCGCAGGTG
>NW_022103927.1:925754-930228 GCF_000313985.2 Echinops telfairi | reverse complement strand
AGGAAAGTCTTTCCCCACATTCTGAATGATTTTTAAGGGATAAACTTGTCTTTCCCCACAGAGGGACCATTAGTGACCAAGCCGGCATCACAGCACCAGTCCCCAAGACGATCATTGGCACTCTGCTTGCCCAGCCTTGGTGGCATGGGCTCTCAAAGCTCTTGTCTTGGGGACATGGCAGCGGAATGCTTAGCTTAAAGACAGGGGCTCTGAGTTCAGACAGATCTAGGCTTGGGTTTCAGGTAGCCATTTACTATCTGGGGGACCCAGACAAGTGATCTCGTTGTTCAGAGTCGTAATGACATGAGGTAAAGGTAGTACTGTGTTCCCCGTGGGGAGAGACAACTGCAGCCTCTGGCCTGTGAGGCCGGGAAGGGCCTCAGTGCAGAGAGGACATGTGGCTGGACAGGAGTCTCGGGGCAGGGGTGGGCCTCCACCTCCAGCCCTTCACTCTATGGCTATCGGCTTGGGCTTCTTTGTTCCATCCCAGGTCTGGAGCTGAGGGGAGGGTCTCCAGCACACACAGGGCCTGGCCAGGAGCATGGGTTGCTGGTGCGTGAGGCCCAAGCATGCTGCAGTCCACATCTCTCATGCCATCGTTACCAAGCCTGTTATATTAGCCTCAGTGAGACACCTGCTGCCCGTAGCTTGCTGTCTCTGAGTCTCTGTGCTGCTTTCAACTGGCCAGGGAACCAGATGGGTGGACCAGAGACCTGTGGAGAGGGGCTTCTGTCCTAGCACACCTGGACCCACCTTTCTGAGCCTGGTCTTGTCTGGCCATCCCTAGGGCGTGTCTGTGTGAAACTTGTGTGGCCACGTTGGGTGTGTGTTTGCATTTGGAGATGGTGTCGATCACATCTGGGCTTAGTTGTGGCCCAAGCTAGCAGATGTCAGCCCTCTGAGATGTCATTTGAGATTGTCCAAATGTCCTGTTGGTCATGTGGGATCCATGTGTGAGCTCGTCCAGTGTCAGGGCTGGGCTGTGTCTGGGACTCAGGCTCCCTCCGTGAAGTATCTGGTAGTTTATTTTAATCTTGGGCCAGGTAGGTAAAAATGTACGTCGGTCTGATCACATCTGGATGACATCCGGAACATTAATGGAACCACGTTTAAATGTTATCTGTGGTTCGTGTGTGGAGTATTACAGAGTCCTGTCAGACATCTCTGATCCATATCAGAGCATGGTGTGTCATGTTGTAGATATGTTAGGGCGTGTCTGGTATGTTGCGGTCATGCTGGAGCAGGTTAGCATATGTTCAGGCCACGCCAGACCATGTTTTGTTATGTTATGGACATGTTCACGTGTGTCATGTATGCTGTTGTTGTACCGGAACGTCCTGATCTCTAGGGAGCCGTTCAGAGTCCACATCAGAGGCAGCTAAGGGCTGGCAAGGTGCCCACAGTCTATGAAGCCCAGACTGTAGGGTATTGGGTTATACTTTAGTGTTACAGAAATGTTGGGTGTCAAGGAGACATGCCAAGACATGTTGGGCTGCGCTGTGCCATGGTATCGGGTGTAGTATGTTGCAGTGGGGCGGGGAGGGGAGTCTTTGTGGGAAACTTGTTCTCTGCTTTGGCTGCCGCCACCTGCTCTGGTCCTTTCTTGTTTCCCCCCTGATTCTGCTGCCCTTGGCTCCAACCCTGCTGCGCTGGGCTTGGAGGGGAGTGCAGACCCTTGGCTGGGAGCCCACACCCCTATCCAGAGTTCCTCCCATGCCACTCTCCATGACATCTGATGGCATTCATTCTTGTCAGCTGCCATTGCACCCAAGGGCACGGTCTTCTACACATTCCTGAAGCCCTGGCTGGGTGAGTGACCATGGGGGAAAGGGGTTGGGGGCAACGTTGGGCTCCAGGGGAAGGGGTTTGCTTTGCCCACTGTCCATGGCTGCCCTTACCAGGGGACGGGCTCCTGTTGAGTAATGGTGACAAGTGGAATCGCCACCGCCGCCTGCTGACGCCCGCCTTCCACTTCAACATCCTGAAGCCCTACGTGAAGATCTTCAACGAGAGTGTGAACATCATGCATGTGAGTTCCACGAACCCGGAGCCCCTACGGGAGTCCTGGGAGGAGGGGCCACAGTCAGATATGGTCTGGAGTCCTGGTTCTGCTGCGTCATTCGAGGGCCATTACTCCCTAAGCCTCGTCTCCTTATCTGCAATTGGGAATGATGATCTCCACTTGGAAGTGTATCCAAGATAACACAATGGAAGTATGTCCTTGGCACATAGTAAGAGTGCAAAGGACGTTGGTGTCTACATTCCCTTCTCTGAAGCCAGGAAATCCTGAAACTGTGCTGGTGATGAGGGTGAAAAAAAATATATATATATATTAGCTGTGGCTAGAAAATCCCATCAAAGCCCACTGGTTTCAAAGAATTAGCACTCACTATTGCTCATGAATCTGTTGACCAGCTGGGATATTTGTCTGGTCTTGGCTGGGCTCACTCGTGCATGTAGGGTCAGGTACGCATCAGGTATTCAGCAAGGCTGGTCCAGCTTGGACTCTCTCAAATGCTTGGGGCTGATCTAGCATGGCCTTGGCTGGGGCAACTGGTCTCCTCCATGTGGTAGCTGCCCGTCCCACCGGCAGCCCAAATGGATTCCCACAGTGAAAGCCTGGTCCCAACAGAGCGAGAGTCAGCTGCCATGAAGCCTCTTGAGGTCGGGGTTGAGGAGCATCAGGCCCCCCTTTTCACCAAGTTCATTGGCTACAGGAAGTCCTAAGTTCATTCCAGAACCAAAGAATGTGGGAGTCAGCTCCACCTCCTAATAGAAGGTGCTGCAAAATCACCTTGTAGAGGGTGTGGGTAGAGAGAGAGGTAAATTGTAGGACTAGAGAGTCATGAATTTGCAAACTGGTAAGTTATCATGCTATTATTTCATGGATTCTTCTAGGAGACATGGCTCTCTGGAGAAATGGGGAAAAGACTTTATTATTCATGGCACTGCAGGTAGCATGTCCTTCATGCTGGCTCACGGCCTTTTCCCAAGCTTCCCAAATCCCATGGGAGCAACCCACGTGGGCCGAGATGGAGGCAGTATATTGTAATACTGGGAAGGAACCTCGAGCCTGAGGATCTCCAACTTTCATCGTCAGCAGAATCAAGCCTCATTTCTGCCCAAGGAGAGAGTTCCTCCTTCCTTGGATTTTTCACTGCAAACACAAGGCTGGGAACTGACCCAACGAACGAGCATATGGACCTTGAGTTGCGCATGTACCGAGGCAGAATGTACAGGGATGCTCAGGGCCCATGGAGGACTGCCTATCCCGACAAAGGAGACACTTTGTAATCAATCTGGAACCCGATGGTGATGGTGATGATGATGATGACAAGGATGACAACAATGATGCCCCTATTGAGCACTGATGACATGCCAGAACTGTGTAATTTCAGGACACATGAGGATGAGTTTAATTCTCACAACCCTATTAGGGAGAAATGATTATTTTTTATTCATTACAGATGATGGTTCTACGGCTCAAAGCGATTAGGCAACTTCTCTGTGTTCAGTCAGCTACTGACTGGTCTGGTCAACTGTGGACTTGGATTCCAGTCTGCTTTCTAGGCCTCTAGCGAAGGTTAGCTCACCTGTTAGTCAACATGGAGCCGTTGACACACCAGGGAGGAAATGAGTTGATAAAGGGCACGGAGAACCCAAGGAATCGAACCCAGGCCTCCTGACGCCTAGCAATGGTGTCTCCACCTCTTAATAGCAGTAGATCCCACTCCCACGCAGGCCTAATCCACTCCGGGGATGAGTGCCTAGGAAGGGGGTCCGTCATGAGATTGGGTTCTGGGTGGGATTTATCTACACGATTGTGGCTCAGCAAGGGGTGCTGTTTCCCAGAGGAGGTAAATCCCAGCCCCATCTCTGCCATCATCCCTGACCAGGACAAGTGGCGGCGCCTGGCCTCTGGTGGCAGCACCCGTTTGGAAATGTTTGAGCACATCAGCCTCATGACCCTGGACAGTCTGCAGAAATGTGTCTTCAGCTTGGACAGCCGCTGCCAGGAGTGAGTCCTAACCCAAATCTGGGAGCTTGGATGATGGACCCAATGAAGTAGGTGGGAGGGAGATTGACCAGGGCAATCAGAAGAGCCTTCTTGGAGGAGGGAGGTCAGAGCTGGGCAATTAAAGACAGGGAAATTGCCCTGGTGGCATAGTGGGTTATGCATTGGGCTGCTAACCACAAAGCCATCCGTTCCAAACTACCAACTGCTCTGTGGGCTTTCTACTCCTGTAAAAATTTACATTTTAAAATAAATAAATAAAAACAGGGAATGGGAGAGAAAGAAAGGTCTTTTGGGAGGTGAAAAAATGGTTGAGTAAAAGCAAGAAGTCTAGAATGAGCAATGTGTGCAACAGAGCTTGAGGGGACATCTAAGAAGTGAGGTTGGAGAACTGGCAGGGGCTAGACCATATGGACATTAAAAAGGTAGGCAAAGAAATGTGGACTTCATCTCGGGATC
>NW_022103927.1:923206-924804 GCF_000313985.2 Echinops telfairi | reverse complement strand
GGGACTGGGCTTCATTCTGGTCTGAGATCGATGCACAAGATCCAGCTGCCACTGGGGAGCCATGGAAGGTGTTTGAAGGGAGGGCCATGTCTGAGATGTTTAGAGATGGTTTTATGGACTATAACCTGCAGGGACGGCTAAATCTAGAACTTAGGAAGGCGTGAGATTGTACTCCATTTATGAACTTGTGTGTGTGTGTGTGTGTTTAGACGTATGTATAAAACAGTGCTGTTCAGTCCTGCAACCACCTTCATGAAAGCTTGCATCCATCGTTGTGTATTTTGAGTTCCCTGTGTAACTTGAGTGTCTTGTGACCTAGGAGGCTTGTCTCCCAGCACGATCATGGATAACTGTCCTTCGTGATCCTCAGGGGTTTTGATGGCTGATTTTTGAAGCCTGTCATGAGGCCTTTCTTCCTAGTCTGTCTTAATCTCAAAGCTCTGCTGAAAACCTGTCCACCCTGAGTGTCCCTCTAGCCTGTAAGTAACTAGTGGCATAGCTTCCGGCATTACAGGGACACACGAGTCACCGTAATGATGGACAGATGGGTGGAGGGTCTGTCAGTTAGACCCCGGGATCAGAGCAGACGGTTGACTTCAGAGCAATGACAGCAGCACAGTGTGGGCTTCCCCTTCCCAAAGTATCACAAGGGTCACGTGACCGCCACCCAACTTTTCACCTGTATCTGCTAGAGTTTTCACCCACATGCAGACCGGCAGCATGTGTGACCTTCACCCTCTAAAGAGATAAGGGAGGGGAGGGGAGAGTAGCCTTTGTTTCAGAGCATAAATAAATCCTCTGCAGGGTGAGGGCAAAGTCTTTGGACCCTCGGGCCAGAGATACAAACAAGTGACTCTGGGGGAGGTCAGAGTGGACTCTCTGTGGGCAAATAAATGGCTTTTGTGCAATACTCAATCACTAACATCGGGGGAAGATTGTCATCCACTGTAAACTAGATGGCCAGTGATTTCTCCTCCTCCTCCTCCTCCTTCTCCACGTTCTCCTTCACCTCCTCCTCTTCCTCCTCCTTTTTTCATCCTGCAGATGCATGAACTATTCAAGGAGCGTTGAATCTTCCCACTGGGAACAAAGGAGTACGAAAGGAGAAGAGGGGAGACCTGTGGAGAGAGGCATTTAGAGATGTGCATGAGGCGCATCTAGGACTACAGGGCCGACTTGGGTTTCTGGGCAGAAGCTGGACCTTTGCCTAAGATCTCAGCCACCGTGTCAGCTCAGAATCACGGTGGTCACGTGCACAGCAGAATGAAACATTGCCCAGTCCCTTGCCAGGCTAACCGTTGTGACGTCCTTGAGTTGATCATGGTGGACACCTGGTCGTTTGCGTGGCCCATGGTCCAGCACTCTGTCAGCTAACACTGTGGCGAGCTGCATGATTTTCTCTGGCTATGTTCTGGAACTCGATGGCCAGCCTTCATTCTTTGCTCCAAGCTGACCACTGTGTGTGACTCTGCAGTTAGTCTCGGTTGACCCTTAGCCCCCTTCTCTCTAGTATGAAGACGGGAAGGAGTTGTCAGATGAGGATATCCGAGCAGAGGCTGACACCTTCATGTTTGAGGGTGAGGTTCTGGGAGGGGAGG
>NW_022103927.1:920665-921691 GCF_000313985.2 Echinops telfairi | reverse complement strand
GGCCTAGCTCTTCATGACCTTTCGTCCTTCCAGAAATTTTGGAAAGTGTGTCAATCTCCTAAGAAACTCCTCTAGATTTTAGTTGCATTGAATGTAGTATTGTTGTGTAGAACATGGACATTTTGTCACCTATGAAGACAGGAACCCTGGTGGTGGTGCCGGTTAAGGGTGGGCTGAAGGGCGGACTTCTAACTGCGAGGAAGGCAGTTCAAACCGGCAGCTGCTCCTCGGGAGAAAGATGACACTGCTTGTCCCCATAAAGAATTATACTCTGAGAACCCCAATGGGGGGGGGAGGGGGCACAGGAACCAAACTTGACCTGTGGTTAGCATGGGTGAAGGAGGAAGAGTGCTTGCTTAGGGGGCATTGAGTTCGTTTTAATGGTGGCAGGACCATTTGGAGAGGGCTAATAATACTGGTTGTGCAACACGAAAAATATAATCAATGGCACTGAATAATACACATAGAAGTTGTTGAATCGATGAATGCTTTCTTGTGTATATTTTTGCTAAAATTAAAAAAAAAATCCACGAAAAACAATGAGTCCAGGGAAAAGAACATTGGTTCTTTTTCGGACATTGATGGTGGTAAAAGTGGTACAACTCTTCTTGATCTGGCTGAACGACTGAATTGATTGATATGTGGATGAAGTGCCAATAAAACGGTTGTTGTTATCGCTGTTTAAAGAAACCCAACTCTGTCCTAGGAGCAGCAATCAACTAACTGGAAGTGGCTATCCCAAAGTCTAGAATGGATAGCCATGATTCAAAGTAGTTTATCATTTAAAAACAAACGACTTTTCATTGTGGATTGAAGGGTTACAGAGTCGATCATCAGTCAAGGTTTCAACTTAAGGGTGTTTCAACTCATCCTTTGCAACCCCCTCCCTGTACCGTCCTGGATTTAGCTTTCTCCGGTGTTTCCTGTTTCCACCCCTTCTTCTCCCCTAACTCTCTGAATTTGGTCGCTGGGTGGATGCTGCCATTTTCATTTCGGTTGTAAATGGTTGTTAATTCCACCACAGGA
>NW_022103927.1:916924-918699 GCF_000313985.2 Echinops telfairi | reverse complement strand
CCACTTACTGAATCCCTGGGGTCCCTGCGTGGGACCATATTGAGCTGATTCAGAGCTGATCAGAGCTTAGGCTCACCCAGAGGTGCCTTGGAAGAAAGACCTGGTGCTCTCCTTCGGAAAGAGCAGCCCTGGAAAGGCCCGTGGAGCCCAGCTCGGCTCCGACACACAGGCGGTCCCCAGAGTCAGCATGGACCCATGGCGGCTGAACTGACGACAGACTCCTCACTGTTGATAACAGTTTTCCTGTGGATTTTCGGGTGCTTCCCAAGAATAGAACCCATACTTGCCAGTACAAATATGTTTTCCTCGCCTTGCTAACAACTCTATCTTGTCTGATTGTATTACTGGTACTGTGAGAATCAAGAGTAGAATTGGGGGGATGTTTACTTTGTCTCGTATTCATTTATCTTTGGGTTTTGCTTTCTTACCCAAGATAATCTTTCCTTTTTCTACAAACCTGTCCGTCTTTTCGGGACTGGTTTGGGGGTGGGGTGGTTTGTTCCCAAAGGCTGCTAAGAAGCCATAGCTGCATTTTCTCTGGGACTTGTAATATTGCTTTTCTAAAACTTTTAAATTCTTTTTGTGGTAGTGGAAGTATACATAACAACACACACCATGTAAACCATTTATTTCTTTTTCAATAAAAGCCTCTTAATTAGGCGAAGGTTTTACAGAGCGGATCATAATCTACACCCAAATTCAGACACATTCTGATTCAGCTCCTCCCTGATCATCCTCTCATACCATAGCTCATCAGACCTCCGCTCGGGCTTTCCGATGTCTACTTCTCCTTCTTTCCTGGCCCTCAGAACTCACCCTTAGGCAAATGCTGCCCTTTTGAACTGAAGTGGGTGAATTTTCGGAGGGAATGTGCATTCAGCTCCTGACGGAGAGGTAAGGGCCATAGTCTTGAGCACCTCGCCAGACTCTAATTTACACGTCACTCTGCTCTCCCGGCTGTGAGCGCTGGTCCTCATGTATCTGCCACTCTGCAGAGGACCGTCCAATGCGATGGATCCTTTTCCAAATCATTTCACCACCCTTAACAGAAACTCCAAAACCTGAGCCAAACTCTCCCTCGACCTTTCCTCCAACACCTGGTAGCCACGAATAATCTTTGTTTTCCATATTTGGTTATTTTCTCTATGTGAGACCATACAAAGCGTCCTTTATGACTGGCTTTATGATGCGTATGAGGCTCATCACCGGAGTGACTAGATCAGGCTTTCATTTCTCTTTCTGGCTGAGTCTATACCACATGGGATTGTCTAACTATACACACACTAAGTGTATTCGTTTCATGCAAAAACTTGGATGCATCTGGAATTTATTTTGTTATACGGAGTGGTATTCAGAGAGATGGTCAAAAGGTGTCAGCAGGAGGTAGGGGCTGGGAGAGTCTTTGCTCCCTGGTTAATTGTTGGTGTGTGTGTGTGGGGGGGCTGGGGGGGTGTTCCTTAGGGACGACCTGGCCCTGCTGCCCTTCCTGACCATGTGCATCAAGGAGAGTCTGCGGCTGCATCCTCCCGTCACGGTCATCTCTCGCTGCTGTACCCAGGACATAGAGCTTCCAGATGGCCGGGTCATCCCCAAAGGTGCCCACAATGGCCAGGGGGAGGTCCTGGGGAGGGAGGGGAGCCCAGCAGGTAGAGGTGACCTCCTGCTGACTGACGTTTCCTTTCACAGGTGTCATCTGCCTCATCAGCATCTTTGGAACCCATCACAACCCCTCTGTGTGGCCGGACCCTGAGGTACCCCTCCCTTGTCCTCCCTTA
>NW_022103927.1:914122-915327 GCF_000313985.2 Echinops telfairi | reverse complement strand
AATCAAGGATATGAAACAAAATGTGTTCGACTTATTGGACAACTGATCTGCTCTGTAAACCTCCATTGGCGAGAGGACTGTAGAAGGTCAAAGGCATGAACCTGACTTGAACTCTTAAAACTTTGTCAGGTGATCCCCGTCTGATGCATGTGGGACCTGATCTGGTTTTCCACATTTCCTATATATATATTTTTTGGTTTTTGTTTGTTTATGTTGGGGTTTATCTCGGACGTGTTATGTCATTGGGGGTCACCCTCTTAAATGTGTGTGATAGGTTTTTCTGGTTTTTGGTGCATGAAACCCAGGATTGGTGAACCTGGAGGAACAAGTAGAAGAAAGGTTTCTGGGGAGGTACCGTGGTGGTCGTGGGGGTGGGGAGGTCATGTAAAAGGGAGCCGATAGCACGGAGTCTAGGAAGGGAAGGAGTGTTTGGAAACTGACTGTGGTAGCAATTGTACAAGACTGCTTGACGTGATTGAACTGTGGAATGATATGCTATGTGTATTAACTCCCAATTAAAAAACAAAACAAAACAGAATGCCAAAATAGTTGGCATTCATTCTTTCACAGTTCTGGATGGAGGCCAGAAGTCTGAAACTGAGGCGTCAGTAGGGCCACACGCCCTCTGGGCTCTCGAGGAAAGACCCTTTCTTGCCTCTTCCAGCTCCGGCTGGCTCCCGATTTTTGTGGCTGTTGCCATCTTCCCGCGGTCTCCTCCTCTGTGTCTGCATCCTTTGTCTTCTTATGAGGACACGGTCATGAGAGCTAGGACTCTTCGGTGAGTTCTGGATGGCCTCATCTTGAGACCGCTCCTTCCAGGACGTATGTAGAGAAGTTTTCTCCGAACGAGGTCACCTCCATCACTACCAGAGGTTGACACAGACACCTATCCAATGGCAGCCACTATGCAATTGCACAACGTCTTCCAGGTCTCTGCCTGCATCGTCACATGTTTGCCTTGGTTCTGGTCATTTTCTCTGCCTCCATCATCTGTCGCAGCCTGGCACACTGCCCAGGGTGAGTTCGGGCCCAGGGAAGAAGTTGTCTTCATGGCAAACCCCTAATTCTAAGCACCTGTTGTATACAGACACTGTATGGGCACCATACACATCTTGATCCCATTTTGCAAAGATGAGGTGGAGGGTCAGAGGCCCTGAGGCATTTTCTCAGGTCACACAGGTACATGTAGCAGAGCTAGGATTTGA
>NW_022103927.1:910951-912465 GCF_000313985.2 Echinops telfairi | reverse complement strand
CCTTGGGGTCTGCAGGAGCCTCAGCGCCCAGACCATCACTCACAGTACCAGCGCGTCTGCCCCAATCACTGAGGGAGGTGGGCATCTCTTCACAGCGATGGGGATGCCACGGTACTGCCAGATGGCAGAATCACCATGCCTGCACGACGATACCTCTCCCCAGTGGTTGGAAGGACTTTGGCGAATCGTCGTCTGACTATAATCGTCGTCTGACTTCATCTTTGAGAATCGACAGAACTGCTGACCCCGGGCCCTCCGCCCTATCCCTCAGAATAGATGTAGACGTCTCACTGTGGATTCTTGGCTCCTAGACTTGCCCTCTCTGAGTCCCCAGAGCCAGCGACTGAGGATGTTTCTCCAGAGCTCTGGGTCCTGTCCTTAGCACCAGGCCTTCTCACCCGGTATCGCCTCTCTTCCTTTGTGCTGAACGGAAGTGATGCTCCAGAAGCAGCCTTGGGTTCCTGCCCGCAGGAAGATGATGATGCCCAGCCATCAAGCCACGCCTGGTTGCCTCTGGGGTGGTCCATGAAGTGGGAGGGGGATTGGCACGGGTCCCTTTAGAGCAGGGGTTCTCAAGCTTCCTCATGCCGTGATCCTTTCATACAGTTCTTCATGTGGTGGGGGGACCCCCAACCATCACATTATTTTCATTGCTAGTTCATCACTGTCATTTTGCTACTGTCATGAATCCGGCAACCCCTGTGAAAAGGTCGTTCATCCCCAAAGGGGTCGCGACCCACAGGTTGAGAACTGCTGCTGGAGAGCCACGTATAACCCTGCTCCCATGCCCCAGGGGTATACAAACAACAGAAACATGGGTGAAGGGAGACAGTGGGTGGTACAAAATATGAAAATAAAAATTTTCAATGTATCATGGGTTCATGGGGAGTGGGGGAGGAAAAAAAAGAGGAGCCAATACCAAAGGCTCAAGTAGAAAGAAAATGTTTTGGAAATGATGATGGCAACCTATGTACGAATATACTTGATACAATGGATGTATGGATTGTGGTAAGAGCTGTAAGAGCCCCTAATGAAATGATTTATTAATGAAAAAAAATAAAATATAAAGAGTGAAACAAATCATAATGGGGGGAACCCAACAACCCTTACGGAGTGGTTTTTCTCTGCAACCCATAAGGACACCATGAGCTAGCACTGAGGGGCCAGCAGAGAGTGGGTCGTTTGGGTCTGTCCTATTCGGACCAGGAAGATTTGGGGGATGAGCAAAGAGCCCATCACAGGTCTGAAGGTCTAGGGCATGTGATCGTCTCCTTCCTCAGCCTTGGAGCTCACAGCCCAACTGCAGGAGGAATGGAATCAACCAAACCATGGATGTGAGCACTGATGGAAATGGTCTGTCTCGAGCCAGTCAGGGTGCAGTGTGGCAGCGATGAAACATGCAACTTTCCTCTCGTTCTTAAATGCTTCCTCCCCACCCACTATCATGATCCCAATTCTACCTTGCAAATCTGGCTAGACCAGAGGATGTACACTGGTACAGATAGGAACTGGAA
>NW_022103927.1:904992-909418 GCF_000313985.2 Echinops telfairi | reverse complement strand
ATTAACCGCGATAAACGAGGGTTCACTGTAGTCCCAAAAGTTGGTATTTGGTTTGGGTCTCTCCAGCAGCACTGTGGGGCTGGGTGGGTGGGGGAGGCTGGTGATTTCCTTCTATAAAGATTGCACACAGGGAACTAGTTCGGTTCCCCACAGAATAGCTCTCTTCTGTACCATGTAGAGCGGCCATGCATTGGGATCAACTGGACAGCGAACAACAAGAATGCCTTTGTAGTGGACAAAAGACTCAACTTTTCAGATGAAGAGAAGGCACAGGCTAAAAGGGGTGCGGGCTTGTCGGAGACTGAAAGAGACTTCGAGGCTCCGGGCTTCGGTGAACTGCTGGCACTCGGTGCATTTGCCTCGCTCGCTCGTGTGGTTTTTGGCTTTGTGGTTTCGGTTGACGTGTGGGGTAAATTCATTTGCTCTTGTTGTTTTCTTTTGGAAGTTAGAGGTTAAGGTCATTTTCATTAACATCATTTAAGAAAGAGGAGCATTAAATAGATCCGCAGTGATAAGTGAAAGGAGTCTAAGAATTATTAAGATTTTCATGATTTGAGTGTCACCCTTATCGTTTCTTTAGTAGCAAAACACAAACGATTCATTGATAGCCTTGAGCCAGAAGCACAGGCATGTTTGCTGAAGGGTAACCCAACTGAAACGGATTCTTCTGAGTCCCAGGGTAAGAGCAAGGCGCATGGTTCCAGTCCACTGTCACCACCCAAAGGACCGCCGCTACTGACAGCCAGAGCAGACGGCAGCCTGGGGAAGCAGACATGAGATTTATTAAATGATAACCTGTCACTGAGTGACAAGGTCATTATTCTTCCTGTTCGACTGCCCCCTCTCCTATGTAGACAATGTCGCTGTTGTTAGTGGAGACCCATTGGGTCGGTTCTGACCCAGAGCCCCTGCGCACAGCAGAAGGAACCACCGCCCGGGCCTGCACCGTCCTTGCCATCGTCCCTCTGCTCGAGCCCCTGGTCGCAGCCACAGTGTCAATCCATCCTCTTGTTCGCTGCCCCTCTGCGTTGCCAAACATGAATGATGTCCTTCTCCAGGGACTGGTCTCTCCTGACAACCGGTCCAAAGCATGGGAGCCCAAGTTTCGCCCGCGTGCCTCTAAAAGATCCCCTCCTCTCTCCAATCAGGGAACCTGTTCTTTGATGGACTCAATCCACGTGGTCTCCTAGACGATCGTAATCACTGAACTCTCCCTCTTGCTCCCACACCTGCCTCTTGAATAGGCTTACCGGGAGCAGGAAGCCGGAATCACCCAGGTTGTATGAACAGAATAACTAATGTGTGGACCTTTTTATTTTTTTTGCCAAAGGACGTGTGTATGTGTGTGTGTGTGTGTGTGTGTGGCATTGACCATATTTGACTAGGGATTGTTAACCGTTATGGTTAGGTGACACCGAGCCATTTCTGATGCATCTGTTCAGCAGAATACCACACTGCTCTGCCCTGCGCCATCCGCACAATCTTTGCTAAAATTGCCCCATGAGGTCCCCCGGCCTGTAAGTCTTTACAGAAACGAACAGTCACATCTTTCTTCCAGGAGCCACTGGTGGGTTAAAATAGTCACCTGGCTGATTAGTAACTGAGTGCTTAAACCACCACACTGCGGGGCTGCCTGCCTCAATCAAACCCACTGCCGTCTCACCTACTAGTCACCCCATCCAGCAGCGGTTCTCAACCTGTGGGTCGAGACCCCTTTGGGGGGTCGAAGGACCCTTTCACAGGGGTCGTCTAAGGCCATCGGAAAACACATAAATATTTCATAACATAGAATGACATATTGTTTTTCTGATGAATCACTATGCTTTAATGATGTTCAGTTTGTAGCAATGAAAACACATCCTGCCTATCAGATATTTACACGACGATTCATCACAGTAGCAAAATGACAGTGATGAAGTAGCAACGTAAATAATTTCATGGTTGGGGGTCACCACCACATGCGGAACTTTATGGAAGGGTCGCGGCATGAGGAAGGTTGAGAACCACTGCCATACAGGGTGCCTGAACCTGTGCATCTTCACTGGTGCCCATGGCCTCCGCTTTCTCCCCAGGAGCCGTTGTGGGTTTGGATCACTGAGCTTTAAGACTAGCAGCCTAATACCCAACCATGCCACCAACTCACAATCCCAAATTCTCCACCATCGAGCCCATGCTGGCTCCACAGCACAGGGTAGAACTTCTTCGATGTCTTTCTGAGACTGTCACTCTTTACGAGAGTAGAGGCTTCATCTTCCTCTCGAAGAGCAACCAGGGGTTTCAAACTGCTGGCCTTGCAATTAGCAGGCTGATACATAACCTCTCTTCCATCGGGGCTCCTTTCCACAGTGCCACCAGGGCTCCTTTAGACAGGATGCACTGTAGAAACATTGTACCATGTGAAGAAGATACAACAATCGTACAAGACAGGGATACATGAAGTGACACAGCACAGAACCTTTGTGCATAAAAGGTTTCTTTGCAGAATTGCATGTCAACTGCCTATGTGATGTACCACATGGGTGTCCAGTAGGCTTTTGGTGTACTACACAAGTCACGTGTTTGAGTTTTATCCAAGCGGATCCTCCTACAGATTCGGAACATGGTATTTGAGGAAAAGTAAATGAGGAGCGCAGTCAGGTCCACCAGCTGGTGCCAAACACCTACAGCCGTCTATTGAGCGATGACATAATGTCATCATAATGTCGAGCATTTGTTACACGTGAGAAAGCACAGACGCACGCTGTGTGCTCCGGGGACAGTCACCAACAGCCTCCCTGTTGACAGGTGGAGGCTCAAAGAAGGGAATTCATGTCACCAAGGACACACAGCCAGAAAGTGGCTGGGTCAGGCTTAGAACCCGTCATTCTGATGTTAGTCAGAGTCCTGAAGCACAGAGCTTCCAGGCTTCTGTACAAGCCCCACCCCCACCCCCTTAACTTGTGCTCAACAAACTCCAGCGAAATGAACAGTTCCCACCGGAGGCCAGCTGGTCTCTGTTCAAACGAGAAAACACCAGCTCCCCAAAGTCTTCGCTGGAAATAATGTCACGGAACCGAATACTTGACAATTAGTAGAATCTCTTATCTGAGCCAGGGCTCCCAGCTCCACCCCCAATGCTTCCATGCCCTGCGTGGAGGCCCTTGGGCACATTCCTGGTGAAAAACATCAGGGATAAATCAGGTTCTCACCTGAGTGGCATCAGAGAGCCTGGGGACACACACGCTTGTCCACCTGCCTAATGCAACAGGTGTAATGATCCCCTGGGAGCCAATTCCAAGTTTGTGAGTGAATGTCCCGTGGGAACTTTAGCAGGGCCTCATTAAAAGTTGACAGAGTTCCTTACTTCCATTCCATTGCTCCAATTAAAACGTCCCTGAGGTGAGTCTTGGAACTACAGGCAGGTGAGCTAGGATCTGTAAAGGGAGATGGAGACCCAGGTTCAACAGATATGTTTAAGGACTTTCATCATTCACGTATCATGCAATTTATCCATTTGAGGTGTACAATCCAATGACATTTTGTATAGCCACAGGTATGTGCAGCCACCATCATTGTCTAATTTTAGAATATTTTTATCATACCAAAAATAAACAAAAACACACACATAAAAATGTTACCTTGTAGCTATCAACTTCCTACATCTACCTATCTTAACCAAGCTCTAGGCAACCACTAATCCGCTCTCTCTGTAGAATTCCGTATTCTGGACACGTCATACAAATGAGATCATATAGTAGTATCCTTGTGTCTGGCTTTGCTCATCGATCCTTGGGGATCTCAATATATCTTGGTATCAACCTTCCTCTGGTCTAGTAGTGACATAGCACAGGGACCCTGGGTCCAAACGATATGCTCCACTCCTAGCTCTTCGCTCAAGGTGGTAGTCGGGTGCCTCGTTTTCTGCTTGCTCCTTTCTCCTTTTACCTTTGTCAAGATAAAACGTGTGACTCAGGCAAGGGTGGGACTTGAGTAAGGATGTGATTGAGTAAGGGTGGGACTTGAGTCACATCCTCTTGTAAGATTGTATGACTAAGATAGCTCCCACCTTACTCCAGGCTCATTAACATATAGAGTTAGAGTTTACACCCCATAACAGGGAGGGAAATGGCATCAGACCCCATAATGGAAGGCAACTACACAATACTAGGAATCATGACTGACCAACTAGGGTGCTTTTCAATCCACAACACATAGGATCCAGCGATTCTGCTCCTAGGTGAAATTCCTCTCTCAGAGAAAGGAAATGTATGTTTCCAAAAACCATCTCTGCACCCAGGAACATGGAGCATCGTTCTACGTGTTACATGTCACGACATGTTTCACCGGAGTGTCATTTTCCCCCCATTCCTCAGCAGAAATTAAGAGAGACTGAAGTTACCCACTGCTATGTTACCCACTCTTAATAGTCTCAAGTTGACTCTTTTTT
>NW_022103927.1:900066-900950 GCF_000313985.2 Echinops telfairi | reverse complement strand
AGTGGTTCCAGTGGCGGTGGAAGCATCTCAGCACTGGCGTGGGTCTCCCAGATGGTTCCTTGAGCCCCAGGACCCTGGCTCCATCAGCACAGCTCCATGTAGCTTGTCAACAGGAATGTATAGCAGAGAGTGTGGGTCTGGCCTCCAGTGAGCTATTTATCTCCTTAGCGCCTCCAAATGAGGTCATCAAGCTGCGACCTGGTGGACAGGCTAAACTCCACCCCTTCACTCTTGATAGTCTCAAGTTGACACCAGATTATGTCACTACCGCATAGGCTCAATGTTAAGGACAATTGTGAGGATGGCACGGGGCTGGGCAGTAGTTTGTTCTGTTGCTAGGCTTCGGCACCGACTGGATGGCACCTGAGAAGAAGAGGAACTGCTTTCTAGCTCTACGGAGCTGCCTCTTCTGGTAATTTCTTATAACCAGGACCCGACCCACCGCTGCTCAGCTTTTTGGTCCAGCGTCTTACTCAGCAACATGGTTCCCAGGCTGATCTGCATTGTAGCAGGAGTCGTTGCTTCATTCCTTGTCATGAGGAATCATGCGGATGGACCACATCATGCAGAGCCACTCACCGGCTGGTTCAATTTGCATGGAAAAAAGTATTGTGTGTCTCTGTATCTCAACCCAAGTGTTATGATATAGGTGGCTTCTCTTCTATATGGGGAGGAGGTTGGACCAAACCCAAGGAGGTACATGTTGGTCCAACACAAAAATGGGAAAAGGAGGGGGATGGAGGAGGGAGAAAGGTGGGGGAGTACTGGGTGTCTCCACAGAATCGGGAGGGGGCATGCAGACCCTACCATGATGCATCAAACCACAAGGACCGCATGGCCATGTGGAAGGATGCATGAAGAGAGAGCTACCGGGCTGGCCCCAA
>NW_022103927.1:896495-897920 GCF_000313985.2 Echinops telfairi | reverse complement strand
ATGCACCAGGGGTGCAAACAGCCTTGCTGTCACGCAGAGTAGAAAACAGTGCAAACAGATTGTTGCAGGTGCAGTTGGGTTAACACTCTATCGTATGACCTCCCCTTTGGACCCATTTTAAATTTGTTCTAGTTTTTAATGTTTTCTGCTTTTTTTTCTATGGTGGTTTTTCTCCATTCTACTTTGGTATGATTGTGAGTTTTGTTGTTTGTTTTGGATGTTTTTTCTGTATGTGAAATCCGGGATGGGTAAAGCTGTGACTGCATTCATGATTTCTGGCCGGGTATGTGGGGGAAGTTGGGAGAAAATGGGAAGCTCATAACAATATGACAGAAGCAAATGTTCTAAAACTGATTGTGGTGATTATTGTACAACTCCGTTTAATATGGCGGACCTATTGAATTGTATGATGTGTGAATTATATGCCAGTCAAACTTATATTAATAAATGGAGCGGTCATTTACAATTTACTAAAGGAGAAATACCTTGGGGAATACTTGAAGGTTCTCATCCTGGGATCAAAGAAATTACAGATGGTGAAGAAACCGTTTGTTATTTTCAAGGACTTGCTAAGCCTTTACTGGGAGATGATCCTCGCTCCTCTGGTCCCCTACCCTGCCCCAAGCACACAGAGGCACCGATGACCCCTCAGGACACTTGGCCAACCCTCCTAGTGAAGATGAGTGGCCCCCCTGCCTTTTGGCAGTTCCAGAAACCTCTCGAACTGCATGGTGAAAACCAGGAAGGGTGTGCCTCGGGGTTGAGTCCTTTCACCAGATGGATTCAACACATTGTCAGAGAAGCGGGACTCCATGAAGAAGAACGGGGCATGGGGATTGGAGGAAGGCTTGGTTCTGCTCCGGCGCATGGACAATTTGCTAGCCTGTCCCTTTCATTGTTCGCAGCCATCAGGGCAATTCTGACTCATGGCGACCCTATAGGACAGGGTAGAACTGCCCCTGTGGGTTTGGAAGACTGTGAAACTCTTTACAGGAGTAGAAAGCTTCGTCTTTCCCCTGTGGAGCAGCTGGTGGCAAAGTGGTTAAGTGCTGGGATGCTGATCACAAGGTCAGTGGTTCAAAACCACCAGGAGAAAGATGGAATTTTCTATTCCCATCAACAGTTAGAGTCTTGGAAATTCACGGACAATTCTTCCCTGTCTATAGGGTCACCCTGAGCTGGCATCCACAGGATCACAATGAGTGAGTCTTTTCATTAGACAGTGTTCTGCTATTACATGATCTGGCCACACGAGGGAATAAAGTGCCAAGGAAAACTCGCAGTTGGTATATTTTCTCAGCATAAGGAACTTTCATAGACCCTAAAAGAAAGGATACAGTCCTAGATTTCTGTAACCTTGTCATTAAGAGGCAACTGAAGGAATTTTCAGGAGTTTGTGGCTATTGTTGTACCCGGATTCCTAAT
>NW_022103927.1:893612-895098 GCF_000313985.2 Echinops telfairi | reverse complement strand
AAAAAAAATTATTAAATGGAAAGAAGACAAGGTGAAATGTAAAGCGTGGCCCTAACCCCAGCTGAGTTGTGGATTTAGAGCATGCTATGAGTAACCTCTCTGACACTCTAGCACAAGTAACTATCCCACTTTCACTTGCAAATGAGGCCACTGGGCCAGAGTCTCCTTATTCATCACAGTGGCATCCTTACCCTTCAATGCCCTAAGGAATTCTTGTGCAGCAGATTTATCTAATGCTAATGTGTCTTGTGATCTCTTGAGTGCTGCTTCCTTGAGTGTTGCTTATGGGTCCAAGCAAGACAAAATCCTTGACAACATAAACCTTTTGTCCACTGATCATGATGGACCTATTAGTCCAGTTCTGAAGATTTTGGTCTTCTTTACAAACTGGGAGACACATGGTGGGTTTTAATACTAATAGTCATTATATTTGGCATGATTAAATGTTGCATGAAAGTAACTGCTAATATCTTGACCCACAAAAGCAACTTGATGCACATGTGCCAATTAATGTACGTGGAGGCAATGGTTATCGCTAATGAATTCAGACTCCTGAGGTTCATTCAAGCCTTTAGTGGACACCTCGAACCACTAAGTATCTCCCTAACCACCTTGAGTTTACAATTGCATGGTGAATGAAATGACCCAGAGCTTTCTAGTGATCAGAACCACTGTGAAGAAGGTGGATTAGAGACAAAAGACCAGCTGGCCTTGAAGATTGTGTTGGACCGGATGCCAATAAAATGATTTTAAATGGAAAGCTACTTTCGTGGCATACGTGTGTGTACATAAAAAAAGAGGTTCATTAAAATTATTTCTCAAGTTAAAAATCTATGAGTGTGAACTAACCGTAGCCATTTCAAGTTTTGTCACCTACAAAAATACTTTTGTTTTGCTCACCGGTTAAGACATTTGACCAAAATGTCCAACCAAAAAAAAAAAAAGGACTATATTGGATTTATAAAAGCATACTGTTATTTTGTTAAATCCCATCCAAGATAAAAATTCACCACTAAGTAAATTGTTTATCTAAGTTTCTTTAGGTAGGAATAATGTGGGTGTTTAAGAATATTATTGGTATATAAATAATTACTTTTTTCTCATTTCTACCAAATGGTCCAACTAATGATTTTGGATGCTATGAGTCTCAAGTTGAAAGCTTTTACTAGCAAATTTAGCAGATTCGTTTTTAAAACTCTGTGACTGGGAAAGCTAGTCAGATTGAAGCTGTTGTTGACAAAATAGAATGACAGTAAGATTTCCTGCTAACAGTTTTGTGTCTTAATAAGTAAATATCTGAATGTCTGTATTCATGTCCTTATTTATATACCGTCTACGGTTTTAAAGGATGTAATCGCTACTGGTGTTGCTTAGATATGTACAAATGCCTCATGGAACTAATTATTTCAGACATCGCTTTAATTATTTAAACTTATCCATTCCAAACCCTTGGCCTGATATTGTTGTTAATATTTCTTTCCATGCC
>NW_022103927.1:890214-891135 GCF_000313985.2 Echinops telfairi | reverse complement strand
GAAAGACCAGTCCCTGGAGAAGGACATCATACATGGGAAAGTGGACAGTCTGCAAGAAAAAGGAAAAAGATTGTCGAGGAAACCCTGAGACTATAAGATCCTTATGCACCATTTGCCTCTTCAACTCGCCGTCAAACAATAGACAGGCCACTGAGATGTCTCTTTTGTCGGCTTCTGTGCATCTGTTCCCTGGTGATTTCCACACGGTATCTATCTGTCCCCTGTTTGGAAAGGAACATCTGTGGCTTCAGTAAAATATTGGAGGTTCACTGAATCAACATGATGCATCCAGAGATAATACAAACACGTCCTCTGAATGAGAGAGTCCACATGTCTGTCAAGACACGTCCCTGCGTGGCTCTGCTCAATGAAATATGGATTCCTAATATTTTATCAATCATCTGTCATTTTCTGAATTGTTGGCATCAACACAAACAGTTAATATTTGAAACATCAGAAAGGGAGCATGAGATAGGTCAGACTCAACACAATGACCTTTCTTTTGCTTGATTATTAGATGCCATTGAATCGGTTCTGACCCACAGTGACCTTACGCACAACAGGATGCAGCCCTGCCCTGTCCTGCGCCGTCCTCACAAGGGTTCCCATCCTCTAGCCGATTGTTACGGGCACTCTGTCAATCCACGCCTTTGAGGGCCTTCCTCTCGTTCACGGTCCCTCTGCTTTGCCAAGCACGATGTCCTTCTCCTGGGACCAGTCTCTCCTGACAACACGTCCAAAATATGAAAAAAGGGGTCTGCCTTCCTCGCCTCTGAGGAACAAACTTCTTCCAAAGCATATTTATTTGTCCTTTTGGCAGTTGGTGTTATTTTAAGATTCTTCCCCAGTACCACAATTCAAACACTTCCACTTTTCTTCAGTCTTTCTTACTCAATGCCTAACTTTCACACGCACAGGAGG
>NW_022103927.1:886849-889838 GCF_000313985.2 Echinops telfairi | reverse complement strand
TGATCATGATGTGATCTATTGGTCCAGTTGTGAGGATTTGGGTCTTCTTCAGACTGAGTTGTAATCTGTACTGAAGACTGCACTCCTTGGCTTTCATCAACAAGCACTTCAATTTCTGTGCGCTTTCAGCAAGCAAGGTGGTGTTATCTGCATAGCGAAGGTTACTAATAAGCCTTCTTCCAATCCTGATGTCTTCCTTATATCAACCAGTTTGTTTGATTTTTTTCTTTCAAATATTCTAAATATTTAAACATTCAAAATTGGGGATCCATAGGGAAAGGCTGGGCCAGCATCTAATTCCCTGCCGCTCTTTGTTTCCCATTGGGAGTGGCTCAGGCTTGGTCTGAACTGATGAAGGGTTTGGCAAGCTCCCTTGTTCTAATTTTCCATTTAAAGGAAGAACCAATTGGAGATCATAAGGCTAAATGAACGGATGGATGGTATCAGGAAACTTAAGAGGAGATTCTAAAGCTCACAGCATGTACAGATGGTATCATAAGAACATAGTTTCAGAGAACACTTCACTACTTGTTTATTAACTCTCAAAGGTCCACATCCAGCCCTAGTTGTCTCTCTCTCTCTCTCTTTTTTTTCTTTCTGGAGGCTGGGTGTCTAATCTGCTCTTTCTGTTTCACTTCTGACTGATGGCCACTTTATGTGTGCGAAGTAGAACCACTCCATAGGGTTTCCAAGGCTGCGATCTTTTGAAAGAAGATCACCAACCCTGTCTCATGGGTGAGTTCAAACCCACTTGTGCCACCCAGGAAATTCCCCAAAGTAATCATTGTTGTAATCATCTACAGCTTTCAAGTTCATTTTCTACTTCGAGCAACCCTGTGTGACCATGTGACAAAGTAGAAATGCCCCACTGGATTGTCTTGTCTATAATATTTATGTAAACAGATCACTAAGTCTCCCCTCCCTGGAATCACTGGGTGAGTTCAAGCACTCAGCCTTCTGGGGAGCAACCAAACGCTTCACTGTTTGCACCTCGGGATTCCATAGAAAGTCATTAGACTGGAAAAACAGACTGAACGTTTGTGGTAGTTGCATAATTGTCAATTTAAGGATTGAGAGTGTAGGGGTGGAGTCTAACCTGTCAATCAGATCATAGCCAATGAGGCCTCTGTGTGGACATGGCCTTCTCTTGAGAATTCTGGAAAATCTAGTATTCCTTCTTGGAGGCAGGAGACACTACCTCTCTCAGTTCACTCCCTTGGAGACTCTCTACTGACTTCCCTGGGAGACATCGCAGCTGACAAGACACAAGGAACTACCCTAGTGACCTGAGCTGGAAAAGCCACATGGACCTGCCCTGATGCAACCAGACCTCTGAAGCCAGAGAAGCCACATGAAGACCCCTGCCAGTGCTGAGATGCTTACAGCACCACTGGATCCAAAGACTTTCTACCCACTGTTCTGTGATTGCCCTGCATTTGGCTTCATTGCATGTGTTTCATGAGTCTGAAGAGGACCTTATAGATTGGTATTGGACATATGGACGAATATCAGACTTATGGCCTTGTACTGGACTGGATTGGGATGTTTTCTTAATGTACAATTACCCTTTATATAAAACTCTCTCTTATATACATATGCATGCTTATGGATTTGTTTCTCTAGTCTACTCAGACTAACACAATGGTTATCAGTGGTATAAATGGAAGAGTTTTACTTAGGGGGTGGTGAATTTATGCTACTGATGGTGAAGTAATTTGGAAATGAAAAATGAGACTCGTACAACATCACAAATATAATCAACATCGCTGAATTGTACATGTTAAAGTTGTTGAAATGGGCACCTTTTATTGTGCATATTTTCATTACACACACACAATTCATTAGGTTTAAGACACACCTTATACCGATGTCCACCACCTGTCTGTCAGTCTGTCATACTGTTGTAGCATGTATGTTTCTGTGATGCTGGAAGCTTTGCCACCTGTATTTCAAATCCCAGCAGTATTTCAAATCCCTATGGCTAATGGACAGCAGTTCAGTTTCCAGACTAAGATTTTGAAGAAGGAATGGATTGCCCATTTCTGAGGGATTAGCTACTTCAAACCTTATGAATAGCAGTTGAAGGTTATCAGAAGGTTAGCCCTGAAGGTTGGAAGACACTCAAAACACAGCTGGAAAAGGGCTGCCTCCTCAAAGTAGAATCAACCTTAATGGCACAGGTGGGGTAAAGATTTCGGGACCTTCACTTGCTGGTAGACATGGTGCAAAATGAGAAGAAACAGTTCCACGAATAACTAGAATGTGGAATGTATTACGTATGAATCTAGGAAAACTGTAAGTCATCAAAATGAAATGTAGTGCATAGCAATCAGTATCCTTAGCATTGGTGAGCTGGAATCAACTGCTGTTGGCCATTTTGAACCTGGCAAGCATGGTTCACTATGCCGGGAATGGTCATTCAAGAGGAATGGCTTCACATTCTTGACCATTTCAAGATCCATCTTGAAAGTGCAATGCTGTCTGTGATAAGATAAAATCAATGTATCTACCAGCAAGACCAGCTAAGAAAACTGTTATTCAGACCTCTATGCACCAACCACTAAAGCTAGTGGTGAAATTGAAGAATTCCACCAACGTCTTTAGTCTGAGAGTGATAAAAATGCAGTCAAGATGGACTGATAATTACTAGTAATTGGAATTCAAAAACCAAGAGGAAGGACCAGTATGTGGAAAATATGGCCTTGCTGATATGGACAAAGCTGGAGATCGTATGATAAAAATATTCAAGGCCAATGAGTTCTTCATCACAAAGACCCTCTTTCAACAACACGCACTGTGACTGGACACATAGACATCTCCTGATGTAAAACACAATCATCAAACGGAACACATCTGTGGGGGGAAAAATCAATAGTATCAATTAAAACTAGGCCAGCTGCTATGGAACCGGCTATCAATTGCTCATATGCAAATTCAAGTTGAAGGAGCCTTTCTGGCATGGAGAACCATGAGCTGGGCTGCTAACCAC
>NW_022103927.1:883973-886039 GCF_000313985.2 Echinops telfairi | reverse complement strand
GGGGGACATTTTAAGGTACCAGATGTGGAATAAGACCAAATGGTATGACATAATGTAGTTATGACGTGAACCACTGTAATTGAATGGGGTTCAGGGCGTCTTCTAAAGGGGCATCTGGTGGGAAGTAGCTGTCTCCCAGCCTGCTCCAAGGCATTCAGAATGGTTTATAGAGAGGCTGCCTTGATCCTTTTGTTGATTCATTCCTCTGCAGATAGACAGAGTCAAAATGGCATGGGAACAGCATCCGACCTCCTTTAAAACCACATAGGGAGAGGATGAGTAAGATCAATGGCCCAAACATTATGAACACTTTTTACACAAAACCAAGCATCTGGAGGGGATGAGTTGCTGGGCCTGGGGCTCAGGACCAGTCTCGGGATGCCGGGGTAAATGGGTATAACATAGTTCATAAAGATAAGGCTCAAAAAAAAAAAAAAGAAAGAAAAGATAAGGCTCTCCATCCTACTTTGGTGAGTAGGGACTGATTTTTAAAGTTTATAAATAGCCATCTAAGGCACAACTATTGGTTTCTCCCTGTCCAGAGGAAAGACTAGTGATGAAGATTGAACTATATGTGGAAACAATCAGTCCAATGGGCTAGTAGACCACGCATGTATGAGAGCAAAGCTCAAAATCATAAGAAAGTCCAGGCTTACTAGTTGAATGGAGACCCGGGGACCCTCCAAGATGATGCCCCCTAGTCAGTCTGAGTCACTTTTCAGGTTTGGAACTGAACTCACCCAGGTGGCTTCATTTTCAATCAAATAATAATAGGTTTACAAGAGAAACAACACTATAGCACTGACAACAACTGTGTAACAATAACATGATAACAAAAAAATTGCACGGCTGATTATTGCCATTGCTGTCAATACATTTTGAACCGACATTATATGTGTACAATTTATATGTGCAAAATGTTACACCTATATTATATGTGCAAAGATTATATGATAGATATATTTACAATTGCGTCAAAAATACCTGAGTAAAGACGAGTTGATGAGGCTGGTTACGTATGACCACACATCGCGTATGACTTAGTTTATTTGTTTGGAGGTCTAGGATCATGGTTTCCTGGGACATCTCCGTTAACTGGCGTTATAGAATGATGGGTGCTTCTTTTCCGGGTTTGCTGTGTAAAGCTTAGGGGCTTAAGAGCTTGCAAGTGGCCATCGAAGGCACACAAAACGGTCTCTATTTACTTGCAGCAATAGAATAAGAAAGAGGATCCTAAACAGGAGGATGTAGAATGTGTTGGCTAATTGATTCCATGAATAACTACCTCCTTTGCCATGAAACCTGCCAGGATTCCTGGTGGCAGTGGTTATGCTTTGGGCTGCTAAACGCGAGGTCGGCAGTTCAAAACCACCAGCTACTCCATGGGAGAGGGACAGGGCTTTCTGTTCCTGTAAAGAGTTACAGTCTTGGAAAGTCATGGGAGTCATTCCATCCTGTTCTAGAAGATCGCTATGAGTTCCCATCAAATCTATGGTACTGAGTTCTGTTTGGGTTTGTTGATTTCCATGAGACCAGAAGAACTGGATGCTGTCCACCTACCAGAACTGAGCATTTTGATAAAATATTCCATAGAAGAATCTTGATCAAAATGTGGAAAATGCAGAACAGAGCGTCAAATTCTCATGGATTCTACATTTTCGAGCCATGGAGAGGGATGGACCCCAGAAACTTTCCTTAAAATAACTTTTAAACCTTAAACCAAAAAAATCTCCCTTTACAACATGTTAAAACCAAACAATAGCTTAACTGGTAAAGAATATCTTCCTTGAGCAGTATTCTTGTTTCTGATTTATCTACATAGCATCAAATTGACAACATCAATTCAAAGATGAGATAGGAAATGGGGGGTGGGTGGCTTAAGTTAATGAGGGAGAAACAAGCCAGAAAAGAAGGTGAAAATGGTTACACAACTTGAAGAATGTAATCAGTGAAACAGAATTGGACATATAGAAATTGCTGGGTCGGTGAGATAGTTTATTGTGCCAGCCTGACCGATAAACACAAGTGGGATTAACTGAAGGATGGAGAGATAAATGGCTCAGTGA
>NW_022103927.1:880971-881977 GCF_000313985.2 Echinops telfairi | reverse complement strand
AACTGACTAAGGCAGCTGCACTCTGGTCCAACCATCAGAAAGCAAGAGACCTGAGAATAAGATAGGGGAGGCTCACCAAGCCATTTATCTCTGCCCCCTTCAGTTAACCTCACATGTGTTTATCGGCCAGGTTGGCACAATAAACCTTAACTATCTCAAGGAGCAAAAGGAAAGTTGTAAAATGCGCTCTGCCAAAGGCAGAAAACTCTTGAGACCCAGAACATCTAGGTGGTCCTATTGAGTTCCAGCCCCCATGAGACTCTTACCGTAGGAAAGATTCATGGGTGGTCCAAACGGTTTGCTCATGGCTACCATCCAGAAGGTTGGCAGTTCGAACACATCCAGAGGTACCGTGGGGGGAAACCAACAACTAGCCATTTGCTATCCATCACAGGAGGGGTTGCTGTGAGTCGGATTGTATATGATAGAGAAACTTTAATGACTAGAAGCTAAATGTCGAGGGAATGGGCAATGGGAAACTAGGACCTGGAAGAAAGTGTACGTGGCCTGCTCTCGGCGGCACTCATGACCACAGGGCCTGGCATGCCATCGCTAGTGCGAGGCATGCCTCCGCAGTCCGAGATAAGGGAAGCACCTCAATGCACAATGTGCCAGGAAGGCGTTTCTCCCAGCACACCTGCTCCTGTACATGTTGACATAAAGTTGTTTTCTACAGGCGCCTGACTCCTCCCATGCACAGATACAGTAGACTTATCTTAAGCAATGCTTGCTCTTCTTTTGTCTCTTGTATGCTTTGTACTCCCCTTGAAGCCTCCTTTTGAGTGTTTGGAATTCCAAGACTGGTACGTGACCCAATTGTTGGAAGTGTATGATTCACAAGAGGCCTGCAGGCCTCAAGAACTACAAAAACTCATTGTTGAATAAACTGGGCTAGTCTCCCCCTGCTCGCTTCTCCCAAGAATGGAGTTGTGTCCCCTGTGCCCCCTTTTCTGTCTTTGCTAATTGCGCACATCGCTCCTGGGGCCTGTTCAACTGTGGGGCTGGA
>NW_022103927.1:877928-879816 GCF_000313985.2 Echinops telfairi | reverse complement strand
GGAGGGTGGAGGGAAGGTGGGGTAGAAGGAGGAACCGATTACAAGGATCTACATATAACCTCCTCCCTGGGGGATGGACAACAGAAAGGTGGGTGAGGGGAGACATCAGACAGTATAGGACATGACAAAATAATAATAATTTATAAATTATCAAGGTTTCCTGAGGGATGGAGGTTGGGGATGGAGGGGGAAAAATGAGGAGCTGATACCAAGGGCCCAAGAAGAAAGCAAATGTTTTGAGAATGAGGATGGCAATAAATGTACAAATGTGCTCGACACACTGGATGTATGTATGGGTTGTGATAAGAGTTGTATGAACCCCCGATAAAATGTTTTAAAAAAGAATTGCATCTTTGACTTAGCTAGTGCCCTTGAGAATTAGTGCCCGGACACTATCACAGGATACTCTGTGAGGCCAGTTAGAGGGGCTCAGCTTAGGGTCACTGCGATGGAAGATTTCTTGTTATGTCTTGACAAACTATATGATTCTCTCAACGAGGATTCTCCTAAATGGTATTATTTTGCCATCAGAAAATAGTCAAGGTTGACTCTTTAAAGTTTCCCCTGTCCGATCTACACTTGGAGAACAGGGTGTATTCTTGTTAGGTGCTGTGGAGTCCGTTCTAACGCATGGTCACCTTATTGTCCAGCAGAACAAAATGTTGCCCAGTCCTGAGTCATATCCACCCTCGTCAGGAGGCCTGGGTCCATTGTGGCAGTGAATGTGTCCACTGGCCTCCTTGGGAATTTCCTTCCTCTCACTCACCATCCACCCACCCCATGCCCTTTTCTAGTGACTGGTCTTTCCCTTTGACACAGTCAAATGAAGCAATTCGAAATGTCACCATCCTTCCCTCTAAGGACTTTGGTTGCATTTCTTCTGGTTGGATAATCATGATTATTAATGACATATGTAAATGCTGCTGGTTGGGAAACCAATGGGCGCCTTGCTATCCCTCTACCATGCACAAGAGAGAGTCCCCAAAAGAGCCATCACTTGTGGGTTAAAACTCTTTGCACAAGGGTGTCAGGCTCATCAGCTCCACCAGGGGAGACCAGGTGATTATGCCTGCTCACACAAGGTACCTGGGGATCGTGCCCCAAGGGGCAGGGAGTCCCATATAAGTCTGCAGTGATGGTTCTGCTGTGTGCTTCCTGAGAAAATATACTATTCCTACATACTCCCAGGACAACAGTGAGGCAGCAGAGAGCTCCCAGCCACCTGCCACACAGCAGCCACAGTCTGAGAGGCCCTGGGATACGAAGGAGGCACAGTAGCTGCTTTGTCAAGTAAGTGTACCCAGACCACAAGCAACAGGAGGATGGGCTCTGAGAAGGTCCCTTGGAATGGCTTCCAGAGATTGGGGACTTTCTGGCCAGTCCCACCCACCAGGACTCTAAGTGCCACATCCAAGACTCCTGCGCGGGTGGCAGAACTGTGAACTGCTCAGGGGAGTGACTGCTAGACCAGAGCCCTGGATCTTGGATCCTGGTTGCACATGAAAGTCTAGGTAAACGAAGTGTTGAGCCTGGGATGCTTGCCCCCTGGGGCTTCTGAAAATCAAATGGGATGTTAGACAGAGTGTACTTGCCTGCACGGTGGAAGGTGAATTGCAGCAAATAAATATCGTTTTCCTGCTTAGGGGTAAAGATGTGTGCGGGAGCTGTGAGAGAAGAAAGCAAAGGGTCTCCCCCACTGCCGGAGCCTGCCGACGAGTTGAATGGTCCTGAAAGGGGGAGTGAGGATTAAGGAAAGAAAGAGAGACAGAAAGTATTGGGAGGGCAACAGTGAATACTGAAGCCCCGAGTTTATTATACATCTTCCTTTTATACATGCAGAAACAACCCGTAGTTACAATTAGTCTACTATGACAATATATCAGAAACT
>NW_022103927.1:868636-877436 GCF_000313985.2 Echinops telfairi | reverse complement strand
CCATCCATCTTTATCATCCTCTAGCTACCTGTGCTCTATCTTTGTTGATCATCTATCAGATGTAGATAGGTCGATGTTGGAGCAAGATAGCCAATCGTTGAGTGAAAACTACAAAGAACCTGTGAAACGGGGTGAGGCTCCTACACTGGGGAAGCCACATTGCTTCAAGACACCTGCCACTCCTACTAGCCACATGTTGATCACTCACGGGCACCCTGAGCATGTTACGGCAAGCCATGAGCTTGATTCTCGCCGACTGCTGTGGAGTCGGTGTTGTTGGCTCACGATGACCTCATGCACAATGGAACCAAACAGTGCCTAGTCGTGAGTCTCCCCCACAGTCTGTTGCAAATTAGACCCGTGTGATCCATTGGGTTTTCATTGGCTGATTTTCAGAAGTAGGCTGCCAGGCTAGGAAGCTGGAAGCTCCATGGCCATCTATTTAGCAACACAGCAACACACAAGCCTCCACAGACAGGCAGGTGGTGGTTGTGCATGTGGCTCATTGGCTGGGAAATGGACCTGGGTCTCCAACCTAGAAGGCCAGAATTCTACCACTGAGCTGCCCCTCCCGCTATAACAGCATACTCTGCACCTCACAACATTCACAGCCAAGCCGAGCCAATGTTGAGACCGGGCCAGCTCAGCAGCAGCAGCCCGTGTGTCAGAGTAGAACCGCTCCACACGGCTTCCAAGAGCTGCTTTTTCAGACTTAGATTACCGGGACTTCCTACTGGGCCAACTCAGAAGGTTAGAGCAGATTCGAACCTCCAACCTTTCTGTTAGCAGCCAAGCGCATGAACCCCTGGGGACTCCATGAAACTAAGTAGGAATGCATTGACTCCCCATGTAACAGATGAGGAAGCTGAGGCTCAGAGAGGCTAAGTGACCTGAGGTGAGGTGAGGAGGAGAGGAAGGAGGTGACTCCTGGGCTTTCCTCTCAGGAGTCCGCTCCCTATTGACACGCTCGTTTCTTCCTTTAGAGCTGCCTGGCATGGGCAATCAGACCCAAGTCTTGGAGTTCATCCTACTTGGCCTCTCCTCAGCGCCCCAGCACCAGCAGGTCTTCTTCAGTCTGTCCTTCACCTTGTACTTGATTGGAGGTCTGGGTAACCTGCTCACCCTCTTGGCCATCATCTCTGACTCGCGTCTCCACAGCCCCATGTACTTCTTCCTCAGCAACCTGTCTCTTCTTGACCTCTGCTTTACCTCCTCCACCATCCCTAAGATGCTGGCCAACCACCTGTGTGGATGCACCACCATCTCTTTCCCAGCATGCTTGGCCCAGATGTATTTCTTCATAGCTTTGGGGGCAGCTGACAGCATCCTTCTCTCAGCCATGGCCTATGACCGCTACCTGGCCATCTGTTGCCCACTGCACTATGTGACCGTCATGGACGCCCTTCGGTGTATCTTGCTGGTGGCAGTACCCTGGATCTCAGCCAACCTCGTCTCCCTGATCCACACAATCCTGATGACGCGCCTGTCCTTTTGCTTCAACAGAATCCCACACTTCTTCTGTGACCTCAATGCCTTGATCAAGCTCTCTTGCTCTGATACGCACGTCAATGAGATGCTGGTGCTGGTCCTGGGGGGCTCTGTGGTTTTGATTCCTTTTATGTGCATCATGGTCTCTTACACACTTATCGCAGTGGCCGTGTGGCGGGTGCCCTCAGCGCAGGGGAAGCGGAAAGCCGTCTCCACCTGCGGCTCTCACCTTTGTGTTGTCATTCTCTTCTACGGAACGATCATTGGCGTCTACTTCAACCCCACAGCCACCCACGCCACTTGGAGGGACATGGCAGCCACCGTGATGTATACTCTGGTCACCCCCATGATGAACCCCTTCATTTACAGCCTGCGGAACCGAGACCTGAAAGGTGCCCTCAGGAAACTGCTTGGTGGGAACCACTTGGCTAAGTCGACCAACTCTCTTTAGAGGATGGTTGTAGTCTCCCTGGGTTATACACATGAAGATCAAATGGACAATCTTTGCACTATCTGTCTGGTTACAATTCCTAATTCTAGGGGGCGAGGAGGAATAACCATATCACCAAATGAAATGTGGTTTTGTTTATCATTTTATTGGGGGTTCATACAACTCTTATCACAATCCATACATACATCAATTGTATAAAGCACATTTATACATTCATTGTCCTCATTTTTCTCAAAACATTTGCTCTCTACTTTAGCCCCTGGTTTCAGCTTCTCATTTTCCCCCTCCCTCCGCTCTCCCCTCTCCCTCGTGAACCCTTGATAATTTACACATCATTATTTTATCATCTCTTACACTCTCTGATGTCTCCCTTCACCCACTTTTCTATTGTCCATCCCCCAGGGAGGAGGTTATATGTAGATCCCTGTCATCGGTTCCCCCTTTCCACCCCACCCTCCCTCCACCCTCCTGTTATCGCCACTCTCACCACTGAATGAAATGTTGGTTGTTTTTGGGTTTTTTTTAAAGATCCAATTACCAAGACTAGAACTCAGGGTTGTTTTTCCTTGGTCTATGGACACACTCTCTCACAACTCTGAAAAAGTGACCCCACCCTTGCCAGACTTTTCTTCCTTCTGACTACCTCCTGAGTAAGTTTTGATTTGATGCTACCATGCCTTTACCTCTGTCTATATAGCATCTCTCTTGCACCTGAGAAGGTGGGAACTATTTAGATAGCAACATCCTCACAGTTGTCATAGGGACCCTACAGGATAGGGTAGAACTGCCCCTACAGATTTCTCGGCTGTAATTCTTTAAGAGAGTAGAAATCTTCTTCTTTCTCCCACGGAGAGGCTGCTGATTTCAAACTACCAACCTTGCAGGTTGCTGCACAACACATAACCAACATTCTGTTTCTTGTCTTCTTAACTTCTATGGTGGTGGTGGTGGTTCCGCTGGGGAAACCTGCTCTAGCTGTAAAGCTTACCTTGATTTCCCATGTATGATACGGTTGTTTGCTGCTTCTGCGTCCACGCTGATTCGTGGTGACCCAGCTGTCACAGAAGGAAACATTGCCTGGTCCTGCACCTTCTTCCCCATCGTCACCATCGTTCGTGCACGTGAGTCCATTGCTGTGGCTATTGTGTATTTCAAATGCTTTCCAACCTGGGGGGATTATCACCCAGCACTCTATCGAGCAGTTCCTGTTGTGATCCAGGGGGGTTACATGAGCCGATTTTCATAAGAAGATGATCATGCCTTTCTTCCTAGCCTGGACGCTCCATTGACACAACTCCATCCTAGGTGACCCTGCTGGCATTTGAAAGAACAGGGGCCTAGCTGGCAGCATCACAACAACGTGCAAGTCACCACAGGATGACGACCAACTGACAGATGGTGGTGGTGATTTAGGGCAGCGACCTATTTAGTTAGGCTGACGAGTTTTATAGGTTTCAAAACATTGTGGGGACATGAACCACTGACTAGAAATTTGCCTCCAAATGTAGAGGGTGACATAAGACTGAAGAAAGAGGTGCGCAGCTCGAGAGTGACAGCAGGGGGTGGTAGTAGGGTGACTTCCTATCAGGCAAGTCCTGGGATGCCGGAAAATGGATTCACTTGTCCCTGACTCACAGTGGAGGCAAGAGTCATATGGCTCGGTGAACAAAGGACACATGCGCGGACTTTGAACTTCCAAGTTCTGAAGTTACGTGAGAAGTGAGCTATCAGAAAGCCCAGGGTGACCTCATTCAACTCGCGGAGTCAATTTCCCCTTCAGTCTAACCCTCAAGGCTGGGTCTTACCCTCTGACAGGCCCCTCCTCTTCTGCAAGATTCCAGAGGGCTCCCAAAGGAGGTGTGCCAACTACATAGTTAGGAACAGAAAACATTGCCACAGTTGAAGAGGCAGTAACACAATAGACAAAACACAGCAGAAAAACCCCAGCAGGGATAGAATTGTGTCCCTCAAAAATATGTGTCAACTTGGGTGAGCCAGGATTCTGAGTGGTTTGCCAGTTATCGAATGATCCCCCATGATGTCATCTGATGTAATAAGTCAATCAGTTGTAAAAGGCTTAAGGGTGGTATGCCGCACCTTTAAACCTAGCACGGTCCTGATCACATGTAAGGAGAGTGTCCCTGGGGAATGGCCTGCAACCCCTGCCCCTTGTCTCTTCAATGAGATCAAAGGAGAAAGGAGTGAGCAGAGAAGGGGCGATCAGACTACCAATAAGAGATAACAGCCAATGGTGGAGCACATCCTTTGGACCCAGGTCTCTGTGCTGGAAACCTCCTGCCTCCAGGGGAAGATTGATACCATGGCATCTGCAGATCTCCAAGGAATGCCGGGCACACGGATGTTGCCAGACGACAAGGAACTTTCTCCAAAGCTGACACAGACAGAAGGCATTCCCTTAGAGCTGGTGCCTGGTTCTGGGCTGTTAGTCTCCTAAAGGTGGAAGAATAAACTATTTGTTCGAATGGTCCACTTGTGATCTTTCTGTTGTAGTGGCACTGGATACAGGACAAACCCTAGACCCAGGAGAAGACCAACAATCAGCAGGAAAACAGCCTTGCCAAGCAGAAGAGAAGGAAGAAAAGCAGATGGTCACAGCAGAGCAGCATCAGGCATGGCCAAAGCCTCTCTCTGTTTGTTCACGTGGTCCAACAAGCCAGTAAGGACCTGGCGGTAGTTTGGTATGTAGGTGCATCTTTTACAGTCTTTTTATGATGATCTCCATATAGTCCCCCTCGAGTGGCTGTTACCATGTCCGCAGTCAGTCCATCCGGAAGCACTGCCTTATTCATCTGGGTGGTCTCAGCAGTGAACAGCCCAAGTGTTCTCAGCTTTGGTTCCGGGCCTGTTTAGTAGAGTTGGTTAGAACTTCCATTTGTCCCATTACTTCTATGGAACCGAAAGGGAGGCCAGAGCAGAGGGTTTCCTTCGCATGCTATGCTCAGGCATCAACTAACCTGAACCATCCCAAAGGTGGTGAAGGCCTTCCCACGGCCACAACTGGGAGCTGTTGTAATCGGTCTCTCACCAAGATGTGGGTTTCTGCGTCCCAGAGACCCACGATAGCAGACAGCAAGCCGAGATGTAACATGCACGACAACGGCACCCAGAAGCCAACCCCGATCTAGAAGTATCCAAAGCAAGACAAACCTGCAAGACTGAAAAGAGGAAAGCAGAGATGTCAATTTGTAATAAAGACAATTACAAAGTAAGAAGAGAGAGTCGTGTGGTTACAGAACTACCAAATGGAGAGGGCTTCCAGTAGATTTAACCTGGGTGACGGGGAGGGGAGAGCCGTGCACAGTAAGAAGATGGTTGGCAAAAATAATAATAATAATAATAATAAAATGATGGAGGCAAGGGAAGACAAGGGGGAAGTGCCAGAGTTCAAGGTAACAGAGGTAAATGCTGGTCTGTACAAGATCCTGAAAAAATAGTAGTCATAGATTGTAGCTTCATAGATAGACACGCAGGCTGAATGGGTGTGAGAGGGAGAGTGGAAGTCTACCCACAAATATATAGAGAGATTTGACAGGGATATTTGTACCTGAGTATTACTTTTTGCTGTGAACATATCTACAAATGTGGTGAAGCACACAAGAATAAAGTTAGGAAACTTCTTAGACATAACAAAACCCCTTGAGGGAATGAGTCACTGGCTTACGGGCAGGGCCATAGTCTGGCATCAGGACACACACTAAGGTAAATGTCCATCATACAGTCCATACAGACAACGTTCTACATCCTACATGAATAGTTAGTGACTGGGGTCTTCAAAGCTCATGAGTGGCCATCAATGTGCAGCTACGGATTCTTCCATGTGCGGAGGAAAGAGGAGTGATGGCAATGGAAGACACACGGAAATACCTAATCGGTCCTGTGGGTTAATGGACCACGTGAACGTCACTCCCATAACCCTGCGGCCAGCATGAGTGGTGTACAGCTGCCACTGTCAAGTGCACTGAACGCTAACATAGTAAAAGACATGGGAAAATGTGAAACAAAGCACAGAATCATCAAAGAGACGAGGCTGACTGGTCGGATAGAGAGAGGTAGAACCCCTGAGACTATAGTCCTTACCCTTCAGGTCCGACACTGACCTCACCCTTGTGGCTCAGTGTTCCACCGAGCAATCGGCAGCTCTAGAAGGGAAGCAATCACAGCAGTGAGGTACCTAATCGTAGACAACTCAGCCATTGTAGATCAAAAGGGCAGCATTTACCCGAGGTTTCAGAGGGCTGAGAAAGAAGGAGAGATGGAAACAGGAAACAAGGAAAGACGTGGGATAAGGGCTGGTGCAGTGAGGGAACTGAAATGAAGGCGAGGAAACAAAATGTCTCAATGGTTGGCAGTAAAACTGATGATCTGCTCTGCAAACTGTCACTCAATTCACCACAAGACGTTAAAAATTAAAAACATCACCACTGTGCAACCATTGTGGAAAGCGAGTGTGTCAGTCTGGGTACTTTAGAGAAACAAATCCACAGACACTCATGAATAAGAGAGAGCTTTATATAAAGGGTAAGTGCACATCAAGAAAACATCCCAACCCAGTGCTGCCCAAGCCCACAAGTCCAACATTAACCCACTAACCCATTTGACCGACAGCAATCCACAAAGTCCTCCTCCATCTCACTAAACAGACGCAATGATGCCGACTGCAGGAGGAGAGCTGAGTCAGTGAATGCGTAAGCATCTCAGTGCCGGCAGGGGTCTCCACATGGCTGCTCCAGCACCCAGGGCTGCATCGGGGTAGGTCCATGTGGCTTCTCCTCAGGGATGTCTTGCAGAAAGTGAGCCTTGCCAGCTAAAGCAGGGAACTGGCTAAGGCAGCTGCACGACCATCATAAAGCAAGAGACCCGAGAACTAGAAAGGCAAGGATCCCTGAGCCATTTATCCCTCTGCCTTTCAATTAGCTGCACATGTGATTATCAGCCAGGTTGGCACAATTAGCTAATTCAAACGTTCACAGGCATATGAGGAGATTGAAAATACTATCATTAAAAAATGAGGAGCTGATACCAAGGGCTCAAGCAGAAGGCAAATGTTTTGAGAATGATGAAGGCAACAAATGTACAAATGTGCTTGACACAATGCATGGATATATGGCTTGTGATAAGAGTTGTACGAGCCCCCGATAAAATTATTTAAAAAACAAACCAACAAAATACTATCATTGAAAACACAGATCATCACCAAGACAAAGAATGACATCCTATAGGGAACAGACTTTGGAGATTCCCACGGGAGGGAGGGAGGGCAAGGATAAAAGATGAACCAACAGATTAGAAGGCTGGCAGGTATAGACTTAGATGTGAAGGGAGATAGATGGAGGTTCATGAGAGGGAGAGGCGAAATCAAGGGAGAGGGTGAGACAGAATACGGGAGGTGGGGCGTTGGTGAGTGATTTGAATGGTGAAGGCAGAGTTGGTCATCTGAAATGTAGTGCAACCCCCAGCCCCAACCTAACTCACAATAATAAAGAAAGAAAAATCCCAAAGCACAGACAATGGCAACAAGGAAACCACGGGAGAGAAAAAAACCCCAAACCCCATCACATGCTTATAGGGTATACAGATGAAACCACTTGGTTCGAAGCATCATTGTAATTGGATAATAAGGACAGCTCTGACCAGAGTACATGAAAAGATTCAAAAAAACTTAGCATCGAGTTTTAGCCTTGTAGGTACTTTATAAGCTAGGCTTCCAAAAAATATTCTTGTAGTTGTAACCAACAGGATTTTTTAAAATCCATGCATTTCTGCCGGAACACTATATAATGAAAATTTCATAGACAATTCTTTTGTGTCACCCCCTCTGAAAGGGTCACCCAGCGTAATGTGTACTCCCAGAACCTCTGTAATAGACTCACAACAAGACATGGGCACCATTTAATCTATCCTTCTAGATTCTTGCTGTGAGTCAATTAACTTGAAGTTTTAGGGATACTGATGTTTTTCTTACCTGTAAGTTAGCATCGGTAATGACACCAGTCTCCCAACCCCTGGTAGTTATAAGAATGACAAGAAATACCCTGCTTCCCAAAAAATAAGACAGTGTCTTATGTTAATTTTTGCTCCCAAAGATGCGCTAGGTCTTATTTTCAGGGGATGTCTTATTTTTCCATGAAGAAGAATACGGTACACATTTATTGTTTATTGTTTTATTAAAAGAGACCTCACAATTCCTGTCTGCTCTGGCTGCACTGCGGCCAACAGTGAGCTGCTCGGCGGCAGCCACTGCTACAGTCCAGAGTCCAGAGTTATGGTAGCTTCGGGAGGCCTTATTTTGGGGGAGGTCTAATTTTCGGGGGGATGCCTTATATTTCAGCGAGAGGCAAAACTGTAAGTCTTATTTTCGGGAGATGTCTTACTTTCGGGGAAACAGGGTAAATGAAAAGCATTTAGCAAAGGGCTTAGTATTTAACAAACCAGTTGCCGTTGAGTGAAACCCTTGCTTACCGAGACCCGAGTGTCACCGTGGAACTGTGTTCTGTAGGGTTTTCAGTAGCTGAATTTCGGGAAACAGATCCCCGGGATTTTCATCTTAGGAGCACCTAGATGGATTCAAACTCCCAACCTTTTGGTTGCCAGACGAACATGGGGCACACTAACCATTTACTCCACCCTGGGTGTTGTGAGATGTCAAATAGTTTCTGGTAACATGTGCAACAGAGCACAGCACTGCCCGGTCCTTCACCATCCGCACAATTGTTATGCGTGATCCCATTGTTGCAGGCACTGTGTGCATCCATCTCCCTAAGAACCTTTCTTTTGTCCATTGACAACCCCCACCCCCACCCCACTTTACCACGTGTGATACTCCTTTGCTGTGACGGGCTC
>NW_022103927.1:866027-867611 GCF_000313985.2 Echinops telfairi | reverse complement strand
CCCCACCCACGAACATGATAAGTCAGACTTCTAGGGCATAAAGCTGCCACACTTTCAGAAAGCTGAATATATAATTCTAAAACATTTATTGTGCTGTGAAAGTTTCCATGGGAAATTCATTTTCCATTCAGTAATTCATAAAAACTTGTTCTGTGACATACCTGAAGTATGTTCTCACTAGAGCTGTGTTGTTGTTCTGGTTGTTGTGAGTGCCATCAAGCCGGTGGCAGCCCATAGACAGCGACCCCAAGCCCATCAGCACGAAACCCTGGCTGGTCCAGCACCATCCTCCTCACCTCAATTGTTCCTATGCTTGAGCCCACTGTTCCAGTCACTGGGCCAATTCATCTCCTGGAGGGCCTTCCTTTTTGATGCTGCCCCTCCGCTTTATCCAGCACGATGTCCTTCTCCAGGCCCAGAATTTTGAATAAAACATTCCTGATTGTCTTTGACACACACATATTTTTAAACAGTTGCAAAGTTATTCAATAATTTTAAAACGCTTTCCTGTTTTGCTGGGTCTGGATCCTGCATCTGGCTTGTCAACCTTGGGTCCTTTGGACTTGAATCACTGGCTTGCCATGTGGTCTGCTGATTCCAGGAGCTATCAGCTTGTCATCCTACCCGCTATCCTCGGATTCATCTGTCTCACAACCTGTGGTGTCCCTGCTGATCATGGGCTCCCCAGCCTCTGCAGCTACGGTTGTCAGGAGAAGCCTCCGGCTTAACATCTGATCCATGGACTTGAAGTCAGACTTAGCTTAACCGCTACAACGATGTGAACCATGTTCCTGATATAAATTTTTCTATATGTACATATGTAAGCATGTGGTGACCTCCCCATGGCATCTCTCTCTCCCATTGGTGCCGCCTTCTCTTTGTGTTTAATCTGCTCTTCTAATCCTGAGACTCATGAGGCCTAAGACGCACCCTTACATGGATCTGAGCTCATTAACACAATAAATAAAACTAACATTCTAAGGGTTCAGGTTCCAACAACATATTTGCTGTGGGGTGGGTAGAGCAACTCAATCCATAACCTAAAATTAAAACCAAGCATAGGAACAAACCCATTGCCACTGTGTCAGTTCTGACACAGAGTGATGCTATATAGGATTTCCAAGACTGTAAGACTTTACAGGAGTAGATAAGTCATAACAAGATATTTTTTTAAAAAATCAAGCATATGCCTATCCAGTCCATTCTGACATTCTTCCAAACAGGATGCCCTTCTTGGCGCTGACCACCAATGAAAGCTACCACCGTTCTGTGAAGAGATGATGGGTTAGACTGACAGTGATACCCACTAACCAACCCTCGCCTCACTACAAGAATGTCGGTGAGGTGATCATTCCCACGTTCCTGTTACGGTTCTCATGTACCCTGGACACAATGGTGTCAGGACATGTCAACAGGACACCATGCTTGGTAAGGTAGTGGATCGGTGAAAAGAAGGAGACTCAACAAGATGGATTGAGCAAGTGGCTACAACAATGGACTAAAAGATAACAATTATAGCGTCTGGGGTCTTCAAGGCTTGAAGGTAATCAAGCGGCCATCAAGCTCAGAAGCAACAAAGCCCAC
>NW_022103927.1:863858-865069 GCF_000313985.2 Echinops telfairi | reverse complement strand
TTTCTTCCTGGTCCACACGAGTCTGGAAACTCCATTCACATCTGTTCAGCATCATGGAAACCTGCAAGCCTCCACTGACAGATCAGGGTTGCCATGAGGTTCATTGGCTAGAACTCAAACCTGGGTCTCCCACATGGAAGGAGGTAATTCTATCACCGACACCACCCCCCAATGTCCCCAGATAAAGTAAATATATATATTTAATATCATCAGACAGAGAACATTGCAAAGTTAATTATGGTGGATGTACTTAGGTCAAAATGTATTATCCTTAGCGAAAAGAAATAGGAGACAAAAGCTATTTATAGAGGTATACCTATAGGGATGTATATATGTAACTACACTAATTTATAATGAAAGGGATAGAGACCAATATACATATATTTATATGTTACATATTAAGATAGCAGATGGACTTTGGACCTCTACTCAAGGCCTCCCTTAACACAAGAACACTTTGTTATAATAACCTGGCACTTTTGTATACTCACCTTCCCAACATGATCACTGAAGACAAAATGGATGCATAAGCAAATGTGGTGAAGAGAGCAGATGGTGCCTGGCTATCAAGAGAAATAGCGCCTAGGGTCTTAAAAGATTGAATTTAAACAAGCAGTCATCCGTCAGGGAAGCAAATAAGCTCACATGGAAGAAGTACACCAGCCTGTGTGATCATGAGGTGTAGACGGGATCAGGTATCAAAAGGTCCAAAACAAACAACTATGTTGATGTGAACTAGGGCCCTTGGAGTGGAGACCCAAAGCCTTGCTGTAGACAATTGGATAACTCTCCATAAAAGGGGGATGGTTCAACTAAAGTGCAGTATAGCACCGATGAAAGATACATCATTCCTCTAGTTCCTGAATGCTTCCTCGTCACCTCCACCCCCACTACCATGGCCCAGTTCTACCTTACAAATCTGGCTAAACCAGAGAATACACATTGGTACAGATAAGAGCTCTCAACACATGGAATTCAGGGAAGATAACCCCTCAGGAACAGCAGTGGGAGTAGCGGTATCATGAGGGTAGGGGGTGGTCAGAGAGGAGCAAGGGGGAGAAAAGGGGAACCCATCACAAGGTTGGATATATAGCTGCCCCCAAGGGGACAAATAACAGAAATGTGGGTGAAGGGACAGACAGTGTAAGATATGAAATAGGAATAATAACAATATATAATTAATCAAGGATTCACGAGGGTGAGAGGGTGGG
>NW_022103927.1:861358-862216 GCF_000313985.2 Echinops telfairi | reverse complement strand
GGTCACAACCCCATAAAACTTTATTAAAATAGGCCATGGCCTACAGGCTGTATATTCTTTGTGACCCTTAGGCCTACCATATAAAGGAATTAGGAGAAACTGGTCATGTATTTGAAAGGAGTCTCATGAAGGCACGAGAACTCAAAGGCTTCCTCAAGACGCTCAACCTAGCACGACCAGTGGAAAACAGGACAGTGGCCGTCGCGTGGGTTCAAGTGGTGTCCCCGTGTGTGCCCCAATAGAGCGACGTTCCACAGCGTTTCTTCATGACAGCTTTTGAAAGTACACTGCCAGGTCTTTATCTTCCAAGGCACCTCTGGGCGGACTCAAGCCTGTTGGTCAGCAGCCAAGCATGTTCACTGCACTATCCAAGCACCTCATGTGACTCAAACATTCAATACCTATGCATAAACCCAATAGAATCGAGCCTAGAGATTCAAACAGAGACCTGCCACCAAGGCCAATGGAAGCACTAGTCACAGCAGGGAAAGGGTGGGAGCCATCCAAGTGCCCTTTCACAGAGGAATGGATAAGCAAAATGCGACAGGTCCCTACAGGGAGCCATTATTCCACCACCCTAAATGAAGTCCTGAAACAGGAGCCCTGAAGACATAAGTCACTGGAAATAGGGCCTAATCCCACTTACATGAAATATCTTGCAGAGGCAAATGGAGATGAGAAATGTGATGATTCCCTGGAGCAGGTGAGAGGGGGGAAAGTGGATGCGTTTGTTTCAGGGGCACCAATCTGAAATGATGGCGAAAATCAGAAGCAGGTAGTGGTGATGGTCACACACGTGGTGGACATAATTGGTGCCACTAAATTGTATTTGTAAGAAGGTGAGTTAGTTAGTTTATT
>NW_022103927.1:858193-860749 GCF_000313985.2 Echinops telfairi | reverse complement strand
GTCTTGTTTGTATGAGAGCAAGTCAGAACGTGTTGCTACGAGCTCAATAAAAACAGGTTTGGAACTAAGGCATCAAGATGTGCAGCTAGTGTTTCTCAAGCCCCCCTTCATGTGGGTCTGTACATTTCTGGGTGCACTCTTCCCTCCTCCTTCCACATCACATCAATATAAGTCCCCCTCCAGGGACTTGGATCATCTTTTTTTTACATGTCCTTTGAGTTTGAGGAACAAAGGGCAGTGTGAAGAAGCAAGATCGGGGCTTCAGGGAAGTCTCCAGGACAGCGCTGGCCACCCTCAGCCAACGAGTAGGTACATTGTCATGATGGAACGAAGCGTCTAGGCTCACCTCTCCTGGCCTTTTTCTCAGCATTGTGGTGCTCACTTTCTTAAAGCTTCTTCCTCCTAAGCTCCCTTGATCATCCTTTGAGAAAACCGATCGAGTTGACCCCTGGGAGTCTTCAAAGCACAACGACCTTCTGCGTGGACCTCTCTACCTTGAGTACACAGGCCTTGGAGCATCGAGTTTGGATTGCACCTATTTCTGAAGGCATAGAACGAGACTAGGACAAGTGTTTGAAGGAGACAACCTGTCTGCAGTCATCCACTCATCACACAGATGGGTTTCAGCACAAAATGTTTGCAATAAACCCGAGGGTGCATGAACTGGGCCTCTCGTAGTTCTTTTTAATTTCCCTTCCTATATGTTCTACCAGAATAAAGAAAAATTTAAAGAAGCAGCAGCAAGATATTGGTGGACAAATTCAGAATCTGTAAAAACAAGCACTGTAAATCAGTGAGGACAAAACGTTGCACCCCCCAAAACAAAGAAAGGCTTAAACCGTCATCTTATGAACAGAGGCCCATGTAGCTAATGTAGCTATTAAGCAGAGAAGGTTTTCAACCCTCTTGCAAATGGTAACGCGCTCAACTACAACCCAAAGTTGGCATTAGGAAGCTCCCAGAGGTGCTGCGAAAGAAAGGCCTAGCAATCTGTTTCCAGGAGGCACTGTCTCAAATGTCCTCTGGAGCAGAGCTCCACACTGACACCCACAGGGTTGGCATGAGTCAGAACCAACTCGACCACCACTGGTTTATACTCTGTTTCTTCTAAGTAGTTCGGGAAGAGGACCATTTGGAAACTACATTGGCAAACACCACACTGTGAGCAAGGTTATGGGCAAACAGATCATCTGACACACACAGAAAAACAAACAAGTCCACTGCCGTCGAGTTGATTCTCTATGGCAACAGGAAGTCTCATCTTTCTCCCCTCAGAGCCACTGGTGGGTTTGAACCACCAACCTTGCAGTTAGCAGGCCAATACCTAGTCCACAGCACCACCCATGGGGAGTAAAGCAAACAATCACCAAACTCACTTCATCGCGTCTATTTGGAGCCATAATGACCCTCTAGGACAGGGTAGAATTTCCCCCTGTGAATTTCTGAGACTGCAATTCTTTACAGGAGTAGAAAGCCTCATCTTTCTCCCCTGGAGCAGCTGGTGGTTTTGAACTGCTGACCTTGTGGTTGCAATGTGTAACCACTGTTAGCCCAGCCAGTGGGGGAGTTCAATTTGATCAATCCTTCTTAAATTTGAAAACCATGTCTCAGATGACCCGGCCACTGCACAGTGCAAACTGCATTTGAATCGGAGGTTGGCAGGTGCGGTAAAAGACCAGCCAGAATATATATTGCGTCACTCCTATCCTGGTGAAAAACTGGGAGCAACTGAGATGCCCGCCGGTGAGAGACAGCTAAATGCCCAATGGGTTTAATCCACACAATTAAACATTAAGCTGCTTTTATGAAAATAAGGTGGCTCTAAAACAAGGGGTTTCCCACCAGGAGACCCTTGGCAAAGTAGGCACGCCTCAGTGAGGGGAGGGTGAGGGAGGAGGTGCTACTCAAACCCTCCAATGCCCAACACAGGGCTAAGCACTCCACGGCGAGTGTTCAACCCACTCAGAAGTGCCTAGGCAGAGAGGCCTGGTGATCTGCTTCTGAACGCTCAGCGCCTTGAAAGCGAGATGAAACAGACCTCCCTGCACACCAGGGGGTCTCCATGAGTTGGGACTGTCTCGAGGACTGCTAACCGCAACACATGGCAGTCGCCTCCAGGGTGACAACGTCCAGCCTGGCTCAAACAACTGAGTCCATCCAGAGGCACCTGGATAGAAAGGCCTGGCGATCTACTTCTGACAATTGAGCCGCTGGGGAAAACCCTAGAGCTCAGTGCCGCACTGGCCCGCCCGGGTCACAGCAAGCCAGTCAACTCGATGGTGATGCTGGTGGATGCGCACTAAGCAGGATTCCAGCCTAAGACGCTGAGTCTAACAAGTCGCCGCGCAGAAAGGGGCCAGCAGGAGGAGCCCGTCTTAGTGCTGAGCTGCCAACCTCAGGGTTTCACGTCTGCTCACGGGCCACGCGCAGGCTCTGGAAAGATGCCCATCACACGAACCACCCCGAGGTCAAATGATGCCGCCACTGTGGCAAGCGGTGTAGCCATGCAACAGAGAATGGCCAGAGATGGCTCAAGGAGCCCAGGTGGTGTAGTGG
>NW_022103927.1:838996-857278 GCF_000313985.2 Echinops telfairi | reverse complement strand
GGGGATCTCAGGGCCTTTAGCCTGGTTGGCAGCATGTTCCTCCGTGGGGAATCATGAATGATGAATGATTGAGTGAGAAGAACCCAGCATTCGTTCGTGACTGATTTTTTTTAATAGTTGTAAATACACAGGTAACCGAACCTTTGCCAATTCTGCATGTCGCATGTGGGACGGAGTTGGCGGTATTAATTACGTTCAGCATGTTGTTCAGCCATTATTGTAGATTTTTTTCCTTTTAATCTGTAAAGGGAAATCTAATTGGACAGGTGACTCTGATGGGGAAAGAGGAGGGTGGAGTGCGTGTCCCCATGGACAGTGGCAGGGCCGTGCTCCTGCCACCATCAGCCACGAGGGCCCCAAGCGCCAGACCCAGGCGCTGGGCTCTCCTTGAGCCCCTGAGAAGCTCCCATAATTGACTCACCCACGGGCAGGCAGGGAGGGAGGGGTGAGGACACAGAGCCCCTGAGGCTGTCTCCTCCCCTGGGGGTCCCAGCATCCCGATGGCAGAGGCTAAGGAAGCAGGACACCAGGGGCGGGCGGAGAGGGCAGTGAGGAGAGGAGGCATACACATATTAGGGTTCAGGCTCAGTCAACCCCCCTCCTAGCTGACACCCCTGGAGCAGCCAGGTCCCAGCCTCACAGCCAGCCTCCAACCATCGTTCACTTGAGGCCCCCCAGCCACAGGGAGACTGCAAACCAAGGCCTCCTGCTTGGGGAGCGGAAGCCGGTGCCCGGCCAGGAGCCCTAGGTGAGTGCCCTTCTCCTCCCACACACCTGACCAGGAGGGCTGAGTTGGAGACACCGCCCTCTTTCTACTACCCTGCACCCCCTGGGTTGTGCAAACAGTGGTTCCAGTCCAGCCAGACACACCGGGGAAGATAGGCCTGGTGATCTACTTCCTAACGAATCCGCCCTTGAGGACCCCCTGCTGGCACAGCTCCCCTCTGACACCAACGGGGTTGCTAGGAGGTGGCGGCAACTGGTTTGGTTTGGGGCTTGGTCTCCCTCTCTGCTTGTGGCTCCTGGGCCTGGGCTCCTTGCCCCTCCAGGAGCAAGAACCCCAACAGAAGTCCGTGTCTTGACCCTATTTCTAGGTTCAGCCTTCCCCCTGCATCTAGGAACTCCTCTCCCCACACCTTGCAGCCCCCACGCTCCCACCCCCCGCCACTTCCCCCTCTGCTCCATGGCTTTCTTCTCTCTGGACCACAAATGGACTCAGGTATCCCTACCCTAGTCCGACGCATGAGCCACCGCCTTTCAGGGCGGTGTGTGCCATGATGCAGTGGGCAATGCCGTCAATATTTTAAATACCAAAAAAGCCACGCGTCAGCCGAGCGTCCAGACTGAGACAGACTAGGAAGAAAGACCTGGCGGTGGACGTCTGAAAAGCCGGCCCTTGAAACCTCTAGGGCTCACTCTGTAACTAATGAGGTGGGGTCTCCAGGAATCAGGGTCAACTAGATGATGAGCTGGGAAACCAGTATGCCATTGGAGGGGTCGCTGGGAAGGGGCTCAGAGATAGGGTCCAGGGAAGAGACGGGGTGATTCCTAGCATCGAGGCAGTGGGATGCCCCTTTGCTGGCATTATTATATGTGAAGATCTTGCCATTTTTGGAGCCATTTTCATCAGGCAGCTAGAAAACCGTGGAACACAGAGAAGAGACCCGTTGCCCAAAGTTTCCCAGGAAATCGGTTGGATTTTTGGTAGTTCCCCTGCCTGTCCTGTGTTAATAGGGCTGGGCAGAGAAAGGAAGCACAAGAAGACAGGACTCTCCCGGGACTGGGAGGTATCGAGGAGGGAACAGGGACCATCGGCAGGGTGATGGTCAAGAGTTAAGGCAGGGAGCCAGCTGCTGGTGGAGTTGACTTGTTGAGAAGTCCTGGGTGGAAAAATACAGCCGTGCTCTATGGGGTTTTCAATGGGAGACTGTTTGGAAGCAGCTTGACAGGTTTCTTGTCCTGAGTGGATTCAAACCCCCGACCTCTCCGTTCGCTATGCTCACCGATCCTGGGTCGTCCTAACCCTCTAGCACATGTTAAGAGTTAACATAGCTGCAGCACCAAACCCACTGCTATCGAGTCATAGCAAACTATAGAACTGAGAGAACTGCCCCTCTGAGGCTCTGAGGCTGTAAGTCCTTTACTGCACACTTTCTTTGTAAAACCATTTTATCGATACATCATCCACATATCACACAATCCGATAGTTCAATCATATCAAGAAAAGTTGTACCTTCGTCACCACCATCAGTTTTAGGACATTTCCTTCTTTCTTGTCTTGGTATTCACTCCCCGTTTCCCCCCCAATCTCCCCTGCTATACCCCCAAGAAATTATTAATCCAGTTACTGTCTCTATAGATTTACCTACCCGGGACTTCATATATAGAAAAGCATATCAGAACAAGCAACGACAACAAAACTAACAACCATCACAAAGTCAAACAGAGAAAATTGTCAATCAAAAAGAAAGTATTAAAAAGTAGAGCAAATTTGAAACAGGTCCAAGGGAGATGAAATGATAAGGTGTTAAATTTTGACCTAACACGCCTGCAATAATCCATTTCCCAATGTCTTCTGCATAATAGCAAGGTTATTCACATCCCCGATCTTTGGTCAAAGGGGATTTACCCAAGACTTAATTCACCTGTATTCCCCCTTCACTTTTTTCTTTTAATTAAGACGATCTTTAATAGGTTCAAAAGAAAGATCAAATAAGAGATTACATTGTAACCTAGCTCTATCTACCCTAATGGACTTTACAATGCTCTCTGAAACGGGGTGTAATTCTTCATGAGAGTAGAAAGCCCTGTCTTCCTCCCATGGAGCAGCTCGTGGTTTTGAACCGCTGGCCTTGCAGTTAGAAGTCCAATGTGTAACCACTCCACCACCAGAGCTCAGTTGCCATTCTGTCCACTCTAACTCCTGGCAATCCCCCGTGGATCAGAGTAGAGCTGCATGCCAGGGGAGTGTCTTGGAATAGATCGCCAGACCTTTCTTCCAGAGCACACCGGGGTGGATTTGAGTAACCAAATAACCAAGTGTTGTAACCAAGTAAGTAACCAAGTGTTGAGCTGTTTCAGTCACCCTATGATGAGAAGAGGAGAGAAAGGGACTGGAGGAGGTGGCTGAGATGGGGAGATGGGAAAGCAAACAGGCACGAAAGCAGAGGCCAACAGATAGGGCAGGACTGGGATGCAGAGAGATTTCAAAGTACCCAGCCTCCCTGGTGGCGCTGGCAGGTAACGCTGGGCTGCTGGCCATTCCCGTAAAGATATACAACCCTACAGAGGAGCCCTATGAGTTGGATTCGACTTGATGGCCATGGGTTGGGTTTGTTTTTTGGCTTGTTGGCTCACCCATGGGGTTGTTTGACTCCACCCGAGGGAGGTATTTGAAATTGTCTGAAGAGGGTTTTTTTTAATGGTGGTGGTGGTGGTGGTAAATATAGATACAACAACCATTTCGACCATTTTCACATGTGCGATTCAGCGACATTTAATGCATTCCTTGGGTTGAGCAATCATCACCCAACTGTTTTCCAAATTTTCCCATCACTCTGAACAGAAGCTCAGCAGCCCCCTGAAAGCAATGATGCCCCCTCTCCCCCTCCCTCCTCCTCCTCCTGGTAAAACCACTAACAAAGAATTTAGCCATACCGATGGCATTGAGCCTGTTCTGCAACCAGCGATGGCAACTGTGCTCGGTGCCAGATCCCCCGTTACCACACCCAGAAACTCACTGTCTCGGGAACAAAGGCTCCCTCTCTCCCCACCCTCCCACCCACGGCCACCGCTATTGAACCTGAACCTCTATTCGCCTGCCTGCTTGCGATCGTTAATAGGAGATCATGTAATAGTTCTCCCTTGGTGATGGACTGATGGGTATTTTACTCTGCGGAATGTTGTCAAGGTTGGCCCCTGGTGCGGCCCGGATCAGAACTTCATTGTATGGGTAGCCCACGTTGTGATTAGCCATTCCTCTGTGGATGAACACCTGTTGATGAACACCTGGGTTGTTTCCACCTTTTGGTGGTTGGGTGAACATTTGTGTACAATTTTCTATTTGCATTCCCACCTTCAAGTCTCTTGGGAGACACCTGGGAGTGGTGCTTGTGGTTTTCAGGATGGGTGGGGTGGATGACGCTGGCAGAGAGTTGATGGAGACCATGGATGCTGGTCCACCCTCGACAGCAGGGATAGAGGCTTTCCTGCCAAGGGCCATTTGGATATTTATAACCTCATTCGTGGGTCATCCAAAATTATACGAACTTCTAAAACGTGTTATGAGGTGCTGTCGAGTCAGTTCCAGCTCATAGTGACCCTCGACACAGCAGAACAAAACACTGCCCAGTCCTGTGCCAGCCTCGCAATGGTTCCTATGTTTCAACCCACGGTTGGAGCCTCTGTGTCCATCCATCTCGTTGAAGGCCTTTCTTTTTTGCCGCTGCCCGTCAACTTTACCAAGCACGATGTCCTTCTCCGGTGACTGGTCTCTCCTGATAGCATGTCCAAAGTACGTGAGACGAAGTCTTGCCGTCCTTGCCTCTAAGGAGCATTCTGGCTGAACGTCTTGCAAGACAGAGTTATGTTTTGAGCCTTCTGGCATGAGGGGCTGCTCCTCGGGCGCTGTCTCTGACAATGCTCTGCTGCTACGCGTGAGGCTTTCAGAGGCTCATTCCTCGTGTTCCTTCTGCCCGGTCTGTGCTTTGTTTGGAAGCTCTGCTGACCCCTGTTCACTTCGAGTGACCCTGCTGGTCTTTGAAATCCCAGTGACATCGCTTCCACCTCGCAGCAATACACAAGCCACCACAAGATGACAAACTGATGGCCAAAAATTGACCTGCTATCTTTAATCAAGCATTTAATTAACTCACCCCTAAGGTGATTGCTGAAACTGCTTCTCTCGTGAGCTGGTCTTAATGATTTCGCAGGCCAGACGGTGCCCACGCCTGCTCTACGGTGCACAGGATGAACCCTGCCTCAGAGAAGGTCCAGTCCCAATGCCCCTGGTGTCAGGTGGAGGAACTGTCCTCAGAGCAGGTGTGGGCGGGACTTGTCTACAGACAAGCCTGAGCACGATTCCTAGGTGAGAAGCTAGCCCCACTGAGGCGGCCCTAAGTGCCAGGCAGCACCCTTCCCCTGAAGCTGTTCTGTCTTCCCAGAGAAGAACTGCCAGTTGGTTGGCTGGGGGGGTCAATGTCAGGAGTCCTGGCTTTCAGTGTAGGGGTCTGAGACTATGAGGATGCTGGGAAGGCTTTAGTCTCCTCTCTGATGTCCAAGTCCCATGCCCACCATGGTTCTAAAGGGTGGGCCGACTCCCCTTGCAGCTGCCTGCTGCATGCCCACATTTCAGAGGGTGTTTTCTGCAGCCCTGGCCCTCGTCTCCACAATGTAGGGGCTCCGGGGCACTCAGTGCTCCTCCCTCTTCCTACATGGCTATGAATGTCTGTGATTGTGCCTCCTCGGCCACAATCCTGATGAACTCATGAGTGAGCATGTTAGGGAGTGAGCCTCAAGGAAGCCGTCCGCTCTTTGGTCCTGCGACTGGCCGCTGCCATTGATTGACAACACCGATAAAGGGTAGCTATGGCAGAGAAGCCCTAGGCAGTGGTGATCCCAGGCAAGGATCCTCGCTCCCACGCTGAGCTTCCAGATTGAGATCAACTAGGAGAAAAGATCTGGTGATTGATTTCAGAAAAATAAGCCCATGAAACCTTGTGGATCCCAATGGTCTAAACCACAGATAATCACTGGGATGGTGTGAGACCTGGGTGCTGGGGTTTGTTTAGTTTGCTGTGCAGGGGGTTGACATGGGTTGGGACCATCTCAAGATCAACTAAGCACAGCAAGAACAGCAGCGGTAGCAGGAGCATGTTACCATCATCAGGTGTCGTGGCGTTGGTACTGACCCATAGCAACCCCGTGAACAATAAAACACAACACTGTCGGGTGCTGTGTTATTCTCATACTGCTTATGTGTCATCCCGTTGTGGCAGCCATTGTGTCCATCTGTCTTGTTGACGGTCTTCCTCTCTTCTGATGACCTTCTACCAGACACTGGGCTCTCCTGACAACATGCCCAAAGTATGTCAGATGAAGTCTCACCATCCTCACTTCTAAGGAAGATTCTGTATGCCTTACAAGATAGAGGTGCTGGTTCTTCCAAAGTCCGTGGGATATTTATTACTCTTCACCATGTGCATGAACTCTTTTCTGGTCTCCTTTATTTGTTGTTCAGCTGTCATAGGTGCACCGAGGTTACTGTCACCTTGACTGTTAAGGTGGCTCAGGTCAAAGCCACCTTGGCAGTCAAGGTGACAGTAGCACCAATAGCAACCTGCTGCCAACAAGTCAATCCCAACTCATGGGGACACTTTATAGGATTTTTGCAGCTGTCAATCTTTTTTTTTTTTTTTAACATTTTATTAGGGGCTCATACAACTGCTATCCCAATCCATACACACATCAATTGTGTAAAGCGCATTTGTACATCGTTTCTCAAAACATTTTCTCTCCATTTAAATCCCCGACATTAGGTCCTCATTTTTCCCCTCCCTCCCCGCTCCTCCCTCCCGCACGAGCCCTTGATACTTTATAAATGGGTATTTTGTCATATCTTGCCCTGTCCGACGTCTCCCTTCACCCACTTTTCAGTTGTCTGTCCCCCAGGGAGGAGGTCACACACAGTTCCATGTAATCGGTTCCCTCTTTCCTACCCATTCTCCCTTTACCCTCCCTGTTTTGCCACTCACACCACTGGTCCTATAGGGCTCATCGGTCCTGGATTCCCTGTATTTTCAGTTCCTATCTGTACCAGTGTACCTCCTCTGGTCTAGCCAGACTTGCAAGATCGAATTCGAGTCATGGTAGTGGGAGCGGGGAGGAAACCTTTAGGAACTAGAGGAAGGTTGTATTTCTCATCATTGTTACATTGCACCCTGACTGGCTCATCTCCTCCCCGGCAGCTGTCAATCTTTATGGGAGCAGACAGCTTCACCTTGCTCCTGTGGGATGGCCGGTGGGTTTGAACCACTGGCCTTTCAGTTTGCAGCCCAACACTTACTTGACACTGCTGCCAGGGCTCCTTGACAGTTGCATAGAGATAGGAAAGGATGGGCTCTGGGGTCCATCAGACGGAGATGAGACACTGGTCCCACCATCTTCAAGTCATGAGCCCTTGGACAAAGGATGGGTTCTCAACTTTCACATCTGCGAACTGGGAACTCTAGCATGGGCCTCCTATTGTTGAGATAAGCGTGCAATTAGAAACACACACAAATGCCATCGCTGTGTTCATAATAGTCCAGAGGGGGGACAATCCAGGAGTCCCTCAAAATGAATGGCTAGAGACAGAGTAGGCCATCCATGTCATAGAATATTGTTCCTCTAGAAAGAGGCATGGAGTCTTCCTGCATGCCACGGCGTGGCTAAACCTTGGAAGCATTGCTCTGAAATCAGCCAGACGCCAAAGGACAAAACACAGGAGCCCGCTTGCATGAACTGTCTGGAATAGGTAGATAGATGTGGCTGCCAGGGGCAGGGAGAGTCCTTGGGTGGCCTAAACCCTTATGGGCTCCGCTATTAACTAAAAGGTGGGTGATTCAAGGACACCTAAGGTGCCTCAGAAGAAAGACCTGCCATCTGCTTGGGAAAGATCACAGGCTAGAAGTAACTTCACTCTTCCCTCCTGCGTCGCCGTGAGTTGAATCAGCCCATGGTAAACCACCTGCATCGGTCTGGGGTATTTCCCAGGGATCGGAGGACGTCACCCAGTGGCTCATTTTATTGTGGTAAAATGCTTGTGGCACAGATTCTGCCTGTGAACCTCTTTCAAGAGCACAATTCCGTAGCATTGGATAGCTCAGCATCACCATTTGGTTCCAGAACTTTTTCATTATCCCCAAAGGAATAGCCATGCCCATTAGTGGCTCTCCCCAGTCTCGTCTCCCCCAGTCCCTGGCAACAGGCAATCTGCTTTACACTCATACACGTGTGTTCATAGCAGCACTACCCACAATGGCCAACAGGTAGAGCCAACGTGTCCATCAACAGAAGACTGGATGAGCAAATGGTGGTCCTTCCAGACCTTGGGGTGTTAATCAGCCAAAAAGAGAAATGAAGGATCGCTTCGAGTTCCCACGTGGACGAACCTTGAAAACGTGATGCTGACTGAGCGAAGCCAGACATAAACACTTCCTGTCATACAACTCCATTTATATTAATTGGAGACAGGAAGTAGATTTCTGTTTAATAACTTTTATACTAATCGGATGCAAAAGACCTCTTTCACGTATTCAGGAGCAAAGACATCACTTTGAGAAACAAGGGGCACCTGACCCCAGCCGTGGTATGTTCAGTCTTCTCGTGCATGTGAAAGCCGGACGACAAATCAGGACGACAGGAGGAATTGGTGCATTTGAACGACGGTGCAGGTGAAGACTATTGAAAGTTCCACGGACTGCCAAAAGAACAAGGAGCTCTGTCTGGGAAGAAGTACAGTCAGAAGGCTCCTTGGACGTGAGGATGGGGAGACGTCTTCTCACGTACTTTGGACATGTCATCAGGAGAGACCAGTCCCTGGAGAAGGACATCCTGCTTGGGAAAGTGGAGGGGAGCGAAAAAGAGGAAACTCTTCCACAAGATGGGTGGGCACAGCGGCTGCCCCAGCGAGCTCAAACGTGACCATGGTGCGGATGGTGCAGGGCCAGGCAGGGTTGCCTTCTGTTGGACAGCAGGTCACTATGAGCCGGAACCACCCAAATAATACCAGGGATGGCCAGGAAAAAAGGTGCCTTGCAAGACGTACACACAGAATGTTCCTTAGAACGGAGAATAGTGCTATTTTGTCTTAAGTACTTTGGACGTGTTATCAAGCGTGACCATGTTCTGGAGAAGGACCTCGCGCGTGGCAAGGTAGAAGATCCATGAAGTAGAGGAAGACCGCCACAAGACGAATGGATACAGTGAAGGCAACAACAGGCCAACCACAGCACTAGCTGCGAGGACGGGGTGGGCCTGGGCAGTGTTTCCTCCTGTTGTGCAAAGGGTCACTACGAGTCGGAACCAACTGGACAGCACCCAGCAGCAACGACAATAAGAAAGATCATTGGAAGTGGCTCAAGGAGATATTCTGGAATCTCATGAAGTCAGAGCAACTTACTGGGCACAAACCAGGTACATTTGCTTATTTATTGTATTGATTTAATTATCAATGTAGTCACCATCCCAAGAATCCAGCCCAAGTCAAATCAAATCCATTGCTGTCAAATCAAGGTCTGCTTACAGCAATCCTGTCAGGCCGTGTAAAACTGCCCCCATGGAGTTCACAAGACTGTACCCTTGATGGAAGCAGACTGCCACGTCTTTCTCCCAAGAAGCTACCGCTGGGTTCCAACTCCTGACCTTTGGGTTCAAGCTGAGTCCCTAACTTCTGCATGAACAGGGCTCCTGTTCCATGATATTTATACTCTGAGGGGGGTTGAAGGAAACTGAAGTGTAGAGAGGATGGAAAGCCTTGTTCAAAATAGCCCAGCCGGCAGAGCAGGGATTCAAACTTTATTAACTCCTATTTCCATTTTGCTGATCCTAGCAGCGTAGAAGTTATGTGTTGGGCTATGATCCACATGGTCAGCAGTTCGAGACCACCAGCAGCTCTAAGGGAGACCGACTGTTTACTCCTATACACAGTTACAGTCTCAGAAACCCAGAGGGAGTCACTCTGAAGCATCATTGACTCAATGACCACGAGCTTGGTTTTCTTGTGTATCCTGCGACTATAGACCGCTACCCCAGGGGAGGGCAGCTAGGGTGTCTGTGTTGGCACGTTGCTCGGAGTCACGTGACTTCCTTTCCTTAACTCTTTTTTAGCGGTAGTTATGGATTACATTGTGCCTTCCCAGAATAAGAGGTGAAATTTTAACCCCTAGAGCTATGGGTGGTGGTGGTGGTGTTTATTTGTTTGCTGTTTGGGCAGGCAGGCATTCGGTCCAAAGGAGCAAACACTTCATTGTCACTTCACACTTCGAAAACCAGCGGGCTCAGGCCTCTGCCCGCTCACTCCTGGTGGAGGGCAGGTAGTCTGAGGGGGAGTGAACTTAGGGCTGGTCTCAGACCTGCCAAGCTCCACCCCAAAAAAAGGCTTTGGGTTGCTAGTATTGGGCAAGGAAATACACAGAGTCACTGTAGCCCAAAAGAATTGAAGACAGTATTCAACCATTTCAGGAGGTAACATGTCATACAGAACCAATCGTTCTGAAGAAAAAAGATCAAGCTGCACTGATGGCTTTGGTGAAAAACGAGGCTCCCGGATCTGACAGAAGACCAATAGAGTCGTTTCAACCAACCGGTGCACCTCTGGAGAGGGTCACTTATCTACGCCAAGAAATGTGGAAGCCAGATGCCTGGTCACAAGAAAAGATCCATAGTTGTGTCCATTCCAAAGAAAGGTAATCCAACAGGAAGTGGAAATTGCCGAGCAATGCCATTCGTAGCATATGCAAGTGAGATTTTGCTGAAGAGAAATTTTAAAATGGTTGTAGCATTGCATTGACAGGGAACTGCGAGAGCATCCAGCCCAATTTGGAAGAGGGTGCGTAGTGAGGGACGTCATGGCTGATGTCACCTGGATTCTGCGTGAGAGCAGAGAACACCAGAAATATCTTCACCGGTTTCATTGACGATGCAAAGGCCTTTGACTGTGTGGATCATAGCAAACCATGGATAACACTGAGTAGAATGGGGATTCCGGAACACTCCATTGTGCTCGTATGGAACCTCTACATAGACCAAGAGGCAGCTGTTCACACAGGATAAGAAGATAATACATGGGTTAGAAGCAGGAAGGTTTGCATCAATGTCGTACTCTCTCACCGTACTTAATCTGTGTGCTGAGCAAATAATCTAAGAACCATGTGTGTTGTTGTTCTTGTTAGGGGCCTTCGAGTCAGTTTCTCCTCCTAGGGACCCTCTGTACAGCGGCATGAAACACCACCCAGTGCGGCCCCATTCTCATAATTGTTCTTATGTTTGAGCCCATTGTTGCAGCCACTGTGTCCATCCATCTCAGTGTCCATCCATCTCAGTGTCCATCCATCTCATTGTCCATCCATCTCATTGAGGGCCTTCCTCTGTTTCACTGCCCCTCCCTTTTGCCAAGTATGATGTCTTCCTCCAGGGACTGGTCTCTCCTGACAACCTATCCAAAGTACATAAGACCACGTCTCACTGTTCTTGCCTCTAAGGAGCATTCTGGCTGTACCTCTTCCAAGACAGATCTGTTTGTTCTTTTGACAGTCCGTGATACTTTTAATCAGCTTTGCCAGCTCCATAGTTCAGATGCATTGCTTTTTCTTCTATCTTCTTTATTCAATGTCTAACGTTCATATGCATATGAAGTGTTTGAAATACCATGGCTTGGGTCAGGTGCACCTTGGTCCTCCGAGTAACATCCTTCATTGCAGCACTTTAAAGAGGTCAAGACCAGGTATTGATAGACTTAAAGAACATAAATTTCCCTTCTCACACATCAGGAGGATAGAAGTTCAAATTCAAGCTCTCTCTGTTGACTCTCCAGAGGATGATGCTTGTCTCAGTTTCCATGGGCTTGATGTTCTTTGGTTCTTGGGGATTCTCACATGGCTTCCGTCTTTCTCAGTATATGCCTGCTTCTGTGTCTACCCTGCTCTCTTAAGAGCAGAAATGATGGGGTTTAGAACCCACCCTACACTCATAAGGACTCATGGTCATAACAACAACAAAATCCCATTCCCAAAGAGGATTACGTCTGCAAGTGCATCGGTCACTAGATTCCTACTCAAGGTGACTCCATGGGTTTCAGATTAAAACTGTGATCCATAGTGTTTCTATGGCCATGACCTTTCAGAAGCAGATCACCAACCTTTTCTTCTGATGCACCTCTGGGTGGGTTCAAATGACCAATTTGTTGGTTAGTAGCCAAATACTTCACCACTCGGACCACCCAGGAACTCCATCCACAGGTATAGTTTGAGGGAACACAACTCAACCCATATCAGAATTTCTGCATGGTTGACCAAGGAAGGAGAATCTGATTGAGCCAGATGAAGTCAGAAGTAGACGCTGGCCCAAGAGATTGTAACCATGGGGGGGGGGGATCTTACGGTATCTGAAGTTGAGGGATAAAGAAGATTGATCAGAAAATACTAGAAGAGTGAGCTGGCAATGTTGGATGCTCCGGTAAAGCAAGGGTTCCATTTGGGGAAAAGATAGAGGTTTTATCCCAAAATGAAAATATGGGGAAAGTCTTGGGAGTCAGCCCAATCAGATGTTTAAGTCTTGGCTCAATCATTTCCATAACGTCAACTTGAGCAAGTGGCTTAACCTGTCTCTACCCCAATGTTCTCAGGGATACACTCAAGACACTCAAAACAAGGGTTTTAAAAATAGGTGTGATCTTCACTGAATTGATGAGAGAATTTACACAAGGCATGAAGTTGTCACTCAATCAGTGATAGCTACAATCATTGATCAACAGAAGCAATTTGAGGGGGCCCGTCTGGTGGAAGCTTGTGACTTTTATCCATCCACTGACTGACCCCCTTCTTATCACCTCTGTACCCAGGTACAGTCCCCATGCTGGGAGTCAACCACTCAGCTGTTTCGGAGTTCATCCTCGTCGGCTTCTCCACATTCCCCCAGCTTCAGCTGATGTTTTTCCTGCTGTTCCTGCTGATGTACCTCTTCACGCTGCTGGGGAACCTGCTCATCATGGCCACCATCTGGAGCGAGCACAGTCTCCACACGCCCATGTACCTCTTCCTGTGTGCCCTCTCCATCTCCGAGATCCTCTACACCTTCGCCATCATCCCTCGCATGCTGGCTGACCTGCGATCCACCCGCCCCGCCATCCCCTTCACAGCCTGTGCCAATCAAATGTTCTTCTCCTTCACATTTGGCTTCACCCACTCCTTCCTGCTCACCGTCATGGGCTATGACCGCTACGTGGCCATCTGCCACCCGCTGCGCTACAACGTCCTCATGAGTGCCCAGGGCTGTGCCTACCTGGTGACCTGGTCCTGGATTGGGGGCGCCATCATGGGGATGGTGGTGACCACGGCCATTTTCAACCTCACCTTCTGTGGACCCAATGAGATCCACCATTTTGCTTGTCATGTGCCGCCACTGTTGAAGCTGGCCTGCGGAGAGAATGTGCCAGCTGTGGCCAAGGGCGTGGGCCTGGTGTGCATCACAGCCCTGCTGGGCTGCTTTCTCCTTATCCTCCTCTCCTACGCCTTCATTGTGGCCGCCATCTTGAAAATCCCCTCTGCCGAGGGTCGGCACAAAGCCTTCTCCACGTGCGCGTCCCACCTCACTGTTGTCATTGTGCACTATGGCTTCGCCTCTGTCATCTACCTTAAGCCCAAGGGCCCCCAGTCTCTGGAAGGAGACACCCTCATGGGCATCACCTACACAGTCCTCACGCCCTTCCTCAGCCCCATCATCTTCAGTCTCCGGAACAAGGAGCTGAAGAACGCCCTGAACAAGACCTTCCTGAGCAAACTCGGTCCAGAAAAATTGTGAGGCTCTCGGAGCAATTCCTCGTGGAGATGTTGTGGCCCTGCCCTCTCCCTGGTGGGACGGCGATCAAGCAGTCAGCTTCACAGGAGAAAAACTCGGCAATCTGCTTCTATCAAGATTGACAGCCAGCCTTGGGAACCTTAGCGGGAGGTCCTCCTCTGTCTCATAGGATTGCTATCAGTCAGAATGGACTCAATGGGATTGGATTTAGTTTTTCTGGATTGGTTTTACTGTCTTCTGGGCAAATTGTGTGAAAGGACAAACACAACAGAGGAGAGTGACCAAGGAAACAAAACATCTTATTGAGATGGAGTCGAGTCTGACTCATGGCAATCCCCTCTGTTACAGAGTAGAGTGTTTTCTTGACTAATTTCTTTCTTTATTTCTTTAATCATTTTATTGGGGGTTCATACAGCTCTTATCACAACCCAGACACACATCGATTGTTTCCAGCACATCTGTACATTTGTTGCCATCATCATTTTCAAAACAGTTTCTTTCTACTTGAGCCCTTGACTCATTCTTGACTAATTTCTACCGCAGTAAATCATCCGGTGATTCTTTCGAGGAATCACGAGGGAAGTTTGAGCAGCCAATCTTAGGTTAGTAGTCAAGTGCAAACTGTGTGAACCATACAGGGACCCAGAGGAGTATAAACCATCACAGCAACCTACAGGGTTTCCAAGGCTTTAAATCCTTCTCTGTGTAGTGACTAGTGGGTTTGAACCTCTGACCTTGCAGCCCATTGCCTAACCTGAAGAGCCACCAGAGCTCCTTAGAGGAGAATAATAACACGCTAAATTTCAGTATTGTGCAGATCTGTGCCATCGTAATTAGAAGCAGCAGCAGGCAGGCTCACCGGGTAAGAAAGCCTCTGCGTGCTGAGTTGGAGTTTTAAACAGCTCCTGAGAGACCAACGCAAGGCACTCTGGTGTGCTTGGTCAAGGGGCAACGTCCCACTATGAGAAATCACCGGCCGTATTAGCGAGTGGCCAAGTGGGGTACTTTATTAAACCATGATGCAGAGAGGAGAGTCCAGAATGAAAACGTATCCCAACATCCTACCAGCTTATTGGCCAACTCATTTCCCAATGAAGAGGGGTTTCAAATTGATCGTGCTGTTATCAGGTGTCGTGGAATCATTCCCAATGGGTAGCAAACCCAACCCCACCCCCACCCCACCCGTGGCAGAGTACAACTGTCCCTGGGCTTCCCCAGGCTGCCATCTTGCTGGACGCAGATCACCAGGCCATTTTCTCTCGGTGCCACTTGCTAGGGCAGAACTGCTAGTTACTTCTGAAGGTTACTAGCCAACTAGTTGACCATGGGGCTGCTAAGGCTCCTAAAGTTGGCCGCATTGCGCAGTATTTATAATTTGTTGAAAATGTGTGTTTTCACTTTTAAGTTGCATAGGAAAACTACACATCATTTGCTCTCAGGTGTCCTTCTCCATACGTTTGTGCTGTAAAGAACCCAGACTTCTTCTATAAATTTGTGCTGTAAAAATATCTCCTGAGAACATGGGTGGGGAGCATCTAGAAACAATTTCAGGAAAGACTAAGGAACCCAGAGCCGCCCCTGCCCCTCATGGAATATATGTGAAATAGCCTTTCCCCTAGTATTCCTCATGTACATTACCTCGTTGCAGCCTCATGAGGGCTCAGGGGCCCCTTGACTGACAGCGGAGGAACTGAAGCTCACAGGCTTGCATGGCTCCTTCAGGATTATGTGAGTTGGTAGAGGGAGGCTTCCTATTTAGATCTCCTCCACCCGCTACTTCACATGCTGTCTTCCGACCTGAGCTTTGTCGCTCACCTATCTGGGGTTCAACTTCTGATCCCTCTGCAAGTCAAACACTCCAGTATCCTGAGTCTTTTATGGCTCTGGTACCCATTGCCTTCAAGTTCATTCGGACTCCCAGACACCAGAAGGACAGATTAGAATGGCCGCAGGGGGTTTCCAAAGCTGTAATCTTTACCGAAGCAGACTTCCACATCTTCCTCTTGCAGAGCAGCTTGAGTTTGAACCTTTGATATTTCCGTTAAGAGTCAAGCACTTAACCACTGCGCCACCAGTGTTCCCTTCATGACACTGGTGGGTCCCTGCAATACACCATGCCCAGGAGCATGAATCCTCAGAGTGCTGATGGAATACTTCTAGTTGATCTTGAAATCATGGGTGGTCTTGCAGGAATTTCTCAGTAACTCACATTGAGGTAAAATGTTCCCTTCCTCTAGCCAAAATACAACAAACAAGCCCCAGAGGAGAGTAAAACGACAGAAAAAACACAAAGATCTTTCATCATTTTGCTAATTAAACACCAGCTTGGACTCTGACCCTCCTAGTACCCAAATAGAAAGAATCTACAAAGCAGTTGAGTACCCAGCACCAGTCAGGCACCTAATGGATTGTGCTCAGCTGTGACTCTCCCTTCAGCTTCAAGTTCATGAGGCTGGACAGCCTGTCGACTTTGTTCAGCACCGTGCACAGGACCAGCAGGGTGCTTGGAACATTTCTTGGGCAGACTAATTGAATCCCCACAACCCCAAACAAACCAGGATGTCCATGTATGTATTGACTATGAGAAATTTAATTCCTGGGTGGTGCGAATGATTACACATTTAAATGCTAACTGAAAGGTGGGGAGTTCAAATCTACCCAAAGGTACCTCAGGGGAGGAAGGTGATCTAGTGATCTACTTCCCAAAACTCAGCTTTGAAAGCCCTAAGGAGAATAGTTTAAAGGAATCAGAATCAAATTGATGGCAAATGGTTGATTATAAGAAACTTAACTGCCCGTAGAGTGGAGTGGAAAGGTATCTGAGGAACTGTATCTGAGATCCAAAGGCCCTGCCTCCTATTCTATTATGGTGCTATTCTCTCCATTGCTCCCATGCCGTCTCATGGCTTTATGAGTTTCATTCGGTCTCATGGGCCCATCCAGTCTCACAGATTTTATCTACACACAGATGACCCCCTAATATTTTTTTCTTTTCCACTGGTTTAAATATATTAAAAATAATTATCTTCACCACAATCAATTTCAGAACATTTTCTTCAGTCCTATACTTTTTCATCTCTTTAGCCTTCTACGATGATCTGCCCAGCAACTCCACATGGATATCTAGTAGGCTTCTCAAATTTAGCATGTCCCAAACCTCAACTCTTCAATATCCACATGGTCACTATTGCCTCTGTCTCTCTTTGCCCCTCCGCTCTGCCCCCAATCTCACTCTCTCCTACACCCACACACCATCCTCCCATTTGCACTAGGTGTACAACAAAACAAAACATTGCCCAGATCTGCACCGTCATCTTGATCATTGGGTCCATGTTGGAGTGTTCGAGTCTATTGTGGTCCATGAATTCTTTTGAGTCCTTTCTAATATAAGGGGCTCAACTCCCAGCATTCTTTTGGTTTAGAATGTCTTTTAAATAGTCTGTTCTTTGCTTTGTTTTTGTTTTTTTAGTTGTTTGGCTTTTAGATGTAAATCACAAGTCTTTTATCTTAGACTTTTTTGCACTGAAAACTCCACTGAATGTTTTGTCCTATCATACACGATGCTGCCATAATCCAGAACTGACTTGTCACCAATTTACAACAGCATAATGTCATCATTTCCAATTTTGCTGGAGGAGCTTGGGGTCAGAGGGAGTGGCGTGCAATGGAGAAATAACCGGGTGGTATCATCCATCGTTGACAGTCCATTTGAGTAATCAGTGCAGCTGAGGGTGTGGGACCTTGGGGATGGAGCTGTGTTCATCATGGGGCTTCATTGGAAGGGCCTATCCAGCCGTGCTTCTCCCAGAATCCCTTCCTCTAGAAAGCGCCTCCTCTTTGTGGGCTCCCGGCATCTCTGGATGGACCACCTGATCCATCACGTGTTAATAACTGATGGGACGGCAGGTAGGTGACACTTAGCTCACTCAAGAGGTCAAGGGAAATGTTCTCAGTTGCTGGCAGAGAGCCCAGTGGTTAACAGATGAACCGAAGCAGCTGTGGATAAATCACATCGCACCTCGTAGCCTCATTTCCCATCATGAATGGGATATGTACCATTCCGATACATGTGGATGAACATTGAAAATAGGCCAAGTGGAAGCAGCAGATACTGAAGGTCACAGAGTATATTGAGAGCAAGAACAAGGACATCGTAAAGACTGTTCAAACCAATTGCCCCGTAGTCTATGTTGACTCGTACCAACAGGACAGAACAGGGTAGAGTTGCCACATGGGGCTTCCGAGGCTACAAATCTTTATGAAAGCAGATTGCCACATCTTTCTCTCAACCACTGGCCTTTCGCTTAACAGCCAAGCACTTAACCACTGTGCCCTCAGGGCATATGGGAGGTGACTCCATTTACAGGAAGTCCTCAGAACAGCCACATTGCATAGGATGTTTAGAAAGTCAATGAGTGGCTGTACTGGCCGGAAGGTTAGGAGACTTAGCTAAAGGGAAAGGGAGGGGATGACACATGTTCTACAATTGACTACTGTGAGAGTCGTGCATCTCTGGGACTATATTAAAACCTATGTATTGTATGCTTTACGTGAGCGCACTGAATGGTGTCAAGCTGGCTCTTTGTTGTGGTTGTTTTCTCTTTAAGGTAATCTCCAAGGGGAAGAAAGGGGGAACCGATCAAAATGATCGACCTTTAACCCCTCCCTGGGGGACGGACCACAAAAAAGTGGGTGAAGGGCAGACATCAGACAGTGTTAGACATGAAA
>NW_022103927.1:826624-838213 GCF_000313985.2 Echinops telfairi | reverse complement strand
GCAGCCCAGCAGGGCTGTGATGCACACCAGGCCCACGCCCTTGGCCACAATGAAGACATTGTCCCCACAGGCCAACTTCACAAGGGGCGGCACATGGCAGAAGAAATGCTGGACCTCATTGGGTCCACAGAAGGTGAGGTTGAAAATGGCCGTGGTCACCACCATCCCCATGATGGCGCCCCCAATCCAGGACCAGGTCACCAGGTAGGCACAGCCCTGGGCACTCATGAGGACGTTGTAGCGCAGCGGGTGGCAGATGGCCACGTAGCGGTCATAGCCCATGACGGTGAGCAGGAAGGAGTGGGTGAAGCCAAATGTGAAGGAGAAGAACATTTGACTGGCACAGGCCATGAGGGCAATGACAGAATGGGTGGACAGCAGGTCGACCAGCATGCGAGGGATGATGGCGAAGGTGTAGAGGATCTCGGAGATGGAGAGGGCACACAGGAAGAGGTACATGGGCGTGTGGAGGCTGCGCTCGCTCCAGATGGTGGCCATGATGAGCAGGTTCCCCAGCAGCGTGAAGAGGTACATCAGCAGGAACAGCAGGAAAAGAACAGGGAGGAGTTGCTGGGGGAAGTGGGAGAAGCCAATGAGGATGAATTCAGTCACCGTGCTGTGATTCTGAACAGACATGGAGGCTGCATCTGGTGAGATCCGAAACAGAATAAAAAGCAGTAGTCAAAATAAAGGCATCGATTGGGGTCCCTGGGTGAGACAAATGGTTAAGGTCTCCGCTACAATCAGAAGGGTTGGTAGTTTGAACCGACCCAGAGGCACCTCAGAAGGAGAATCTAAGAAGAAAGACCTGGTTATCTATTCCCAAAGGGTCACAGCCAATGAAATCCTCATGGGATAGGATTCTGCTCCACAGCACCCCAGGGTCACCATGAATTGGAAGCACTTTGATGGCGACTGATTAAGACCTAGATTAACAACTAGAGAGTGCTGTACTTTTAGATTACTTGCTTAATATTCCGGCTCTCAGTTCCCTTAATTGTAAAATTAAGTAGATAATAATGGCTCCTACAACTACATGTTGAGATAAAATTAGATCAATATATGCATGTTTTGGCTAGAGTTTGGCTACTATTTGCATTTTAGTAATGGCTAAAAAAAATAAACAATGGGTCCCTTTGGAAGAATTATTAGAGACAAGTACACATGACCTGGACCAGGTCTCTTTAATCGTGTGTTTGTTCTAGAAAATACAGATTTGGACCTTGGAGGTTAAGGAAATATATTGAGAGTCTTTGTCTTTTTAATTGATTACTTAGCCTGTTTGCATTTATGGCGGTACAGCTTTCTTGGCCCTCCTCTGTGCCATCTTGTTGCATATTTTTTGTTTATTACTATACAGCTACTGAAACAAGAGGGTGGACCAATGTATACCCAGCAAATATGATCCAAATAATATGAGAACTTAGCCATCGGTCTCAAAAACAGATAAAAGGGAATCTGATGATAATCACAATATCTCTGGCATATGCCACGCAGGACTGGGCCTATCTACTCCCATAAGCAGATACGGTCTTGAAAGTGCTCAGGGGGTGACTATAAGTTGGAAATAACTCAATGGCAGAGAGTTTGGATCGATTTGGGGATGCCTCTCAAAAGAATGAGGATTCCCTCAAGGCATGGCTGGTTCCTAGTGTGGACATAAGAATAAACCTAGGTTATCTAGACCCAGAATGAAAGGAAACTTCCATCAAGGGTCTTGTTGAAAAAGATTCAGAAACTAGATCAAAAAGACTGTACAACTTGATCATCAAAAAGAATAGCCATTAATTGTACAATTATGCTTGATCTAGTGGAATTATGAATTGTTATAAGATCTGTAAGAGCTACCAATAAAATGATTTTTTTAAAGAATAGTCATTGTACAGAGGCTAGAGTTCAACCGTTTGCATCATCAATGCATTTTAAAACAATAATAATTAACCCAGCACATGTGCATATAAATAACATACTGTACTCGTATGTCTGAGAAGGTAACTGCACTTTACGAAACAACAGGCAATGAGAGCAATGACTTTGCCCTGCGTTTTCTCAGCTGCCTCTAATGACTGGCTTCGCAGAAGACAGCTCAAGGCCTGTCTCTGCTTCTGAATGTGTGGTTCCTCTAGCTGACCTGCATGAAGAAAGCATATCTTCCTACAGATGGGATGGACTGATCCTGTAATAGCCTTTCTTCCCCCCATGATGATATCAATGCAACTTCATCCACACGTCCAGTCAAACCAACTGTGAGTTGGATCAAGGAAAGTCCTAAAATTCCTTCAGAAGAGTAAAGTCAGTGAAAAATGAACCTTGTAAAAAGGGCATTAACGGGAGCATTGTCTCCTCCTATGCCCTGAGGTGGGTGCATGGGAGGACCACAATCGTTCTTAATGAATTGGAAGCTGGTATTAAAAACCAACCGAAATTGATTGTAGTTTCAGACAGTGTGCCTGCATGATTTGCATCCCATAAATGAAAAGAAGCGGCCCCACAAACCCAGGAGGGAAGGTGGGCTGCTTACTCGTATGTGGTGGGACCCTGATCACAGGTTATATGGAGTGCGTGCCAGCTGCCTCACATCGTATGCAAAGGCGCGCAGAGGAACTCAAGGCATGGACAAGAAAGACAAGACGCTCACATGCACAGAAGAGAATAGAAGTAGGAGAATCTCTTGGTGGCCCAGGGATGGAGAGGGGCTTCCTAGAGACAATGTCCACAGCAGCAATGGGAAGGTGATTTTGAGAAACAAGTAAAGGGCTTCCACACCCAAAGGAACAGACTTCAGAGTTAGCCAAAGGGGTGGAGGACAAGGGAGGGGGGTAAGGCAGGGTGCTGGGCTGTTGACAGTGTTCACGGGATGAAATAGAAGAGAGGAATCCACAAGAGTGAGAAGAGGGGGGGACCTGTCTTCGAGACCAGATGCCCCCTTCGGTCCTACTCTCAACTCATGGTCCGTGACCCCAACAGGATCCTCACTATCTCTAGTATTAGATTCCCCGCCGCCCCCCCCTTTTCCAGATTCACTGCAACTTGAACTTGGACAAATTTACTCCTGGGATCCTACACAGGGCATGGGTGAGGGGGAGGGGGGCATGCTGATGAACGGTTTAAACTGTTCAGTACAAAGTTGATGATCTGAAATGCAACCCACACACACACACACCTAATTTATAATAAAAGAAGTAAAGGCACATCTTTGATGGATTTTTTTTAAAGACACGGAAACTTCAACATTAAGGAATTCTGTTCAACAAGGAATAGTCTGGATAACATTAGCAGACTGGGGGTAAGACATGGAGACTATGGCCCCAGGCTCCCCTCACCACCCCTTGATCCTTACCCCTTGTTGGCTGCCTGCTGGCTTCTCTACTCTGGCTTCCAGACAGAATTATCCGGAGTTATCAGACAGGGTTCCAACCCCGGCTCCCACTGTGGGTCGTGGGAGAAGGTTCCAGCTCTCAGTGACCATACAATGGGAGTGACCAGTGTCTTCTGAGAGTCTATGACCCCAACGGGATGATCACTATCTCTAGTATTAGATCTCCCCACCCCCACCCTTTTTCCAGATTCACTGGAACTTGAACTTGGACACATTGACTCCTGGGATCCTACACAGAAAACCCCCATCTCCTTTGACCTTAAGATACATAAAATATTTCAGCTGACCCCCAGTTTTTGTTTTATTTTTTCTTTGTGTGTGTTTAAGTAGTTTTATTGGCCTTTGCATATCATAAATGTCGTCATATTAAGAAGAGTTGTGCAGACATCACTGCAATCAGTTCTAGAACATTTTCTTCTGTTACTCATTGCAGTTAGCTCCTCGGTGCCCAACATCCTCTCTTGCCAGGTCCCTAGGTAATTATCAATCCAGCGACTGTCTCTACAGCTCTACCAATCCTAGATTTCAAATACAGAAAATCACGCAGAACACATACAGGAAACAAACAACAACAACAACAATGACTAGACAAAACATAGAGTGCCTTAATGGAAAAGAAAGCAGAAAATACTAAAAATTGAAACAATTTTAAAATAGTTCAAAGGGGAGATCAAATGATAAGGTATTACATTTTTAACCTAACTACATCTGCTATAATCAACTGTACCGTGCTCTCTGTCTGATAGCAAAGCTATGCACAACATCTTTGGACAATGGTCAGACGGGATTCACCGGAGGTTAATTCATGCGTGGTCTCACAAGTGGATGTTGGCTTCCGCTGACACACAGTTTTAATAGACGCCTGTGTTCCAGTGTTCTACACTGATATTCTTTATGCCCTCTGCTTCTTCTGAGAAGCTCACGTTTTAAATGCTACATATATCTAGCTTACCTTTTAAAGAATCCTGTTGGAGCAACAAGTAAGCACTTGACTGCTAACTCAAGAGTCCGTGGTTAGAATGCACCCAGGGGCTCTGCAGGACAAAGATATGACAGCCTCCTTCTGTAAAGGTTGTTGTTGTTGTTGTTGCTGTTAGGTGCCATCAAACCTGCTCTGACCCATAGCGACCCTGTGCACAACAGAACGAAACACTGCCTGGTCCTGCAGCAGCCTCACAGTTGTTCCTCTGCCTGAGCCCACTGTTGCAGCCATGGTGTCCATCCATCTTGTTAAAGGCCTTCCTCTTTTCCGCTGCCCTTCCATTTTACCAAGCATGATGCCCTTCTCCAGGGACTGGTCTCTCCGGCCTGGGAAACTCAATGGGACCGTTCGACCCTGTCCTATAGCATCTCGATGAGATGTGATCATCCCACAGGCATACAACAGCCATCTGCACCATTGCCTGGATGGGCAACATGTTAAAATTCATGACCAGCAGCAACTGCGATGTACAGAAAAATATATTTTCTTAAGTGCTTCGTACGATTCTAATTTTTTCCTGTTTTTCTGAGCCTGCCTTTGCTCACAGGCGTGCCTTTCCCAATGACCGGCTCTCTAAACCAAGTCAAACTCCACTTCTAACGTCGCTCATTTGCTTCTCCACCTTTTCCTTCTCCTTCTGCACTGCCAACCGCTCCGCACAGTTCCCCCAAGAAGTGAACCCAACTTCTTCCTCTCCCCAGACCCCTCTTTCGCCTCCCATCTCCTGATCGGTGGAGTAGCCCAACCTCCTGAGGCTGAGCTGTCTATCTCCTCACAGATAGGCAGACAGAATTCAGCTCAATGTGGTCTCCAGTTAAGCCTTCAGGAGGATGGGTAAAACACAGGTGATGAGCAAACATCACAGAAAGCAGCTAGCCTACATCCCCATAACCTGCCTTTCCCAGAACCACCACTAGTGCTCCACCTCGATCTAACAGGCTGGGTGACAATGAGAGAACTCGCTGGAATGAAGCTCTTCTCTGCACGATAGGGTCACCATGTGTCCTATGCAGATCAGCGCAATGACCCCCAGAGCTGTGGTGGACACCTGTGCTGGATCGACCCCCGAGCACCCAGCGGGGCACACTGAAGCAGCCTCCAGACAGCCTCCTGAGGCTGAGGATCCTCTTTCCTCTCCCTTCCCCGCCAGTCCCCCCAGGACTACACTCCAGTCTCCAAACCCGCAGGCGCCACCCTCCAACCCTCCAATTCTGTCCGACATTCACAAGTCACTGGGTAGTGCAGTGAAGCACCCAACCCAAAAGACTGGTCATGAGAACCCACCCCGGTGCCTCAGGAGCAAGGCCTGGTGATCTGCTACCCTAATGACCCCATGGTGTGCAGTCCCACTCATCATAAGTCAGAATCAAATCCAGAGCATCGGGTTTGGCTGTGGATTTCTACCCTTTATGTTTTGGTCCTCTTTGTTCCGTGCTGCTTCTCCCGTACAGCAGGAAGAGCAGGAAAATCTCACCTGTTTGATGCTCCGGGTGCCCGCAGGAATCGGGGGCAGAGCTGGGAGGCTCTGATGCTGGTGCTTTTCTGCCTTGTCCCTGTGGTGGCCTCCCCAGCTGGCTCTTCCCAGGGGCCTCTCCACAAAGGCAGCCTGGAAGCTCCAAAGAGGCTGTGCCCAGTGCTGGGGGACTGGGAAGGACCTTGGGGAGCCTTCAGGGACCTGTCAGCCTCCATCCTGCCTCTCTCCATCAGCTCCAAGCAGAGCCTCTTCACCACCTCTCCTGACCAGAGAGGACCCGAACCTGGGGGAGACAGAGCTGGAAAATGCTCTCTGTCCCTTGGGGTCCAGACAGCATTAGAGGGAGGGCAGGAACTGGAAGAGCCAGAGAGAGAACCAAGGTCTCCTCTCTGGGACCCAGGGCGAGGGGAGCTGGATGGTTTCCCAGAATGAGGTGGCTTGGAGCTGGGTTTTTGGAGGCTGAGATCTCCTGGGCTTGCTTAAAGAGAGAAACTGGTATCGATATCTTTGTCTGAATGTACAGGAGCACTCGCTAAGCTCGGCGACCAGCATGAAGTACAGCCAAGAACAGCAAAAAAGGAAATACGAGGGGCCACAGCGATCGTAACACCAAACGATTCCCCTCTGTGACAAACACCCATTGCCCTGTGATCCAGCCCCACCCATAACAACGCTGCAGGTCAGAGTGGAGCTGCCCCCAAAGGGGTTGTGAAGGCTAGACTCTTTACAGCCACCGCTCGTCAGTCAGGGTGGCTTACTGCAGTAACTTATGTGTCGCTGTGCTGCTGGGAGTTGTCACTGGTATTCTCAAAGCCCAGCAGGGTCACCCAACGTGAACAGGATTCAGCAGCACTTCCAGTCTAAGAACAGACTTCAAAGAAGGAATAAGCTGGCCACTTCTGAGGAATTAGCCACGGAAAACCTGGTGATTAGCAGAAGAACATAGTCAGACACTGAAACCTCATGAATAACAGCAGCGGGACATTGTCAGAGACGGTGCCAGAAGATGACCCCTTCGGGTCAGAAGGCACTCAAAGCATGGCTGAGGAAGAGCAGCCTGCTCAAAATAGAGTCGACCACCATAACCTAGACAGAGAAAAGCCTTGCAGACCTTCACTTGTGGGTGGGGCATGAGAAGAAAGAGCCGCAAACATCTATTCCTAATTGGAACTTGGGATGCATAAATGTGAATCTGGGAAATGTGGAAGTCATTACAAATGAAATAGAAGACACAAAGACTGATATCCTACCCTGTTTCCCCGAAAGTAAGCCACCCCCCCAAAATAAGACCTACTTACAGTTTTGCCTCTCTCTGAAATATAAGGCATCCCCTGAAAATAAGACCTCCCCGAAAATAAGGGTTTGGATTGTTATGATGATGTTCCAGAAGATGATGACATGACTGTCATTGAATAAATGAGTAAATGTACCATAGATTGTTGTACATGGAAATAATGGTAGTAACAAGAAATTCTTGATACTGTAGGATTCACAGGTTTCTGGTTATACTGGTTGGTGATGACCACTACTACCATACTGTATACAGGTAATAAATTTCCTTCTTTTGTTATTCAACAGTAAATGTGTACCATATTCTTCTTCATGGAAAAATAAGATCCCCTGAAAATAAGACCTAGCACACCTTTGGGAGCAAAAATTAATATAAGACACTGTCTTATTTTCGGGGAAACAGGGTAGGTGTAAGTGAGCTGAGATGGATCAGTCATACAGTTTACGATGCCAGGAATGACAAATTCAAGAGGAATGGCATTGCATTCATTATCAAAAAGAACATTTCAAGCTCTAGCTTGAAGTACAATTCTGTCTGTGATCATATAATATCTATACACCAACAAGGAAGCCCAGTTAGTACAACTATTATTCAAATGTAGAAACCGACTAAATCTAATAAGGAAGACATTAAAGGATCTTACCAAGTTCTTCAGTCTGATATTGATTAAACAGCAATCAAGATGCATTGTTAATTATTGGTGATTGGAATGCAAGATTTGGGAAGAAACAGTAGTTGGGAAATATGACCTAGGTAATATAAAGTTGAGGATCACATGATAGAATTTTGCAAGACTAATGACTTCTTTATTGAAAATACCTTTTTTTCAACAACATGAACAGAGGCTATGCACACAGATCTTATCAGATGAAATACATAGGAATCAAATTTACTACCTCTGTGAGAAGAAAGGATGGAGAAGCTCCATACTAGCAACCAAAATGAGGCCATGGGCCGACTGTGGAACAGACCATCAATTGCTCATATGTATGTTCAAGCTGAGGCTGAAGGAAATTAAAACAAGGCCACAAGAGAAAAAACACAACGTTGAGTATATCCCACCTGAATTTTGAGAACAAATTTAATGCATTGAACTTTAATTACAGAAGAGCTGAAAAGTTGTGGGATGGCATCAAGAACATCATACTTAAAGAAAGCAAAAAGTCATTAAAAAGACAAGAAAGAAAGACAATATCAGTGCGCATGTCAGAAGAGACTCTGGCAAGCACTATTCCCTTGTTCTGTGCTTACAATTGTCTGCCGGTCCATGTACAAGTTCTGCGTTAGCCCAATAAAGTGTCCTGTAATTCCCATTTTTCTCAATACAATCCCATAGGGTTTTTTGGGGGGGCGGGGGGGGCGGTCCACACAGTCAAATGCCTTTGCACAATCAACACGTAAGTATTTCTGATCTTGTCTACTTTCAGCCAAGACCCACCTGATGTCAGAAATGATGTTCCTTCTGCCATGTCGTCTTCTGAAGGGTTTCTGGCAGCTTCCTCTTGATGTACTGTTGCAAGCATTGTTGAATTAGCTCCAGCAAAAGTTTATTTGCATGTGACATGCATGATATTATAATTTCTACATTCTGTTGGCTCACTTTTCTTTGGAATGCATACAACTATGGATTACTTCCGGTGCTTCATCGGCTTGTTGAAACATTTCCATTGTTATTCCACCGATTTCTGAACCCTTAATTTTTGCTAATGCTTTTAGTGCAACTTGGACTTCTTCCTTCAGTACCATCAGTTCTGATGCATGTGTTATTTCTGGTAATGGTGGAATGTCAACCAGTTCTTTTGGGTGCAATGATTCTGTGTGTTCCTTTCATTGTCTTTTGATGGCTCCAGTACTATTCAATATTTTGCCATAGAAACCTTTAATGTTGTAACTCAAGCTCTGAGGGATTTTTCTTCAATTCCTTCTACTTAAGTTACACTTAGTGTGTTCTTCCCTTTTTCTAACTCCAGTTCTTTGCACTTTTCATTTTACTCCTACCTCAAGACTCCTAACAACAAGGAGAAGATAATAGGATTTCTACTTAGAGTAGAAATCTACGTGAGTCCTATGAGATCATGTGTTGGTTTCTTTTGGAGTATGCATCTCTAATAGAAACATGCATGATGCGTTATGTATATACCAAAAAAGGCAATCAACTGTAAGAAAACTGAGCGAGAAAACATTGAAGAATACACTTATTTCATTATTCAATTAAAACTCTTCATGGTTTTTCATTTCAATAAAATTGAAGACATGTTTATTCCATTCAAGTAACAAACCCAAAGCAGTCACCAACTCTGAAGAGTTCTGCAATGCAGTAATTGTTTAATATGTCTCGTCTAGACATAACCTTGATTCTGTGTATTCTGTGTAAAGGAGACCGAAGTCCTCACAACTGGACCAATGGGCAACAACAGGAGAAGTGGAGAAAAGGTGGGAGTCGTCCAGGATTTTGACTTGCTCGAGTCCACAGTCATGCTCATGGACAATTGTGAGGATGGCGCAGTCACGGGTCTTTCCATTTAAAATCTGCCGAGTCAGTGTTTCCTTTCGGGTTTTCTAACTTTACGCCTTTGCACATTTCATGACGAGGCTTTCTTTTGTCTTCTCCAGCTGCTCTGTGGAATTTTCTGCTCAGCTCTCTGACTTCATCATTTCTTTGATTTGCCTTCGCTACTCTACAATTAAGAGCATGTTTCAGAGTCTCTTCTGACATCCACTTGGATCTTTTCTTTCTCTTCTGTCTTTTTAATGATCTTTTGCTTTCTTCATGAAGGTTGGTCTTGATGTCTTCCCACAGCTCATCGGGTCTTTTGTCATTAGTGTTCAATGTCTGTTAAGATGTTCTTAAAATTCAGGTGGGATAGATAGACTCAAGGTCACCTTTTGGCTCCTGGATTTGTTTTTTCTGCAGCTTTAACCTGAACTTACAGATGAGCATCAATTGATGGTCTGTTCCAGTCGAGCGCTGGCCTGGTTTTAGCTCCTGATACTGATCTTCTCCATCATCTCTTCCCACAGATGTAGTCAGTTTGATTTCTGTGTATTGCATCTGGAGAAGTGCATGTGTATAGTCGCCCTGAAGTTCCTGCACAACGAACCTCCTAATTCAGGGACAAAAAAAATCTGTGATACCAGAGAAGCAGCAGAGGAGTAATGGCAGCAGAGCCACAGGTGGGTAAAGCTGGGAACCTTTGGACAGGAGGTTCACTTAGGGGATGAAGTACCTCCAGGCCCTTAATTTGGGTTTCTTGGTTTACTGATCCATGGAGCTAGAGCTGAGCACCTTCAGCATGAGACTTATAGCAGAATGGGATGCCCTTTGAGCACTTATTGGCAGTGCACAACCATCTTTGTTACCTTGTTCAAGTAGGACAAAGGCTAAGAAGCCTCATGGCTGAGGTCAAGGACCAGAGAGAGGCCTGCCTTGGGGCACGGCTGGGGACGTGTGCTCCTAACTAAAGAACTGTGTCTTGAGCATTTCTGATATGGAATTGTAGCCTGTTAACTTCTCTAATAAAGTCTGCATGCAGGAGTTCGGTCTGTGAGTTCTGCGTGGCTATTGCAAGGAATTGTCGAGCCCCGTTGAGAAGCAGAGGAAGATCTGGGAGGAGTAGTTGGTTTCCGAATTGGCAAAGGAGGAGAAGGGTGGAGGCATGGATGACCCCTGCCTCATAGGAATTGGTCATTAACTAGATTAATAGTTTATTAGGGTTATGACAGAGGAAGTGGGAGGAAAGGGGAAGCTAGTAAAAATGAATACAAGAGAGAAGAAAATGTTCTCAAATGCATTGTAGTGATGATTGCACAACTATTTTCAACATGTTCAAACCATTGAATTGCACAATATGTGGATTATATATCAATAAAATTGTTTAAATTATTTTATTATTATTATTATTATTTTAAAAATCATGTTATTGGGGGATCTCACACCTCTTATCACAATCCATCCATCCATGGTGTCAAGCACATTTGTACATATGTTGCCATCATCATTTTCAAAACATTTTCTGCTCGAGCCCTTAGTATCAGCTCATTCCCCATCCTCCTCCACCTCCCTCCCTCATGAACCCTTGATAATTTATAAATTATTATGATTTTCATGTCTTACACTGACCATTGTCTCCCTTCACCCACTTTTCTGTTGTCCACCCCCCTGGGACGGGGTTATATGTAGATTATTGTGATTGGCTCCCCCATACTGCCCCCACCTTCCTCTTACCCTCCTGGTATCACTACTCTCATTGTTGGTCCCGAGGGGATTATCTGTCCTGGATTCCCTCTGTTTCGAGCTCTTATCTGTACCAGTGTAAATACTCTGGTCTAGCAGGATTTGTAAGGTAGAATTGTGGTCATGAGAGTGTGGGGAGGAAGCAGCAAAGCACTAGAAGAAAGTTGTATGTTTCATCATTACTACACTGCACCCTGACTGGCTCATCTCTTCCTTGTGACCCTTCTGT
>NW_022103927.1:823326-825289 GCF_000313985.2 Echinops telfairi | reverse complement strand
AAAGAAAGAAAAAGCCAAGCCATCTGCCATGGAGTCAACTTGGCCCACTCACATTGCCCGCAGGCGTGTATTGGGCCAGAAGTGCACTCAATGACTGGTGTTTAGAAGTCAGCAACCCAATCTTTCTTTCAAGTTGAATCTGAATGGGCTTGAACTGCCAGCCTTCCTGTTTTCCATGTGCCCCACCTAGGCACTCTGCCGTAACAAGAAGTGATCTCAAACTCTTAGTGGAAGAACATCATGAAGGTTCATTTCATGGCCACGTTTGCGTACCTAGGGGGCCATAAAAAGCTCTATCCTGGGGTCTTCTTCACGCCACGTGTGAAGGGGCCAACCCTTCTCTAGGATGAGCCATGCTGGTGGCAAAGGAAAGCTGGCTCTGAAGGAACACATGCCAATCCCCATCCCATGTCATTGGCCATACCTGATTCCATGGATGGGCATTATATCCCCCTGCAGAGAGCGACCTGCGATGGCTTCCGGGACATTTCTTCAGCTCAGCACAGATTTGGAGAGGAATAAAGAGTAAGAAGTTCTGGTGCTAAAGAATGGACCAAGCGCTTTGGAGAAACATCCTTTATTACTGGCTCTGGGGACTCCAAGAGAGTAGGTGGCAGGGCTGAGAATGCAGAGTAAAAGGTCTACATCTATTCTAGGGGGTAGGGCATAGGGGGTCGGGTCAGCAGAGGGGGTCGGGTCAGCAGCTCTGCCGCTTCTCACAGATGAAAGTAGAATTGGACGTGGAGAAGAAATCCTTCCAACGACCATCAGAAAGCATCATCACGTGGGTGGGAGCAATTCCACCCGTGTGCAGTTCACTGGGCTCCCAGTTGCTGTGAAGAGATGCCCACCAAACCCCTCAGTGATGGGGGCAGAGCCCGAGCCCCCAGTCCTCCATGCGTGAGAGCCTGGCCTCGGAGCTTGCTAAGAACCACCCCTTTCCCCTCACCCGGGAACTGTGAGATGATCCCATCTTTCACTAACCGCCATGTCAAAACAACAAATCAGAACAAAACCATCTGTTAACTCTGACTCACGATGGCCTCATGGGTGTCAAAGGAGAGCTGTCCTCCATAGGAATGTCAAGGCTGTGAGCTTATGGAAAGGCGCCCCCGGGTGATGCAGATGACCTAGCGCTTGACTAGGAGTCAAAAAGTTGGTGGTAACCCACCCAGCAACACCACCCATAGGATCGATCTGAGTCGACGGAATGGCAATGGGTTGGGTTTGCGGGTGAGCGGTACCTGCAAAGAGAAGCCTGATAATCTGCTTCTGAAAGGTCACAACCTTGAAGAACCCCGGAGCCAAGTTCCACTCAGTCACCATGGGGAGTTGGGATGGACTCCGAGACAACTAACAGCAACAATCCTTGGGGATGCAGGTTTGAAATTTGCCAGGCCTTTCCTCTGAGGTGCTTCTGAGTGAATCTGAACACCCGCTTTTTACTCCAACACACCACCCGCACCACCACTCCCACTTTCCAAGTGGGCAAACTGAGTTCCACCAGGAGTGGCAACACGTTTTCAGAAGAGGCGTGCAGACGGGCCCTGGGTCACTAGCTCCATCCTGTCCCAGGTCCCTCCCTGTCTCCTCCTCTCTGGGGTGGATTCCCCCTGGAGCTAGACCAAAAACCACAAACAAACTCCCTGCCATCGAGTCAATTCCGACTCAAAGAGAGCCAACAGGGCAGGAAAGCACCACCCCTGTGGGCTGCAGAGACTGTAACTCTTCGTCGGAGTAGAAAGCCTTGCCTTTGCCCTGCAGAGTGGCTGGTGGTTTCAAACTGGTAACCTTGTGGTTAGCAGCCCAATGCATACGCACTCACACCACCAGGCTCTTTGGAGTTAGGCAGACCCACCGAAATCCTAGCTGTACTGCATGCACGTGTGTGATCTGGGAAAAATGCCTAGGGGCCTCTATTTCATCTTTTGCAAACTGGGACAAAGAGATGTGTGGTGCACAT
>NW_022103927.1:820500-821970 GCF_000313985.2 Echinops telfairi | reverse complement strand
ACTACAGAGGGCCTTCTTGGTGCCAAGCCTTGCTCCAGATCCAGGGACCTCAGAGATGATTCAAGCCCAGCTTCAGGCTCCTGATCAGGCAGCCTCAATAGTGCCAGCTATTATGGAGACCTCTGATAGCCCTCCAAGAGGAAAGGGCATTTTTGTTCAGGCTTGTGTGTGTGCATAGGAGTTCTCCACAGAGCTGGCAAGGGGAAGGACAGTGCAAGTAGAAGGGCACACACGTGTGCAGGGAGCATTTTCTGCATAGCAGATCATTGGGGCAGATCATGGAGAGCATCACAGGGGGTGTTGTGCTCAGTCCCATAGGGAACAGAAATATGAACCTCAACATGATTGCCGCTTGTCCCTCCTCCCCAAGATATGACCTTTCCTTCATCTCCCTGTTCTGCCTGGCTGTTGATGATAACTAGGTGAGCGCTCTGCTGGGCACAAGCATCACTGGCCTGGAATCAGGTGAGGTTGTTTGGGGAGAAGTAGTAACAGGAGCCCTGGAAGGCCTTCCAGTCCGGGCCACAGGTCTGGCAGGAGAGTTCTGTGAGGGTGGTGGCATCAGTGAGGCCAGCAGAACCCAGCCTTCCATCTGCAGAGCGGTGCTCCACCCACCGCCTACCAAGTCTGTTCCTGATAGTCTCTGCTTGAATACACCCAACAATGGGGGACGCACTACCTGGTTGGTTGGGACTTTCATCACTGGATCATATCATAGTACAATGATAGGGATACCTTGTTAAATAGGAAATCGCACTTTGAAGAATAATGTAAATAATAAGATATCTTTTCTATAAGCTAGGGATGACATTCAGTTTTGCTTAAAGAAATGAAAGAGAAACGCACACAAATCCACTGGAGTCGAGTTTGATGCCAACTCACGGCAACCCCTCGAGCATCAGCATATTGCTGTGTTCTATAGCGCTTCCAGCGGCTGGATTGGGGGCATGAGATCACCAGGCCTTTCTTCCAAGGCACTGCTGGGTAGCCTGGAACCACCAACATTTGATCAGTAGCCAACACGTTTACCTCTCCCTATCCACCTTTCCCCTTCTTTCTTCTCCTCTTCTTTTCTCTCTTTACCTGCCCCCATGCTCCAGCACCCTGCTCCAACCCTCACTCCAAAGGTCCACTCCAACACCCCCTCTTCACACCCTCACCAATGTGAGCAGACACCTTCTCCAGTTGGCGGAACGTCTCAGCACGGATGAAGTCCTGGTAATGTCTGGCATTTCCAAGTTCCCGGGTCACTGGGAGAGCAACAGAGGAGAGTCCGGCCAAGGTTGGGTGGGGAGAGAGGTTTTGGCTCATGGAGGAACTCCCCCTGGACCCCACTCACCTTTGTCCTTGAGTTGACCAATTTCCTCCTGCAGCTTCTGTATGTCCTTGAAGACTGGGGAGAAATGCAGCAATGGGCACCAGAGCCCCCAGACCCTCCCCTGGGGTTTCTTCCTATTCAACAAACCCCAA
>NW_022103927.1:813684-819321 GCF_000313985.2 Echinops telfairi | reverse complement strand
AGAATGATGAGGGCAATGAATGTACAAATGTGCTTTACACAATTGATGTATGTATGGATTGTGATATGAGTTGTATGAGCCCCTAATAAAACTATTAAAACAACAACAACAAAAGGGGGGGCCTGGGTGGCAGAGTGGTTAAGCACTCTGCTGCTGCCTGAAAGCTTGGGCTTTTGCACCCACCAGCCATTCAGTGGGGTCAAGCAGTAACAGTCTGACCCTGTAAAGATTCCAGCCCAGAAAACCCAAAGGCACAGCTCTACTCTGCCCTACGGCGCTGCTAAAGGCTGGAGTCGACCTGAAGGGAACAGGTGTGATGGTGGTGACTGCGGCCGTTGTTTGTTGTTGTTGTTGTTGTTGTTGTTTTGCTTATCACATTGGCTGCCTGTACTGTGGAGGAAGAGATTAGGATCCTGGCCCCAGCTCAGGGCTGGGATTTGAGGAGACACCACCAGTGGCTGGGACCCACTCAAACTCCAGCTCCCTTCTGCCACCATGAGCATCAACCAGGGGCACAGGCCATCCCCAGAAATGCCATCCGTGCCCAGCCCTGCAGACCCACCTCTTCAGGTTGGGGTCTGGGCTGCCTGCTCCCTTGGGCTCAGCTACACCCACTCCCCACCCCCTCCTAGCCTCCTCACCTTTGGGTAGAACCACACTGAGGGTAATGGTGCTGAGAAGCAGGGTCACAAACACCATCAGGCAGACAAACTTCCAGGTCTTGTCCTCGGACTTCTGTCCCAGTGGCCCTGGGGCAGCGGGGAGCGGGAGGAGACACACCAGGTCAGACTCCCTCTCCCCAGGAGCACATATTCTCCCCCCCCCGGGTGCCTGGAGTCAACTCTCAGACTGACTGAAATGACCACCAGCACCCCTGTGGTGTTCTGAACTCCCCAGTGGGTCCACCTGCTCTGAAGGACCCAGAAGAAGAAAAGAAGCCAAGCGCTCTGCACGGAATGGTGCTTTCCCTCCAAATACGGACTGGAATCGGAACCCCTCTACCTGTGGATGTGATCCCGTCTGGGAATGGGGCTCCCTTTGTCATGTCACTGAGCCACAGCGGGGTGGTGCCGTCTTTGAGTGGCTGGTTCCTGCTCACAGTGACACCGTGTGATCGAGCACAACTGCCCCATGGGGTTTTCTTGGCTTTGATCTTTTTATGTTTAACCTTGAAAAGTAATTTTTGAGGAGTTTTTTCTAATGATAAAAATAATATTTATAGCTACAGTTACAAAAAATTCATAATATAAAAGTATAATGAAGAAAGTTTAGAAGCACCTATAATTTCATCTCAACAAAACTACCATCAACATTTTGCGTGTATCTTGTCTTTTTTTTAATTATATATTACAAAAACAAACCCACAGCTGTCCAATCAATTCTGACTCACAGCGACCTAAAGGACAGTAATACCCCTATAGGGTTTCAAAGGATCTAAATAGGAAGTAGATTGGCATTTTCCTCTCCAGTGGAACTGCTAGTGGCTTTGAAGTACTGATTTTTTATTACTAGCCAAGAGCTTAACACCGGGGATCCTTTTTAGCATATAGCAAAGTGTGAACATGGATCAAGAAGTAGTTGTGCAAACAGAGTAAGGGAATATCATACGGTTTAAAATCAGGAAAGGTGTGCGTCAGGGTCGAACTGAAAGGATTGAAGTAAAAGGCTGTATTTATTCAATCTGTATACTGAGAAAATCATTAGTGTGGGAGTTACATAATCTGGTGTCAACTTGTGAAGGGGTGGAGTCTAGCCTGTCAATCAGGTCCCAGCTTGATGACCTCATTTGGAGGCACCATGGAGACAAATAGCTCACTGGAGGCCAGATACACACAGACTCTCTGCTTTGTCTTCCTGCTGACCAGACACATGGGAGTTTTGCTAGAGTCCTGGAGCTGGAGGAGCCATGTGGAGACCTCTGCAGGTACTGAGATGCTTCCACTGCTACTGGATCCACAAAACTTTCCACCCACTGGCCTGTGATCTTCCTGCATTCGGCTTCATTGCGTGTGGTGCATGAAGAGGAACTTATAGACTGGTATTGGACATATGGGTTATTTTGGGCTTATGGACTTGATCTGGACTGGGCTGGGATGTTTTCTCAATACTCAATTGCTCTTTGATGTAAAACTCTATCTTACACACCAGACTAACACAATCAGAGAAACTGGGCTGGGTGAAAAATAATTCAATGTTAGAAATGGAGGAAGGGCTATTAACCTCCTGCGATATGCAGATGACACAACCTTACATGCTGAAAATGAGGAGGACTGGAAGCGCTTGCTGATGAAGATCAAGGATTTTAGCCTTATGTAAGCCTGGGTAGACTAGAGAAACAAATTCATAGACACTCATACGTGTATAAGAAAGAGCTTTATATGCAAGAGCAATTGAATATTGAGAAAACACTCCAGCCCAGTCCAGATCAAGTCCATAAATCCAATATTAGCCCATATGTCCAATACCAAGCTATAGATTCCTCTTCAGACTCACACAGCCATGCAATAATGCCGAATGCAGGAAGATCACAGGCCAGTGGGTGTAAAGTATTATGAATCCAGTGGTGATAGAAGCATCTTAGTGCTGACAGGGATCTCCACGTGGCTCCTCCAGCCCCCAGGGCTCTCGCATAGCTCCATGTGGCTTGTCAGAAGGAATGTCTCTAAGGGAGTGAGCATGTGTCCTGCCTCCACAGGGTCTCCAAATAAGATCATCAAGCTGCGACCTGATTGACAGGCTAAACTCCACCCCTTCACTCTTCAATCTCAAACTGACAACAGATTATATAACTACCACAAGCCTTGAGGAGGGATTATGGCTTAATGTAAGAAAGACCAGAATCCTCACGACTGGATCCATAGGTAATATCATGATCAGTGGAGAAAAGCTAGAAGGTGTCGAGTATTTTGTCTCACTTGGATCCATAGCCAATGCTCATGGAAGCAGCAGCCAAGAGATCAAAAGACACATTGCACTGGGAGGATCTGCTGCACAAGACCTCTGTAGAGTGTTGAAAAGCAAGGCTGTTACTTTAAGGACTAGGTGCACCTGATGTTTTCAATGGCCTCACAGACACCATCCTCACAATTGCTCCTATACGTGAGACCATTGTGACAGCCACTATGTCGATCTTGGCTTTGATCTTGACTGAGGCAGATTCCAGGACTTTTCTCCCCTGAGGCTGCTCAGTGGGTTTGAACCACCAGCCTTTTGTTTTGCAACCAAGCGCTTCACCACTATGCTACCCAATCCCTTCTGAGACACAAAAAGAACAGATCAGGGACAGAGAGAAGCAAACGGGCACAGGGGGAAGGCGGCCACCATCTGAAGACACCAGAGGCCAAGAGCAAAGCCAGGAACTCCCTCCAAGGATCTCCTTCAGCTACAGAAGATGAAGCTCTGGGGGAGCGAAAGATGCTTAAAGCTTGTGGATAACTGACAGGATCGCAGTTCACACCCTCCTGGTGGCACTGCAGAAGAAAGGCCTGGTGATCTGCTTCTGTGCAGGTTACAGCCAAAAAAAACTCAATGGAGGAGTTCTGCTCATTACACATGGGGTCACCATGAATGGGCATCAACCCCAAGGCAGGAGGCAACAGCCGCTGAAACAGACAAGAAGGACCACCTAAAACCATGCCCCCCACGGTCAGACGTCTAGCCCCAGACCTGTAAGAACATCCATTTCCGTTCTTTACAGTCACTCACTGGTGGCGTTTCTGTTACAGCAGCACAAGGAGAGCATGACACCAAGCCTGAGGGATGATGGGTAAATAGGGAGTCAGGGACAATGGGAAGCCCAAGATTTCTCTGCTTCCAAAATCTGGTTGGAGGGTAAGAGGGACCCCAGCACCCAGCTCTTTGTTGGTGTGGGAAAGGGCTCCTGGTCCCTGACTCACCAGCTTCCCGTGGCTTGGGGGGCAGCTTGACCCCCACTTTGAAGGGCTCCTGGGGGTCCTCCCAGTCTCCATCTCCATCTTTAGCCATGGTTGTAGCCCGTGCTCATGGCTCTGCAGGGTGGTTCTGGGTGACTCCTCCCAGCCCTTGGGAGGAAACAGGGCCTGAAACCATCAGGCACATGGCTTCCTTCCTGGCTCAGCATGTGGTTCCTGATGTTAGATTCTGATCATCGAGCAGTGGGGAGAGCGGGCACTGGACCTCAATGTCTACATGGGGAAGCCCACAGGCATGCCCAGCTTCCTGTACAAACTGGATTTCTTTCCAAAGTGGTAGAAACACGAAATGACCCAGAACTGAGCCCCGAGTCCCCGTACTGGCCGCACCCCATACTTTGCTTCAGCAGCTTAGTGGGAAGCATGTTCCCTAGCACATTTTCTTTTTAAGTTGTGGAATTTCAACTTAGGGAATGATTCCAGGGACTCTTCTCTTGGGGCCAGTTGTGGATGAAACTGTGGCCTCAAAAAATAAATGTTGTAACTCTTACCCCCTATGCTTAGAAGCTAGGATGTTGTCAACCTGAAACCCTTAGAGGCAAGAATGGCGAGACTTTGTCTCGGATACTTTGGACGTGTTGTCAGGAGAGGCCAGTCCTGAGAAAGACATCCTGCTGGGTACAGTAGAGGGGCAGCGAAAAAGAGGAGGACCTTCAACGAGAGGAGTCGACACCGTGGCTGCAACAATGGGCTCACAGATCAGGACAATTGTGCGGTTGGCGCGGGACCGGCCTGTGTTTGCTTCTGCTGTGAATGGTCGGCACTGTGAGTTGGAACCAACGTGAAGGTACCTAACAACAACATACAACATACGTGTGGATGCTGTGAGTCGGAATAAACTTGATGAGAACTAGTTTTTGTTTGTTGTTGTTGTGTATGTGTGTGCTGTATGTTTCTCTTTCCTTTAAGCCAAACCAACTTTAACCCCCATGTTATTTTTTTTCAAGTAGCTTATTAGTCACATTATTCTTTGAGTTACTATTTACTCCCTTTATCTCCTTTCTTAATGTATGCTGAGCTGAAGAAATGTCACCCCGATGCCGTCTCAGGTCCAGCCCTGCAGGAGGACTGGGGTGACCCATGGAATGTGGTGGGGCTTGCCATGTGTCCCTTGAGAGCCTTGGAGTTTTTGCCACCAAACTGACTTATCCAAGAGAGGGGTCCTCTTTCAATGGTGGAGTGGAAAAGGCCTTCAGACAGAGCGTTTGATGACCCACTATGTGCACAAGCATGGCCGTTAAATGAACTTTTGTGGTTGTCGTGCACTAAGAGTTTGAGATTGCTGTTTGTTATTACAGTGCCCCTGGGGGGTGTAGCTAAGGCACAGAAAGGTTGGCAGTTAAAATTTACCCAGAGGCCCCTTGGAAGACAGACCTGACTACTCGCTTCCTAAAAACCAACCCTGAACTCCCTAGGGAGCACAGTTCTGCTCAGACACACGTGGGGTCGCCACAGGTGGGAGTTGATGCTATGGCCTCTGGTTTGGTTTGGGTTTTTAAAGGAACTGGCTTAGAAGAGGCTGAGGGACGTGGGGGGAAGGGAAGAGGTGTTAACAAACCCAGGGACAAGGGAACAACAAGCGATCCAAATTGGTGGGGAGGTGGGTGTGGGAGACCTGGTAGGGGATGATCAAGGGGAACGTAACAAAGAGGAAGTGCTGAAATCCTGGTGGGGACTGAGCATGATA
>NW_022103927.1:809621-811750 GCF_000313985.2 Echinops telfairi | reverse complement strand
CAGGAGTTCCCAGAATCCTCAGGAGAAGGCCATGCCCACACAGAGGCCTCATTAGCTATGACCTGATTGACAGGCTAGACTCTACCCCTTCACTCAAGTTGACAGGAGATTATGTAGCTGCCACACAAAGCATCCAAGAACTGCAGAGCAATGTCCAATGGTCTAACATACACAGAATTGGAGTCTTGGAAGCAAAAAATGAGAGAGAGAGAAAAAAGAGAGAGAGAGAAAACAGAGCAAAGGATTATCTCACCAGATAATGACTGAGAAGTTTCTAAACATTATGAAATATAATCAAAACTCATGTACCATGACTTCAAAGAACACCAATCAGGGTAAATTCCAAATGCAATAGGAGAGAGAATCTATAGACACATCCTAGTCAAATTGCGATAGGTGTATATTCCCTAATAAGTGAATTGATAACTAGAAGACATTTCATAAACATTAGATTGTTTCTCCTCAGCCTTACCACAACCTCTCATTAAAAAATACATGTATGTTCTAAAATTGATGGTGGTGATAACTATACAATGCTTCTTGGTGTGATTGGACTATGGAATTCTCTGATAGGTGAATTATATGTCAATAAAACTGTTTTAGGGACTGGCCTCCCCGACACCAGCAGCAGCAGGGGCAGCGGTGCCTCCCCCTGCCCGCCCCCCATCCGGCCGGCACAGCCATGGCTCCCGCGGGGGACACCATGTACTGGCTGGTGGGGAAGGCAGGCCAGCGCCCAGCGGGGATGTTGGGTTAACGGCATGGAGAAGAGTCACCCCACCACCACCACCAGCAGCCCTCGCCGCAGCCTGGCCCTTCGGGCGAGAGGAGGAACCACCATTGGAGAAGTTACAAGTTGATGATTGACCCGGCTTTGAAAAGGGGGCATCACAAATTGTACCGGTAGGATGGGCAGCATTTCAGCCTGGCGATGTCCAGCAACCATGCAGTGGAAATTGTGGAGGATCCCCGGGTGGTCGGCATCTAGACCGAATGCCAGGAGCTGAAGTTGTCGGTGCCTAAATTCAAGATCGATGAGTTCTACGTGGGCCCGGTGCCTCCGAAGCAGGTGACATTTGCCAAGCTGAATGACAACATCGGAGAAAACTTCCTGAGGGACATGTGCAAGAAGCATGGGGAGGTGGAAGAGGTAGAGATTTTGTACAACCCCAAAACCAAGAAGCACTTGGGCATTGCCAAGGTGGTCTTTGCCACGGTCAGGGGCGCCCGGGAGGCTGTCCGGCACCTGCACAGCACTTTGGTCATGGGCAACATGATCCACGTGGAGCTGGACACCAAGGGGGCCACCAGATGCAGTTCTAAGAACTGCTGGTCACTGGCCGCTACACACCCCAGACCCTCCCGGTAGGTGAGCTGGATGCCCTCTGTCCTATTGTGAATGAGGCCTAGCAGCTGTCTGATGCCCTGAAGCATCTCAAGGGTGGCAGCCTGTCTGTGGGCTGTGGCTCTGGCTCTGGCTCATCCTCTGTCACCCCTAATAGCCAGAGGGACACTCTTCTCCCAGGACTCAGCTTACTCCAGCTGCCGTCTAGATACCCCCAACTCCTATGGACAGAGCACGCCGCTCACACCCCGTCTGGACACCCCCTTCTCGCAGGACTCCAGCTATTCCAGTGACCAGCCCACACCCTCCTACCTCTTCAGTCAGGACCCCACAGTGACCGTGAAGGCCCGACGCCATGAGAGCAAATTCACTGACACCTACAACTGACACCAGGAGCATCACTATGTCCATAATTCTCTGGCGGCAATGGCAGTGGGGTCACGGCGGCCTTCGGGGCTCCTCTGACCTCCCGTTTGGGACAGTCGGCAGCAGTGGAAGCAACAGTGGACCCCCCTACAAGGCCCAGCCACAGATCTCAGCCACCTTTGCCCACACTCCACCACCTGCCCAAGCAGCCCCAGCGCCTACTCCTGCAGTGACCTCCAAGTCGGCCTTCTCCCCGGACCAGACCCCGGCCCCTTCCTTCCGGCCTCCCCCCAGGAGCCCACCACCACTGCCAACTTTGGGACCCATGAGAGCGGGGAGTTCCGCAGGGCACCTGCACCTCCTCCCCTGCTCCCTGCCCAACCGGTGGCCAAGGAGAAGCCGGGCACCCCACCTGGCC
>NW_022103927.1:804021-809159 GCF_000313985.2 Echinops telfairi | reverse complement strand
TGGGCCAGAAAGGCGACGTGGCCTTGGATCTGGCTGGCGACAGGACCCCCACCTCAGAGAAGATGGACGAGGTACTGCCATGTCTGCCCATCTCTGCCTGCGATTGGTTTTGCCAGTCTTGTGTCGCCTGCTTCCCCCAGTGGTTGGGGTAACTAGCTGAGGCGCAGGATCGAGAAGACTGGGGAGTCAGCCCAGCGGATAGGCTGCCGAGGGCAAAAAAGCCACTGCCACCCTCCGACTCAGAGCAGCCCGATAGGACAGAGGGGAATTTCTCCGCAGGTTTCTGGGGCTGAAAACCTTTACTAGAGCAGCCAGCCTCCTCTTTCTCCCTGAGCAGCTGCGTTAGGTTCGAACTGCTGACCTTTTGGTTAGCGGCATTCTGCATAACCACCTCTAGGGCTCCTCGTAGAGAATAAAAGAGGATGCAAAAAGTTAAAAAAATGTTTTAGGGACTAACGTCAAGTGTCAGAGAGTGAGTGGCCACATTCTCGGAGAGAAAAAAAAGTCTGAAAAATGCCACTTCCGTTTCCATGACTACAGCTTTATCTCTGAGAAGCAGTACGCTCCTTACAGATGAGTGTGACCAGAAACCTCGAAGGACAAATACAGCAGCGACTTTGAGGCACACTCCAATGTGGAGATACATAAATTTGTGCAGGAAAATCAAGGCAGAATGTCTTCTCCCTGATGCCTGTGCCTCATGACGGGATGGGATGATACGCCCACTAGAGACACGGGTTCTCTGCTGAGCTGGGAAGGAAATGGGAGTGGGCTAGTGTGGGGGCATTTCCTATAGTAGAATGATTGTGTCTTCAATAATTACCCCAAAGGTTGTGAGCAGCCCTGCAGAACCTGCAGCAGGCAGGGTGGAAGGCAGGTACAGGACCTCACACCAACAGAGGAAAGGCCTCTCCCCATGCCCAGGATACCCGTGAGTGGAGATGCTCAGAGCCGGGGAAGTTTCAGACATCCTGATGCACTGGGTCTGGGTACATATTAGTGTTCTGCCTACACGAGGGGATGGGCAGTGGGCTCCCCACCATTCCTAGGTCCCTACGTCAAAGCCCACCAACACTCAAAGTCTCACCACCCCAATCATAGGAATCTTGACTTGTCCATAGTTTTTCCAGTCTTTGTACACTAACCTTTGTCCATTCCACACAGGACAGCTGGATCAAGAGCTGCCCTGGGATAGTGCTGGGAAGTGTTTCTGCCTGGCAATAACCCCATGCTGCTCTGCTGACCAACATTCTTGGAGTAGCCTTAGCCAAGGGGGAGGGAGCCAAGCCAATATGGATGGAGTTAGAATGGACCCGTCAGCCACGTGGCCTGCAGTCTCCAGAGGAGGTGCCATAGGTATGAGCTTAGGTGGTTTTATAAGGCTGTTGCTGTCATGCTGAAAGGATCCTGGCTGCCACACACAGTTTGCAATCGACTTCTTACCGAAAGGCCAGTAGTCTGAAGCTACCCAGCCACCCCACAGAAGAAACACCTGAGAAACTCCTCTTGTAAGGTTTACAGCAAAAATACAATAAGCCCTATGGAGTAGTCCTCCTCCACAGCCCACGGGGTTCCCAGAAAGTAGAATTAAGTCAGTGACCATGTTTGGGTTGGTTTGTTTGCTTGCTTGCTTGTTTACTTATGTGTTTGTCCTATTTAAACTATCCGTGTGGATTTGGGGGCTGGGAAAAGAACTCATGAGGGTTCTAAAGGTCTCGGGCATGTTATCTTCTTCCTCAGTCCTGGCGATCACAGCCCAGCAGGAGGATGAACGGAATCAACCGAACAATGGCTGTGAGTGCTGATGGAAATGGGCAGCCTCCTCCCACTTCTGCCCCTCCCCACCTCCAGGTCTTTGACCAGCCTTCCTCTGTTAGGGATTGACAGATGCTAGACACCATGGGACCATTCGGAGGGAACAAATGTTCTGGTTAGAGAAGGCTGTGCAGGTAGGCAATGGTAGGAGTCTAAGGATCGAAGCAGGTGATGAAGAGTGAGGGCCTATGAGAAGGATGGAGTTGTTCTCTCATCACTGTGGTCTCAGCAGGGAGCACTGGAGCTAGCATTGATGTGGACATGAAGTTAGAGGCCCCTACACTTCTCTATGGCCATTGCCCACTGAAGTGAGACACTGCTAACTCTTAGGTCCTTCATTACACACTAAAGGTCCACCGAGAACACAGGCTGGAACAGAGTCATCTTTGAGTCCTTAGGCTGGGTACAGAGCAAGACTCAGTGCTTCCTCTGGACCCATTGTGAGTGCCAGAGCCATGCTGTCAGGATGCAGCAGGGGATCAGATACAGATCACTCGCCATACCAGTAGCAGAGAGCAGACGCAGTGATGCTCCAGCCCAGCAGAACTGACCTCTTTCTCCTCCCCAAGGCCTTCTTGCAAGACCTGCCTCAAGGGCTGGAGGGCATTTGAGGTCTCCTGCTGTTACTTTTCTAGTGACACAGGCAACTGGTTCAAGGCCAGGATCACTGAACTCAGCAGGGGACTTGCCTAGTCATTGCCAACAGTCAAGCAGAGATGGTGGGCAGGGGGAAGTTGGGTTTGATAGGCCTTCTCTGTGTCACTGTAAAGTCCTGTCTCCCACAGGCTCCAGGACAAATCTTGGTAGCCCTTCATACAACACGCCTGCTGTCCTGACATGTGGTCGCCATCGATCTGTATCTCATTTCCTGAGCTCCTCTGCACGGAAGCCCTTCTCTCAACTGCCTGCATAGATGATTCCTACTCTGTCTGCATAGCCCAGCTCAAACCCTCTCCCTCAATACCCTTCCCTGCTCTTCCTCCATCACAGACTCAACACTGGGTGGGACTGCCAGCTCTTGGGTCCTTCACCCCACACCAGAGGGCGACCCAGAGCACAGGTTGGAAGAGAGTCCTCTGAGTCTTCAGGCTGAGCACAGAGCAAGACTCAGTATCTTCTGCGGAATCCTTGGGATCGCTGTTGAAATCATTGGGGAACAACATTTGACCTCTTCTGACTTCACAAATGGGAAGAAAAATCAAACTCAAAATCTGCTCAAGGCCCAGCCCCTATGGGACAGGGGTCAGACGTGCCTCCACCTTCTTTCCTATGTGGCCAGTTCTGACAGCACCTGTCACACAGAACTCACAGACCCTACTCAGGGTTCTGGGCTCTCTTAGGGGGGGTTACAGGTCACAGTTCCAACTCAGAAGGATCAGAAACACTAAGACTACTCAGTACCACCCAGTGTTGAGCTCTGTAGCCAGGAAAGCCTCTTCCCAGCCATGCCCATAAGTAGACCTCTTTCTACTCCTTGGCCTTTCAGCCACTAGGCCCCTTAGCCCCTGCCCTGCTTTGACAAGGTAACAAAGCTGGGTTTGTGCTGCTAATAAGTGCCCAAAGGGAACACTATTCTGCTATAAGCCTCAGCCTGAAAGCACTCAGGTCTAGCGCTCCCAATGAAGGGCCTGGAGGGACCCAACTCCACAAGCAAGCCTCCTCCCCAAAGGCATTCAGCTTCGCTCACTCGGTGGGCTGGGAAGTCCACCCCTCTTGCTTCTTTTGCTGCTGCTCCTCTGCCACCCCCTGCTGCTTCTCTGGTGTCACAGCTTTCTGTCTCTGGATGAGGAGGTTCACTGCACAGGAATCTGGGGTCCAAAGGATTCTCTCCACCCTTGGCTCTTCTCTCTCAATGGTAGTCAGATCCCCCTGCTGGTTATGAGCCTGCTCGGTTTATGCACAGCTCATCTGCTCAGCAGCATCGCCAGATTTGACCATCACTTCACCCTAGTAGCAACCACTCACAATTGAATCACATCAGAATAGCAGCCTCTCCACCCAGTTTCCCTTACCCTGATCCATGTGGAAAAAGTCGTTTTCGCGGGCGTGAGAAGAGACACGTGAAATAGCTCCCTGCACTGCACATTCCCAGTGGAAGAACCCACATTCTGGAGCTGGTTATCCGATGCCCTTTAATAATGACCTTCGTCGTTGCTGTTGTTAGCGAGTGGCTGTTGTGACAGTGGTGGCTCATGGTAGCGCCATCTGAGCGCAGTAGAGCGGTTTCAAGGCTGTGACCTTGCAGAAGCAGATCACCAGACCCACCACCCAAGGCTTCCATGAATTGAACTTTCCATGCTGGGCACCACTCTTTCTCACCCACAGAACCCTCGACCCACCATGGAGGTCAGCTGCCATGGCTACACCCACTATACAGATGAAGAGCTGACGACCTACCATCCAATATATGCTATGATAATGGTCGGTGAGGTCAATTCATCCCTGTCAAACTCATGTTCTCCATGACCTCATTGGAAGGCTCTGCTGTGTCTTTGTCACTTTCATGGATCCCCCTCACCCCCGACCCCACCTCTATCCCCATGTGACCCTTTCCTGACCCTGACTTCTCCCTGCATAGATTTTCCTGAATTCACGCCTCCCCAAAGAGTATCCAATGGTTATAGCTACAAGACAGCTTGGCTCTCACCCACGTGTGAGTCTTCCTGGGGGACTTAGGACCACCTAGACAATCCCCTACCCTGGGACTTTGTGCCATCTTTCAATACAGTGTGTCCCAGTTTCCTCTAAGGCATCTCTTGTTGTCATGCTTACTCTTATTTTGTAAGCTGCAAAGGTGTGTGTGTGTGTGTGTGTGTGTGTGTGTGTGTGTGTCTGTGTGTGTAATAATGGAGCAAACCACATAAGCGCGACGTTCTCTATTACATGAAGTCTAGTACCTCCAATGTGTGTAAGACAATTGTGCACCTTCCAGAAGAGACTATATCTATGTCGTGTGTTGTTTGAAGGGTTTAGGGTCTCAGAGAGTACATACGAAGAAACGGTGTCTGGAGAATCCTGTTTTAACTCAATTATCTACACTTTATAGCCGCACCTATCTTTGAGCATTTCTCTTCATCCACCTAACTTTTATCAGAACCAGATCCCAGCCCTCCCGGGTCACCCTTGAGTATTCCTCCTTCCCTTTATTCTCAGTGTTTCTGCCTGAGCTTTTGGTCTGGTCTTGTGGAAGGACCATTCTTTATATCCTAGATATCTTCTTTTTATATAGTTTTATTGATATAGAATTCCCATATCATACAGTTCCATAGCTAAATAGCTTTTAAAGACTTGTATATACATTATCACAATAAGTTCTAATGTAC
>NW_022103927.1:801516-803054 GCF_000313985.2 Echinops telfairi | reverse complement strand
CTACCCCGATGCAGCCCTGGGTGCTGGAGCAGCCTTGTGGAGACCCCTGCCAGTGCTGAGATGCTTACACATTCACTGGTTCGGCTTTCCTCCTGCAGTCAGCATCATTGTGTGTATTTTGTGAGATGGAGGACTTTGTGGATTGGTGTCGGACATATGGGTTAATGTTGCTTGTAGGTTTGGGCAGCACTGGGTTGGGATGTTTTCTTGATGTGCTCTTAACCTTTATAGAAAACTCTCTCTTATACATGAGTTTCTGTGGATTTGTTTCTCTAAAGTACACAGAGTAACACACTTAAGTACCCACTTTGTCTTTGGCGATTGTGTCTCTCTCAGATTCTTAAGGAAGGCTGCATTCGGTGTTGCACCCAGGGTACCATTCATCTTCACCCCCTCTTCTCTAACACGCCCGTGTCTTCTCTGCTTCCTTGTCCTAAGCAAGTGACTCCCATTTTTATATGTTGACCTGCATTTTCACCTTCTTTCTGACTTGGTTCTTGCTGGGTGGACTTCCTGAAACACAGTCTATGCGATGTGAACTGCTATATGTACTTGAAACAAAAGAGAGAGAAAGGAGAGTAAAAAGAGGAAGGAGGATGATAAACAGAGGGAAAGGAGAGAGCGGGGGAGGAGCTCATTCGATGGGAATTCTTCCTGTACTGAAATGTGAAATAATCAGGCTCTCTTCATTTCCCAACTGTACTCCATGATTGACTTTGCTCTAATCTCCCTTTGCCTCTACTTGTCTCCTCCATCAGACTGGCTGCTGATTGAGGGCAGAGAGGGCCACACTCATCTCTGGGCCTCCAGTAATTAGTACAGGAAGTGGTGCCCAACAAGTGTTTAACAACGCTTTAGAATGAATAAATGAATGGGCGCTCTTAAGGGTTCACGAATTGTTTGGGAAATAGATTAGGTGCTCACCAGACTGGCCAGGACCTTTTCTACGCCAGACTCTTCACTGCAGCCTCTTCGATCTTAGTCCTATGGGTCAACACAGTCACAGGGAAGTCTCTTGATTTCATTCATGATGCAAGAAGTTGGGTCAGATGATGGGCTCTCGTCTGGGAACAATTAATGGCCCCCCCAAAGGACATTTGGCTTTGTCTGGAGATATTTTTATTTGTAGCATCTGGCGGGTGGAGGTCCCAAAGCCTCTCAGTATCTCACAATGCGAGAGACACTGCCTCGTCCAGCAGAGAATGTTGTGGCCCTCCTTGGCCAGCATGTGCAGGTGAAGAAACTCTGTTGTTGCTTGATAATTTCTTGGGGTTCTTGAGTATCCCAGAGGTTAGACCCTAGCTCAATGGAGTTGACATCGTGGGGGACGTTGGCGGTGAGAGCCACAGCTGGGCACCCTGTGGTGTCCTTCCCTGCTCTGTGTCTGTGTTAAGGGGGTTGCGTGCTTGTTTGTGTAGTCACGGGAACCGGAATTCTGAAGGACCTGTTTTCAGCCTGCATTGCGAATGAGAGGGTCAACATCTGGTCCACTGACACTTGTTTGTTTGTTTGTATTTAAAATTATTTTATTGGGGGCT
>NW_022103927.1:797661-798896 GCF_000313985.2 Echinops telfairi | reverse complement strand
GATCTGTTCTTGACTTATAGGAGATTTTCCTGCTATGGGATCCCCCCAATTTTCTGCAGAGAAGGATGTTACTTTTGAGTCCCCGTTCTCTTGGTTAATTCTATGCCTTCTCTCATCTCTTCTCTTCAAGCCTGCAGAGGAACGAGAAGAGTAACACCTTGATCAAACATATAGCAAAATACAGCACTTAGAATTTTGTACTTGACTCCCAGGTAGCACAAATATTTTTCGTTTCACTACTAACCTAATGGTTGGCATTTCATTTGACCCTTTGCAGCCACACTTTGGGAGAAAGCCTTGGTGATTCACTTGCACAAAGACTGGAGCCCGGAAAGCCCTCAAGAGCTGTGGTGCTTTGTAACATATCGGGTCGCCATGAGCTGGGATCAGCTGGATAGCAGGGACTTTGTATCAGACAAAGGATTCAAGGTTGGCTGGTCGGTTGGCTTGGTAAATAAAGAAAGAGCACAGATTTAAAAAGAAGATGGGATTGTTATAGGACAAAAGGCACAAGGGAAATAACTGAGTAAGAGCTCTTTGGGATTTTTATGCTAAACAAACAACTACCCAATATTTGGTTGTGTGTGTGTGTGTGTGTGTGTGTGTGAGTTCCAGCGTTTGACTACAGACTTGTTCTTGTTCTTAAGTGCTGTTGAGTGGGTACTGACTCAATGCAGCAGAAGGAATAGGCCAGTCCTGTGCATTCTCACAATCTTTGCTGGCTTGAGACTGTTGTTGAGTCACCGTGTCAATCAAGCGGGTCAACGGCCTTCCTCTCTTTTCCCGACTCTCTACTTACTTAGCATGAGTAGGGACCCTCTCCAGGCACCAGTCCATCCTGATAACACATCCAAAGTGCCATCTTCACTGCTAAGGAGCATCCTGACCGTACTGCTTCCCGGAGAGATGTGTTTGCTCTTCTGGCAATCCATTGTCCTTTCAACATTCTTCACCAACCAAAACTAAACCAAACGCATTGCCGTCGGGGTCGATTTCGACTCGCAGAGACCTGTAGGACAGCGAACTGCCCCTGTGAGTTTCCAGGACTATGGAGCAGAAGGCCTCGCCTTTCTCCCCAGGAGCAGCTGGTGGTTTCTATCTGTGGACCTTGGAGTTAGCAGCCCAACGCATAGCCACTCCTCCACCAGGGCTCTGCTCTTCTTCATCAACAGCGTAGTTCATTGCATTCATTCTTCTTTAGTCTTCCTTATCCATCGTCCAGCTTTAGCTCACAC
>NW_022103927.1:791930-792912 GCF_000313985.2 Echinops telfairi | reverse complement strand
TCCCGCTTTACCAATGTTAAAATCTGGTCACCTTACTTATGATTCAAAGAGTTGACTGCCTTAGTCAATAAAACACGAGTAAACCCATTTCTTGTACTCTCTGCTTTCAACCAAGAGCCATCTGACATCAGCAATGATATCCCTTGTTCCATGTCCTCTTCTGAATCCAGCCTGAACCTCTGTCAGTTCCCAGTCAATGTACTGCTGCAACCATTGTTGAATGATCTTCAGCAAAATTTTATTTGTGTGAGATATCAATGATATTGTATAATTTGAGCATTGTGTTGGGTCACCTTTCTTTGGAATGAGTAAAAATATGAATATCTTTCAATCAGTTGGTCAAGGAGCTGTCTTCCAAATTTCTAGGCATAAATGACTGTTTCCAGTGCTTCATCAGCTTATTGAAACATTTCAATTAATATTCCATTAATTTCTGGAATCTTTTGGCTAATGCTTTTGGTGAAACTTGAACTTCTTCCTTTCGTACCATTGGTTCTTGTTCATTTGCTACCTCTTGAAATGGTTTAATGCCAACTAGTTCTTTTTGATACAGTGACTCTGTGTATTCTTCCCATCTTCTTTTAATGCTTCCTGAACCATTCAATGTTCAGCACATTGAAACTCAAGGCTTGAATTTTTCCTGAGTTCCTTCAGTTTAAGCTTATGCTGAGAGGTTTTTTCTTTTGGATTTTCTAACTCAAGGTCTTTGCATATTGCATTATAATATTTTACTTTGTCAAGCTATCCTTTGAAATTTTCTATTCAGCTCTTTGACTTCATCATTTCTCCATTTGCCTCAGCTATGCTATGATTAAGAACAAGTTTCACTCTTTTGTGACATCCATTTTTATCTTTGCTTTCTTCCTGTCTTTTAAATGACCCTTTTCTTTCCTCATGAATGATGTTCTTGATGTCATCCCACAGCTCATTAGTTCTTCTGTCATTAGTGTGTAATGCATCACATCTGTTCTTTTTTTTTTTT
>NW_022103927.1:782694-790745 GCF_000313985.2 Echinops telfairi | reverse complement strand
TTTTTGTGCTTTCCATCTCTTTTACAATTTCCAATTTTCCTAGATGCATATTTTGAACACTCTAAGTTCCAATTATTAATTGATATTTGCAGCTCTTTCTACTCATTTTGAGTCCTGCCCCATCAGCCAGTGAAGGTCTCCGAGGCGTTACTCCGGTAGGCTTTACACCATTTACATCACTGTGGTTGACTCTAAGAAGACAACTCTTGCTCAGTCACTCTTTGGTGTCTTACACCCTGAGAGACTCCTCGTCGGCACTATTTCTGACCTTGTTCTGCATAACTGCATGAGGTTTTCAGTGCCCGACAATGGTTCGATGCTGGCCAGAAGGTTTTCTGTGGACACTCTATTCCTTTTTTTGTCTGTTCTTCGTCTGGAAGCTCTGCTGAAACTTGTGACTCTGCTAACATTTGAAATCCCAGTGGCAAAGCTTCCAGCATCACAGCAACACACAAGCCACCACAGTAGGACAAACTGACAGACAAGTGGTGGAGGGCTTATTTCGTGCATTTTATTTACTCATAAAAAGTGTAGATATATTTTCTAAGCATAATACCATGTGAAAGAAGATGGAAAGTTATATCCAGCATTAATAAAACTCGCTGGTGATGATAGATTAAGGAAAATTTGCACATGAAAACTTTTTTTCTCAATTATTAACATATCTACCCAACTGCCTATGTGATATACTACGTGGATGTCCAATTGGCCAGTTGGTGTGCTACCAAAACTTTGTTTTTGAGTTTTATCCAAGTTGATCCTCCTGCAGATTCAGATATGAGTATCTGGGAAGGTAAGAGAAGAGAACAGCTGGCTCAACCAGCTGCTGCCAAATACTTCAGTCCTCTATGAGTGATGGCACAACACCATCAAGCAGTTCTGAAGCATTTATTATATGTCAGACAGTACATACCCACTGCATCGCGTTACCACTATTAGCGTCCATGTTTGCAGATGGAGATGAGAGAGGTGGATTCCCTTCTCAAGGTCCCATAACTAGAAAATGGCTGGGCCAGGCTCTAAACTTGAGTCTGTCTGATGGGAATCACAGCCCGGAAGCTTGGAGCTTCCATACAAACCTATAAGTCTCCCCTTCCTATTATCCTGTGCTCTATAGCCTCAAGTGAAATGAACCACAAGTCACCATGGGGGCCATCTAGTTTATGTTCAAAAAAGGAAACAAGTCTCCAAAGTACGCAGGTGAAATGATGCCATGAGGCCTCCGTACTTCCCAATTAGTAGACTCAACTATCTCAACCAGCCCTTCTACTCCACCCCAATGCTTCGGTACCCTTGGTGGAGGCCCCTGGGTGCCTTCCTGTTAAACAAGAGCTTAATTGGGTTCTCCTTGGAATGGTATCAGACAGCCCAATGGGACAACCACCTGCTCACCTGCCAACTCAGCAGGAAGCCAATTCTAAGTTTGTAAGTGAAATGCTGTGGGAATTTCACCAGCACCTGGGAGCTCATTAAAAGTTGACTTACAGTTCCCACCTCCACTCCATTGTTCCAATTAGAGAGTCCCTGAGGGTGATCCTTGCAGTTACAAGCAGGTGCGCTCTGGTCTGTTAGTGGGCTGAAGGCAGAGACAGACAAAAATTCACCCACTTGTGGTGAACGGCATCAGATGTTTTTTAAACACCCTTATTGAGCTATAATTCTTGTACCATGTAATTCAACCATTTAAAGTACACAATGCATTGGTTGTTAGTATAGTCACAGATGTGTACAACCATCACCAACCTATTTCCAGAATATTTTTACTATCTCAAACTTAAACAAACAAAAAAAACATGCATTCTCTCTTTCACACACACACACCACCGCTGCCCTTTCAGTACAAACTCCCTACACCTGCATACCCCAACCTAGCACCAGGCAACCACTAATCTCCTTAATATCTCTGAAAAATTCCATATGCTGTGTGTTTCACATGAAGGCTGCTGTTAGGTGCCGTCGAGTCCCTTATGACACATAGGAACCTTAGGTACAACAAAACACAGCATGGTGCTCTACCATTCTCTCAATTGTTATGTTTGAGCCCATTGCTGCAGCCACTGTGTCCATGCGTCTCAGTCAGGGCCTTCCTCTTTTTTACTGCCTCTCCACTTTACCAAGCATGACGTCCTTCTCCTGGGACTGATCTCCCTTGATAACATGTCTAAAGTACATCCTTACCTCCAGGAACATTCTGGCTGTACTTCTGCCAAGATAGATTTGTTTGTTCTTTTGGCAGTCTATGGTACGTTCGATAGTCTTTGCCAGCACTGTAATTCAAAAGCATTGGTTTTTGTTTGGTCTTTCATATTCAATGCCCAACTTTCACATGCATGTGAGGGAACTGAAAGTAATTCATTGGATCAGACATACCTTCATCCTCCAAGTAACATCCTTGCTTTTCAACACTCTAAAGAGGTCTTGTGCAGCAGACTTCCCTGGTGCAACATGTCTTTTGATCTCTTGACTGCTGCTTCCATGAGCAGTGAGTGTGGATCCAAGCAAGACAAAATCCTTGACAACGTCAATCTTTTCTCCATTTATCACCATGTTGTCTATTGGGCCAATTCCGTGGATTTTGTTGTTCTTTACATTGAGTTGTTATTCATATTGAAAACTGCAACTCTTGATTATCACCAACAAGTGCTTCAATTCTTCTTGCTTTCAGCAAACAAGGTTGTGTCATCTGCATATAGTGATTGTTAATAAGCCTTCCTCAGATCCTGATGCTGCATTCTTCTTTCTGTAATCCAGCTTCTCTGATTATTTGCTCAGTATACAGATTGAATAAGTATGCTGAGAGGATAGAACCCTGGTGTACACCTTTCCTGATTTTAAACCATACAGTAAACCTTTTTTTTCTGTTCGAATAACTGCCTCTTAATCCATCTGCAAGTTCCACGTGAGCACAATGAAGTGTTCTGGGATTCCCCTTCTTCTCAAAGCTATCCATAGTTTGTTATGATCCAGGCAGGTTAATGCCTCGGCATAGTCAACAAATCACAAGTAAACATCTTTCTCATATTCTTTGTTTTCACTCAAATCCATCTAACATCAGCAGTGATATCCCTTGTTCCCTGTTCTCTTCTGGATCCAACCTGAACCTCTCCCAGCTCTGTCTCAATGTACTGCTGCAACCATGTTGAATGATCTTCAGCAAAATTTTATTTGTGTGAGCTATCATTGATATTGTTCTATAATTTGAGCGTCCTGTTTGTACCTTTTTTTTGAATGGGTACAAATATTAATTTCTTCCAACCAGTTGGCAGAGTAGCTGTCTTCCACATTTCTTGGCATAGACAAGTGAGTGTTTCCTCAGCTTGTTGAAGCATTTCTATTGGTATTCCTAGAGACTGATGGGGTCAGCTGAGTGTAAAACTACCCCTGGCCATTCCAAGCATTCCCTCCCATGTTTCTTGCTCACAGACTGTCTCCACCCCCTATACCTTTCTGAGTACACCAAAAACCTCCCGTGTGCGTCAGAAGCCACATCACTCCTTTCATTCAAACTAGCCAATAAGGAGGATTACAGGATGTTCCCCCAACCCTTGTCACCAGTCTCCAACCCCGATGGTATACCTGTGAAGTGCCTTCTTTGTCTCGGGGATGACTTTTCCCACCCTCAGCCAGCAGGCTGTGCTTCCCAATAAAGCCTGTTACATGATATCAGAGTTTCGGCTTGGTGCTTTTTCTATCATTTGGTGCCAAAACCCAGGAGGGTGCAGCTCCAGGACCACAGCAGCTGTCTCTTGGATCAATTGCCCTCCTGGCCTCCCCTTCCAGACATGGTGGAACAGGTATCATCTAGGGACCTTCTCTGCTTGCCATTATAGATTCTGAATCCACACACCAGCCGGTTCTGGGTGAGTGCTTATTTGAGTTTCCCTTTCTCAGATTTTCCACCATCTGTCTACAGCCTTTCAGAAAGATCTCCATCTCAAAATCCTGGTACCAGATCAGAGAACTCTAAGCCCTTGGAGCAAGGGTTGCTCTCAGCCGGGGCACACCCTCCTGATCTGCTTCCTATTCTACTCCCTACATAAGATCTGGAGTTGATTGGACTCACCAAATACGCTCTCTGAGCCTGTTAAACTTCTTGGAAGCTCAAATTTCACTCACGCCATCACCACCACCCTGGGAAGTACCCAATCTAAGCTGCCCCAAAATGCACCTCTGGGGTGCCTACTCACTAATCATAAACCTCTGGGTCTCAACCCAGTCGTTAAACCTAAATGCCTAATTTTTCTTTGTAACCAGATTTGGCCTCAATACAAATTAGATAAAAGGTCAAAATGGCCACAAGATGGCATTCTTGATTTTAAAGTCCTCAGGGACCTTGATAATTTCTGTCGCTATAAAGGCAGGTTTCCAGAAGTTCCCGATATACAAGCCTTTTTCTACCTTCCCCCTCACCCCCTACCTGCGCCCAAACTGCCCAGCACCCAACTCCTGCTCGCTCAGGAGAAGCCACCTCTCCTGGACAATGTATCTTCTTTCAATCCTTCTGACCATGCCCCTCTGCCCACAGCCACCCCTGCCACCCCTCTTCTTCCTCCTTATAATCCTCTTCCAGTCTCGTCCTGAGCCTGCCCCCACCTCTGCTCCTTCCATCTCCTCTGACTTGCCATTCTCTGATCTGCCATCTTCTCCCCCAGCGTCTCTTCTCCCTTCTTCATCACCATCTTCCCTTCCACTACTGTCATCCTCTACACAATCTCCGCTCTCCCCTCTGCCACCTTTGTCTCCACCCCACACCCATTCCCACTCAACCCTTCCGTGCTCAAAAGCCTCATCTATAGATCCAAAGATTCCACCTTCAGATCCTGCACTCCCCCTCCCTCTCCATGAGTTCGCAGAGGCTGAGGGACTCATTAAAGTACATATCCCTTTTTCTCTTTCCAACCTATCGGTTCTCTAAAAGCATCTGGGACCCTTTTCCTCTGGCCTGGGTATGTAAAGAGTTCAACTATCTCACACAGTCTTACGACCTTACTTGGCATAATATTTATATTATTCTTACAACTACTTTGTCCCCCAAAGACAGGGAGAGGGTCTGGGTAGTGGCCCAGGAGATATGCGATGAAATTCATGCCCAGGGCTGGAATAAACTGGTGGGCTCCGATGCAGTTTCCCAACAGGACCCTAATTGGAATTTTTAGCTCAGCCATTGGGACTGCACTCTCTGAGATGACACGGTTATACAAAAAATGAGGGCTTACAAAATAATGGCTAATAAAACCATCAATTATGACAAGATTAGATAAATCCTTCAAGACCCAAAAGAAAATCCTGCCCAGTTTCTCTCCCGCCTCTTGGAGACTTTCCATAAGGTCACCAGGGTTGATCCGTCAACAACAGCTAGCACCAATCAACTTCATTCATGCTTTATCTCACAGTCAGCTCCTGACATTAAGAGAAAGCTTAAAAGGCTTAAGGATGGTCCTCAAATTCCACAATGAGACCTTCTTAATGCAGTCGTTAAGGTTTTCAATAATAGGGAGGAACAGGGAAAATTAGACAGACTACGAAGGGACAAAGCTAAATATCAGATGCTGGCTAATGCCGTTCAGGACAAGATGAGTGAATCCAGACCAATAAATACTAGGCCACAAATGGGTGAGCCACCTGGACCCTCCTTTAAATGTTCCCAGATAGGACATTGGGTACACAGTTGCCCCAATCCTCATTGCCCACTGAAACCTTGCCCGCAGTGCAAACAAGGAGAACACTGGGAAGTTGATTGCTCTTTCCGCCAGAGGACAGGAAGGATAGTCTCTTCCATAAGATCTCCACAGCAACCAGCTCAAGACACCTCGTTGTCAGGGCTTCTAGGCCAAAGAGGATTGACTGTGCCCAGGGTCAATTGCCTCCACAGAGATCACCCATCTCCAGCCAGGATAACCATCATCATTTCAGGTAAGTCTATATCTTTCCTTCTGGGCATGGGCCCACTTATGCAACACTACCTGAACATTCAGGACAAACTTCTTTAGCACCCATCACTGTTGCAGGAGTTTCAGATATAGTCGCACAACCCCTCATTACACGGCCACTGTTATAATGTTCAATTCTCACACCAGTTTCTAGTCATCCCAAAATATCCTCTCCCCCTACTGGGCAGAGATAGTCTTACTAAATTCCAAACAGTAGTAACTTTTCATTTACCGGGGCTTTCCATGTTCCAAACTTTCTTCTCTTACGAGCCACACCAGACACCCCTCCTTCCTCCATCTCCCCACCCCCAAATAGCTCTAGTGTCCCGACATCCCCCACTAATTCCCTTCCTTTACCACCTACTCTAGTTACCCCACATGCTTGGACTGTCACCCAACCTTCCATTGCCTTGCACCACCAACCTGTTTACATTTGAATAGAAATCCTTCGAATGTTCCTAATATTCCTCAATACTCTATAGCTCTCCAACATCTGAAGGGCCCCATGGCTCCTGTCACTCCTGTCACCTCTCTGTTTAATATGTATAATTCTATGTTTGGGGCCTTGTCTGTTTTGCTGTTTTCAAAGCTTTTTGCAGGAGCACATGTGTGCCTTTGCCATTCAAACCTACACGGAGCTGTAGATGGCTGGGTTCCAACCCCTAAGCCGCTCACTGGACCCTACTGAGACAGGATCGTTAGAAGCCTTTCCCCACCCGTGTCCAGCAGGAAGTAGTTACAGAAGATGAGATCTTTGACCCTATTGCCTATTATCAAGAGGCAGGAATGATGGATCCAGCTGAGTGTAAAACTACCCCTGGCCATTCCAGGCATTCCCTTGCTCACAGACCCCCTCCACCCACCACCCACCCCTTCCTGCATGCACCAAAGCTTCCCTTGCAAGTCAGAAGCCACATCACTTATTTCATTCAGACTAGCCAATGAGGAGGATACACAATGATCTCCCAACCCTAGTCACCAGTCTTCACCCCGAGGGTATGCCTGTGAAGTGCCTTCTCTGTCTCAGGGACTATCCTTCCCATCCTCACGGTAGTCCCCCAGGCCACGCTTACACAAGACCCATGTTTCCACTCAGTTCTTTTTCTATCAGAACCTTGTTTTTGAGCTGCTTCAGTGCAGCTTGAACTTCTTCCTTTAGTACCATTGCTCATATGCTACTTCTTGAAATGGTTGAACAGCGACTCGTTCTTTTTGGTACGGTGACTCTGTGTATTCTTTCGATGCACCCTACAACATTCACTATTTTGCCCATAGTATCTTTGAAGAATAGTTCAACTCAAGGCTTGAATTTTTTCTTGAGCTCTTTCCGTTTCAGATATGTTCCGCATGTTCTTCCTTTTTTGGTTTCTAATTCTAGGTCTTTGCGCATTGCATCATACTATTTTACTTTGTCTTCTTCAGCTGTCCCGTGAAATTTTCTGTTCGGCTCTTTGAGCTCCTCGTTTCTTCCATTTGCCTGACCTACTCTACCAGGAAGAGCAGGTTTCAGAGTCTTTTGACATCCACTTTGATCTTTCCTTATTTCCTGTCATTTGAGTAACCTTTTGCTTTCCTCGAGTAAGATGTTCTTGATGGCCTCCCACAGCTCATCAGGTATTTTGTCGTTAGTGTCCACTGTGTCAAATCTGTTCTGGAGTGGCTCTTAAAATTCAGGTTGGATCGAATCAAGGTTGTATTTTGGCTCTCGGGAACTTGTTTGCATTATCTTCAACTTCAACCTGAGCCTACATCAGAGCCATTGACAGTCTCTTCTACAGTTGAGCTTCTCCACCATCTCTTCTCAGAGGTGCAGTCAATTTGATTTTTGTGTATTCCATCTGGAGAAGTCCATGTGTCTAGTTGCATTTTATGTTGTTGAAAAGGGGGTATTTTCTATGAACAAGTCATTGGTCTTGAAAATTCCACATGAATAAGCGGCACAGAGAGAAGAATCACTTGGCCGGTGTCACACAGAAGAGCGGAGACTTGAACCCAAGAAGTCTGGCTCCATGCTTCATGCTCTTAGGGGTATGTTTTTTCCAGTGGTCTCAGTTTGAATATCCTGAGTCTATCAAGATCCCCTGCTCTCCAAACCATCCCAGCTGTGCCCGGAGAGCCTGC
>NW_022103927.1:780213-781329 GCF_000313985.2 Echinops telfairi | reverse complement strand
GCGGAGCCAAGGACCGAGGTATATCTAGCTCCAGAGAGATCTGATATGTCCTCCTAACTGTTCCTAAATGTACTCCATTTGTAGCTAGCCTAACTCATGCATGGTGGCCTTGCTCCTCGCCTCAGTCTCAGTGGAAGTTTGCTCAGACGCAAACAGGTTGCATTCAGATATCACCTGGAAGGCCCAGAGGACTCTGAGAATCTTCTCTTATTTGTTTATTAGTGACCCAGAAGCTAGCTAATCCCTGCTTTCTGGGTAGTCAGCAGAAATTCCCTGAGACTAAGACTTAAAAGAACTTATTGTTCTGTCTGCTTGTTCAGGGTCCACAATTATCTGCCATGACTATCCTGAAACTTGAATAAGGTAGACCGAAGAAGAACCGATGCCTTTGAATTACGGTGCTCTCAAAGAATACTGAAAGGACCGTGGACTGCCAAAGAACCAATAAATCTGTGTGGAAGAAGGAGACCCAGAGGGCTCCTTAGAAGCAAGGATGAGGAGACTTGGTCTCATGTGCTTTGGCTACGTTATCAGGAGCGACCAGTCCCTAGAACATGACATGATGCTTAGTCAAACGGAGGGTTTATCGAAAAAGAGTAAAACCCTCGATGAGCTGGACCAACACAGTGGCTGCAAGCCGGGGCTCAAGTGTAGAAACGGCTGTGAGAACGGCGCAGGACAGAGTGGTGTCTTGTTCTGCTCTACACTGGGCTGCTGTGGGTTGGAACTGACTACTACCGTGGTGTCTAACAACAGATGCCAGGTGAAGATTTCCAAGGAAAACCACGACCATAGATGCTGAAACAAGCTCCCCCTCTCCCCGAGTCAATAGTCTTTCTCTACAGCTGTCCCTCTGAATCTGGGTGTGTTACCTCCTAGACTTTGAGAAGAGAAATTCTGTTCTTCAACGCACCCCTCTAGAATTTCTGTTACAGCTGCTCTCTGGGCCTGTGGCAGGCAGCTCCATGCCCGGGTCACACAGGATGTATTAGTCTAGGTACTTTGGAGAAACAAATCCACAGCAACTCACGTATGAGAGAGTTTTATCCAAAGAAAACGTGCATCACGAAAACATCCCAACCCAATGCTGCCCAAGCCCACAAGTCCAACATTAAC
>NW_022103927.1:775263-779910 GCF_000313985.2 Echinops telfairi | reverse complement strand
CCCACATGTGATTATTGGCCAGGCTGGCACAATTAACTAACTCCCAGGATGACCAAGGAAAGCCACCAGATACAACCCTGGGAGAGCTTTGAGTGGCCATCAGAGGGCTGCAGCAAGGAAGCAAATGGGAATGAAGAAAAGGGCAACATTTCCGACTGCCTGAACCGTCCCCTTCCTCCCCAGCTTGCTGGCCGACGTGGCAGTGGCAGAGGACTTGGCTTTCAGCAAGGGGCCGGAGTCCTTGCTCTGGGGTGAACGCAACTGACTTCTCTGGTGGAGTCCTCTGTGTATCTGCTCTGATCTAAGGGCTGCCTGGGGGACTGACATAGGATGCAGCCCAAGGTCTGGCCGTTCTCAGAGCTTATGTTGGGCAGAGAGGGGCATCTGTCACACCCTGGAGAAGACAACCCCCACACGGGCACAGAAACAGTTACATGCGGGGACAGACAGACTCCAGTCATGTCTACGCGTGGCGTCTGTTTGCGGCCATGTGTGACTAGCTACGAGTTCACATGGCATCTGTCATCCCCTGTGTGTGACTCTGTGTCCCTGTGTGTGCCCCTCTTTTGTCAGATGCCACTCAGACGTCATCCGGATGAGGACCCACCCTGCTCCTCTCTCTGCCTGAGCTCCTGGCTTCCCATGGGAGCAGCTGCCCAGGGCATTCCAATTTCCCCGAACAAGGTCACATTCACAGGGGCAGGGTGAGGTTGTCACAATGTCTTTTAGGGGACACAGCTCAAATCTTAACAACCTACTGGTGGTGCCTCCCTGTAGTATCTCCAGGTCAGGTAAGGGTTTGGCCAAAGTCAGGCACCAGCCATTGACCTGGGCAGGTGGGTAGTGAAGTCAGTTCATCTCTCAGATTCAGCCCCTCTCTCTGGGCTCCAGAAGCAGCTGCTCCCAGGCCGCCTCCACCTGGGGTGATAAAGCCTGTGAATGATACTGACCCCAGGGCATGGAATCCTCCCTAGCTGGTTTCCCTCAACCCTGCCCACATGACTGTAAACAGCTCCATCTTCATCTACCTCATTTACCCCTGGGGTGTTCCTGCCAGGACCTGCCTGACACATTCCCCAAAAGGACTGGAGTCCTTCACAAACAAGTTATATGAGTGTTGCCGTCTGCCTTAGAAAAGTCCACAACATTCCGAATGGAGGAGTGGAATGGTGAATGTTTAGTTTAAATGGGTACCAACTGTATCTTTCACTTACATGGAGCCTTATGACCAGAATCCATGACTGTGAGTCCGTCCTGATCACAGCAGCCCTGTAGAAGCCCTGTTGGCAGTTAATGTGCACAGTTACAGCCTTGGAAACTCACGGGGGCGTTCTACCCCCTCCTCTGGGGTCACTAGGAGGCAGCATCGCCTAGATGTCAGTAAGTTTTAAGTAAGTGTAAGGACAGAGTAGAACTGTCATAGGGTGTTCAAGGTTGTACATCTTTACAGAAGCCGGCTGCCTCATTGCACGATGACCTTTCAGTCAGCGGCCAAGTGCTTACCTATGGTGCCACCAGGGCTTCTCTGGACTGATGGCATTTGTAACTATAAGTCCATATCATGATAAGCTATATTTTACAAATTGATTGCTTAGCACCGTGCCTGACACGTTGTTAATGTTAGCTGCTGTGGAATCAGATTCATGGTGACTCCATGTTGTTGCTGTTGTTGTTGTTATTGTTGTTGTTGTTGTTGTTGTTAAGTGCTATCAAGTCAGTTTCACATCATAGTGACTCTGTGCCATCCTCACGATTATTCTTATGTTTGAGCCCATCATTGCAGCCACTGTGCCCATCCCGCTTGTCGAAGGACTTCCTCTTTTTCACTGCCCTGATACTTTACCAAGAACGATGTTCTTTTCCAGGGATGGGTCCCCCCTGATGACAAGTCCAAAGTCCGTGAGCCAAAGACTTTCCATCCTCACTTCTATCCAAGATTTTCCACCGGCGCCATATTTCAAATCAAGGCTCTGAGCCAGTTCTTCCCAGTTCAGTCAAGACCAACGACGTAAAGCTGGAACAGACTTGCATTTGCAAAAGGTGGGCATCCTGGCACAATAACCAGCACAGGAAAAATTACATGTCCTGCTGGAAAGTTAAACTCCCTCCTGGAAAACGTGGGTAGCATGCATATTGTATAACAGCTACATCTCTTGAGCAGTAGAGTCAGAAACCATGCTGCCCAGCTCAAAGATGGTGACTGCCTGGGCGTCTCCCATTCTGCAGGTCTGTGTGTCCTCACGCCCAGGAGATGGCTCAAGAGGAGGTCAAGATGGGTGGGCTGCGGGCCCCATACCATGCCACCCCCATGCAGTCCACCGTGATCAACATCCAGAGTGAACCCCAGGTGCCCGACCATGTCGTCTGGTCCCTCTTCAACACACTCTTCCTCAACTGCTGCTGCCTGGGCTTCGTGGCCTATGCCTACTCCGTGAAGCCTAGAGACCGGAAGATGGTGGGTGACATGATTGGGTCCCAGAGCCACGCATCCACTGCCAAGTACCTGAACATCTTCTCTACAGTCCTTGGCCTCCTGGGAATCCTGGTCTTCATCATTCTTCTCGCCACAGGCACAGGGATGAGCTTCCAAGCCCTGTCACCGATGATGGGCCAGCAAGGCCACTAGTCACTGCACCACACTGTGTCCTGGACCCTCCGGCCCTGCCCTGCTAGATGACCTGACCTCTGGCCTGTCTGCTGCCGCTCCTGTCCACAGCCGTTTGTGCATGTATCTCCATCTCTCAGCAAGCTCAATAAAGCACCCTGGTGTGTAAAAAAAAAAAAAAAAAGATGGTGACTGCCTGTATTAGAGAGAGCGTGTGTCTTACTCCGGTCCTCACAGCAGTTCAGTCTTCCTCACCAGGCTCCTTGCAGAGCTCGTTACGCGTCTCTCTCATTCCAGGGCTTCAACCTGTCATTCTTTTCCTTTGCAATATGCCTCCATCGTACGACTTTGAGTCTGTTCCAATTTGGCCATGACTGAACTGGTTCCAATGATTCAAAGCTCTGACTCAAAAGTACGGTGGCACAGTGGTTAAGAACGGCCGCTCCACAAAAGGGCCTGAGTCGCTCAGTAGAAGGAAGAGATGGCTGTCTGCTTCTGTGCAGCCTTAGAAACCATGTAGACCCAGCATGAACAGCAATGCTAATAAAAATAAAGCAAAAAACAGCAAATGCTGACAAGGCTGTGGAGAGCCGGGAACCCTCATACACTATTGGTGGTGGTGGTGGTGGTGGTGGTGGTTATTAAGTGCCATCAAATCAGTTCTGACCCATAGCTATGCTACACACAACAGAATGAAACACTGCCCAGTCCTGCGCCATCCTCACAATCGTTCCTAGGCCTACGCCCATTGGTGCAGCCACTGTGTCCATCCATCTTGCCGAGGACCTTCCTCTTTCACTGTCCCTCCACTTGATCAACCATGATGTCCTTCTCTAGAGACTAGTCCTTCCTGACAATATGTCCAAAATATGTAAGACAAAGTCTTTCCATCCTTGTACACCCTCTGGCCGTACTTCTTGCGAGACAGATTGGTTGGTCCTCTTAGCTGTCTACTGGTGGGACTGAAAAATAGTGCAAACACCATGGAAAATAGTGTACATTCTAGAGAAACAAGAGCGTGGCCTGAAGAAGTATATGCACCCCACTGCTCATCACATAATCTTTCCCAATTGCAAGATGACGGGAAGCCATCTAAATGCCCACCAATGGGAGAACAGATAAACTATGGCACACAGACACAATGGAATGCTTGGCAACATTCAAGAATAGCGGTCAGTAGGGCTGCCCCCCACCCCCACAAGACACGAGGTCCCCTCACTGAGCCATAATGCTACGACAGCACTGGAGACACAGTCCAGGAATTGTTCCCGGTCTGATCACCCCATCCCCCACCAAGAAGAGACATGAAGGGGGCGCAACAGAGCAGCAAGGGGAGCAAAGCAACGAAGTCCCTGAGGAATCCTGAAAATAGACTTTGGATTCAGGGGACAGGGCTTGGCACCTTATCAGACTTGATTGGAAAACATTCATAAGGGTCAGCAGACAGATCTGGAACTATTTTCAGGCTTTTTTTTCCCCTCATGTCTATCTATATAAGATAGGCAGAATAAACAAACCCAAGGAGAAAACAATGGTACCGACAGTTCCAGGGGAACATGGAGAAGGGGAGGTGGTGGAAAGGAAAGAGGGAACAACCAACCCAGAGACAAGGGAATAACAAGTGATCTAAAATCTATGGTGAGGAGGGCATAGAATGTCTGGTGGAGTTTGATCAAGTTCAGTGTAGCTAAGAGGAATTACTGAGAGCTGAATGAAGGTTAAACATGATAGTGGGACAGAAGGAAAGTAAAAGGAAATAGAGGAAAGAACCAGGAGGCAAAGGACATTTATAGACATGTATGTGCCTGTATGAATACGTAAATATATTTATATATAACGTTAGGGAGATAGGTCTATGTATATAAATTATATGTTAAGTATTAAGGTAGAGATGGACATTGGGCCTCTACTCAAGTACTCCCCCAACACAATAACACTTTATTCTAATAACCTGGCATTATGTGATGCTCACCTTCCCAACAGGATCCTTGAAGACAAAATGGATGCATAAGCATGTGATGAAGAAAGCTGATGGTGCCTGG
>NW_022103927.1:763940-766789 GCF_000313985.2 Echinops telfairi | reverse complement strand
ACCAAACTCAGTAGCTCATCCAAACCAAAAGCAAGATCACTGCCATCGAGTCAATGCTGACTCATAGTGACCACCCCCCACCCCCATCCCCATTGGTTTCTGAGACTGTGACTGTTTACAGGAGTAGAAATCCCATTCTCTCTCCTGCAGAGCTACTGGTGGTTTGAAACCACCAATCATGCAGATCACAGCCGAATCCATAACCATTGCACCACCAGGACTCCTAGAACCCAGCAATCCCAATCTTAGATATCTATCCTGGAGAGGAGACAGCAGGAATGCAAACAGAAACCTGTCCGCTGGTGCTCCTTATAGCATTTTTCACAACACAAAATTATGGCAACAACCCAGTGGACCCAACAACAGAAGAATGGATGAATAAAAAGTAGTCTCTCCATACAATGGAATATTACTCAGCTGTACAGAGAAATGAAGTTCTGATATGTGCCCCAACATGAATGAACTTTGGAGACATCATTCTGAGTGAGTAAGCCAGTCACAAAAGAACAAGTACTGTATGATCTCACGTATATAAAATAAGCAGATATATAGAAACCCAAGAAGCCCTGGTGGCGTCATGATTACACATTGGCCTGCGATATGCAACGTCCCCAGTTTGAAATCACCAACCGTGCCAGGGGAGAAAGACGGGCCTTTCCACTCCCATAGTTCCAGCCTTGGAAACCCGCAGGGGCAGTTCTGCGTCCTTTAGGGTCGCTATGAGTCAGCATGAACTTGATGACCGTGAGTTTTAAGTGATAGAAACCCAAGATTATTTGTTGTCCCCAGGGGGTGGGAGGGAGTTTGAGCTTAGGGGACAATGAGTTTATGCTAATGATGGTAGAATGATTCAGGAAAGGATAGGGAACATGGTTGCAAAACTTGAAGACTGTATCGGTGTCACTGAATTGTTAGTATAAATATGTTGATTAGTGTATGTTTTGCTACGTATATTTTCACCACCACCCCTCCACACACACACACACACACACACACACACACACACTGTAATGGCTTACTGGGACAGCCATGTATTATCTCATAGTCTCTGAGATCAGGAATCTTGGCACAGCTTGGCTGGGTCCCCTGGTTTGCACAAGGCTACAAGCAGGAGGTTGAAGAAGCCATAGGCATCCTAAAGTTGAGATGGGAGAGAATCACTTCCAAGTTCACTCATGGCATCGTTGGCAGGGCTCAGTGCCTCCTGTCCTGCTGGTCTCAGTTCCTCACAAGCTGTTGGCTGGACACCACCCTCAGTTCTTTGCCACACAGACCCCTCCATGGGACAGCTCACGATGTGATAAGCCTCTTCCATCAGATGAAAAAAGCAAGCGAGCATAAGACAGATGCCACAGAATTTCGATAACCCAATCACTAACATGCCATTCTCTGACTTTTCCCTTATTGTATCAATAGAAATGAATCATTGAGTCCAGCCCACACTCAAGGAGAGGGGATTACACAAGGCACGCATTAAATTCCAACCCCAATCTAAGAGCAATTCGTTTTTATGACACATCCCTGTTTGATAGTCTCCCTCATAAAGCAATCACTGACGATATGGGTGCTATAGCAAAGTGTGGTGAAGAAACTACATGGTGCCCAGCTATCAGAAAGAATAGTGTCTGGAGTCTTAAAGGCTTATTTTCAAACAAGCAGCCATCTAAGTGAGGCATGAACTAAATCCACACGAAAACAGTGCACCAGCCTGTGTGATCCAAGGATTGAAAATATTATAATTAAACTCTAAAGGAGAGAGTGGCATCAGAGCTTAAATTGTGAACAGGGTGCACATGGCACAAGGCAGATATACCAGTCCTCTCTAGCACTCCACACTACTTCGGGAACCTCTGCCTGACCTCCGCTGTGATCTTGCCTGTGAGGGTAATCCTGCCCAGCATCTGTGGGGCCCTACACCAAAGCGGGCACACCACCCTGCCACCTTGAGGCAAGGTTGGAACCCCTCCAGTTCCATGGTCAGGCGATCAGGGCTCAGCCATCTCCTTATTTTTATTCTTTTTCTTCTTTCTTTCTTCTCTCTCCCTTCTCTCTTTCCCACCACAGTCAGTCTCGGTGGGCCCAGTTTGGGTTTTTTTCTTTCTTTTTCTTCTCTCCCTTTCTTTCCCACACACCACTGATGGCTTCCAGGCCACTACCCTCCGCCTAGGGCAATTCTGCCCACCCAGCGAGGGGAGCTCCAGCCTGCCCTCTGTGGCAGTGCTGCACATGGCACGGGGCTCAGCTATCTCTTTACTTATTTTTATTTTTTCTTATTTTGTTTTCTTCTTCTTTCCCATTTCTTTTTTCTGCTTCTTCTATCTCTTCTCTCTTTCCTGCCACAGTCTCAGTAGATTCAGTTCTCCTTTTTTGTTGTTTTCTATTTTTTTGGTCTTTGCTCTTTGTGTGTGTTAGTTAGTTTTTAGTTTTGTTTCTGTCTTTGTTTTCTCCTTTTTCTCCTCTTCCCCCTCTCTTTCTTTTCACATGTGAGTACCAGCCTCCAGGCCGCTCCCCTCTGCCTAGGGCAACTCCAACTGCCCAGTTGGGGAAGCTCCCACCCACACTCATTGGCTTTACACACAGCTGGAGAAATCACGCCCGCCCTCCACTTCACCCTACATGGCTGGGGGAGCTCCCCTTCAAATGGCTGGGGGAACTCCCACCTATACCCCAAAGCTCTACAAGTGAGTGGAGGAACTCCTGTCAACTGTTTGTAGTGCTCCACGCTGCTGTGGGAACATCCACCCAACCTCCACGGCAATCTCTCCGACTAGGGTACTTCTGCCTGCCATCCACACTGCTCTACACCAAGGAGGGTACACTCACTTACCCTCCTCGGCACTCCTGTTGAA
>NW_022103927.1:760071-761175 GCF_000313985.2 Echinops telfairi | reverse complement strand
CACCTGTGTACATCGAAATAATTCACCAAGAAAGTAATAAGAGAGCCATAGACTGGGAAAGCATCTTTAGCAATGACACATCAGACAAAGGCCTTATTACTAAAATCTACAATACTCTACTAACTTCCAAAAAGAAAAAAACTAACTGCCCAAAGGCCCTAAACAGAAGTTTCACAAGAGCAGAAATCCAAATGGCCAATAAACATATGAGAAAATGTTCCCAATCATTAGCCATAAGAGAAATTAAAATTAAAAACAACTATGAGATACCACCTAACATCCTCAAATATAGCCCAGTTGAAAAAAAAATCAGAAAGAAACAAGTGTTGGAGGGGCTATGGTAAGATAAGAATTCTCATCCACTGCTGGTGGACCTTTAGGTATGCACAGCCATTATGGAAATCAATTTGGCAATATCTAAAACAGATAGAAACCGAGCTACCATACAACCCAGCAATCCTCCTAAGGGGCATATACCCAGAAGAGGCAAGAAACAAATATGGCCAGACATCTGTGCTCCAATGTTCATCGCAGCACAATTCACAATTGCAAGGAGTTAGAAAAAAAAAACAAATTTCCATCAACAGACCAATGGATCAAAGAACTGGTACATACATACAATGGAGTTCTACATGTCCCTTAAAGGCAGTGATGAACACATGAAGCACATTGCCACATGGGAAGAACTGGAGGAAATTATGCTAAGCAAAGTCAAGCCCAAAAGGACAAGTACAACATGAGTCCACTGAGGTAAGCTTTAAAACCGGGGCATAGGGGAAAAACTACTATATACATACATTCCTGGGGTGAGGTCCAGCTACTATGGCAGGGGTCAAACCCAATCCAGGGATACATGCAGCAGCCAACTAAATAGGAGGGGTAAAGAAAGAGAGAGGGAAAAAGACATGGGTAGGGGGAAGCAGGGCACTAACCCACCCAAGTAGAGGATATTGCTTATATCTCCACAGGAGAGGGAGAGACCAGGCTTCAACCTGGTGCATGTGAATACATGTGAATACAACCTACCAATGTGTACCAGGAAACCAATAGAGAGGTCTGCAGGGCCAGCCCAAATCCCAACTATGTGGACACCTCCTCCTACCC
>NW_022103927.1:757225-759070 GCF_000313985.2 Echinops telfairi | reverse complement strand
GATGGACATTGAGCCTCAACTCAAGTACTCCCTCAACACAAGAACACTTTGCTCTACTAATCCAGCATTCTGTGATGCTCACTTTCCCAACATGATTGCTGAAGACAAAATGGGTGCAGAAGCAAATGTGTTGACGAAAGCTGATGGTGCCCGGCTATCAAAACATATAGCATCTGGGGTCTTAAAGACTTGAAGAGAAACAAGTGACCATCTAACTGAGAAGCACCAATGCCCACATGGAAGAAGCACACCAGCCTGTGTGATCATGAGGTGTTCATGGGATCAGGTATCAGACATCTAAGACCCAAAACAAAATCATACCATTGTGAATGGGGGAGTGGGGCCGAGAAGTGGAGACCCAAAGCCCAACTGTAGACAATTGGACATCCCCTCACAGAAGAGTCACAAGAAAGAGTCACAAGAAAATGCCCCCAGTCAAGGTGCAGCATAGCACTGATGAAACACGCAACTTTCCTCTAGTTCTTTGGTCCTTACCCCGCCCCCCACTATCATGACCTCAATTCTACCTTAAAAAATCGGATTAGACCAGAACATCCACACTGCTACAAAAAAGAGCCCACAACACAGGGAATCCAGGATAGATAAACTCCTCAGGGCCAACAATGAGAGTAGAGATACCAGGAGGACAAGGGGAAGGTGGGGGAAGAAATGGGGAATCAATCACAAGGATCAACATATAACCCCCTCCCAGGGGGACGAACAACAGAAAAGTGGGTGAAGGGTGACGTGACAGAGGACGATGTAAGATATGAAAATAATAATCTATAATTTATCAAGGGTTCATGAGGGAGGGAGGGCAGAGGAAGAAATGAGGAGCTGATACCTAGGGCTCAAGTAGAAAAAAATGTTTTGAAAATGATGACGGCAACATATGTACAATTGTGCTTGACGCAGTGGATGAATGAAAGGATTGTGATAAGAGATGTAAGAGCCCCCAATAAAAGTACTTAATATTTTAAAAAATTGAGAACACTTGGTTTTCAAAAGGGTCTAGATGACAGTGGAAGCCCAAAATGCATTTGCGGGGTTTACACCTGGATTCATGCTCCAGTGAATCCCCTCTGATCATAGGTGAGTGATGTGATAGCCCTGTTATCAGGCAGAAAGCATGGTGATGCTGATTATGACAGATGTAGTTAGTCAAAATGTAAGGTCTTATCATTTGATCTCCCTCCTGACCCATTTTAAAGCTGTTACAATTTTATTTTTTGTTTTTATGAAAAGAGAAGGATATCGTGTTTGGTACAGTGGAGAAACAGAGAAAAAGACGTCCCTCAATGAGATGGATTGACACAGTGGCTCTATCAATGGGCTCAGGTAGAGGAAATTTGTGAAGATGGTGCAGGACTGCGCAGTGTTTCATTCGTTGTGTCCCTTTGGGTCTGAGCCAACTTGGTTGTACCTAACAACAAGCCCTCGTGAATCCCCCATGACCGTAGACCAGGGATGTGAATAGCCTTCCTATCATGCAAAGCGCATTGGAAAGTGGATTATTGAAGGTGCACTTAGATTAAAATTTAGCACCCTATCATTTTATCTCCCTGATGGTCCATTTAAATTTGTCCTACTTTTTAATATTTTCTGCTTTCTTTTAGAGTGAGGGGTCAGTGTGTTTTACTTTTTGATTCTTCTTAGTTTTGTTTGTTAATGTTTTTTTGTATGTGAAATCCAGGATAGAGACAGTAACTGGATTAATGGTCCCTTGAGGGTCTGGCAGGAGACTTGCGGTCTGGGGGAGGGGGCGTGGAGAGCTACTAATGGTGAGTACAAGAATGAAGAAAATTTTCTAAAACCGATAGTGGTGATGATTGTACAACTCTTCTT
>NW_022103927.1:744014-755926 GCF_000313985.2 Echinops telfairi | reverse complement strand
CCTAGTAACGCTCCCTGGCACAGCCCTAGACCTGCAGCACCCCTTCAAGGGAGAGTCTCAAACACTGACCCCTAAAACCAGTGCCAGGGATTGGAGACACAGAGCAAAAAAAAGCTGGACCTCCGTTCAACGAGTAGAGTCAAGGGAGCTAGTGACTTAGGGATGCTCAGTGAGCGGTCAGCTCCCAGCACTACCAGTCCACCCCTTTGTGATATGAAATGCATCAACACACCAAATGTTTTCCTTGCAGACTTTAAGTATTTGATCAATGTGTGTAATATACTTGCTACAGGCCTAGGGCTATGTGATTGGCAATGAAGATCAAGTCGATAATGGGAAAGAATGTATTCTGTAAACAGAGCCCCCAGGTGGCACAAACAGTGAAGGTGCTCAGCTGCTCACCAAAAGGCTGGTGGTTCGAGTCCACTCAGAGGAACCTCGGAAGATCTGCTTCGGAGAGGTCACAGACATTGAAGCCCCTGTGGAGCACAGGTCTCCTCTGACACACGAAGGTTGCCATGAGTTGGAGTCAACATGATGGTAAGTGGCAGGATCAGGTCGGTCTCTGTGCGCTGAGCGCTCCAGTCAATCATTTGATGGCCAGACCAACAAGCACGGGAAAAGGCAGGGTGGCAGTGTGACTTTCAAGGCCTGGAAGGGACTTCCGTGGGTCCCTTCCACTATATACATATATTATTATTATTATTATTATTAATTATTTTAAATGCCATTGGTTTAAGTCCGATTGTAATCCAGGTTGAGTGTAGTCACCCTTCTTCCGAATCTAAGAGGAATTACAGCACTATCTTGAGAACCTAATGGATGCCATCCCGGGAGAAAGGGTTTATCCCTGCTCTCTTGTAGGTGAAAGGTGTTGTGAGGGTTTTATTGGCAAGAGAGAGGCCACCCACCTCAAATCAGCTTCTTGCTCTTTCTCAGCAGGGAGCACCAGACCTTAAGTGGTGGCAGCAGTGAGGAAGAGGTCAAAAGGGAAGATTGAAACTCAACTCAGAAAACTTTCAGGAGGATTCTTGTAGAGGAACTGATTCAAAAATAGGAAACACTCCACACAAGTTTAGCCTGAGCAATACTTGTGTCTGTCCAGTTTTGTTGTCTTCGCTGGGGAAGGTGGGTTTGGTGCAGGAGAAAGTCTTTTCCTGAGACACACTGAGGAAAGTGTCTGTCCAAAGCCCTGGGCAGACCATGGCAGAAGGTGTCATGAGCTTGTTATTGGATTAATGATTTTGGAGAGGCTGCACGCAGGAGATTTCAAGAGCCACTGAGGGAGGGGAAGGTTGATTTTTGTCGATGCATCCTTAGCAGAGGGACTGGCCCAGTATCTCTGCAAGGGAAAGAATCTAGTCCTGACAAACCACCTTTAGGGACCTGGTGGGTCACAGTTCTGCTGTGATACATGGGGCCACACGGATTCAGAGTCGACTCACTGACACTGGTATGTATGTATGTAAGTATGGTATGGTGTGTATGGTATGGTATGGATTATATGGTATGCTATGGATGGTGTGGATGGTATAGTATGTATGTAAGTATGTATGTGTGGTGTGTTATATATGGTATGGTATGGTATGGTATGGTATGGTATGGTATGGTATGGTATGGTATGGTATGGTATGGATGTATGTATGTGTGGTATGGTATGTATGGTATGGTATGGCATGTATGTATGTGTGTGTGGTATGGTATGGATGGTATGGTATGGATGGTATGGTATGGTATGGTATGTATGTATGTGCAGTATGGTATGTATGGTATGGTATGCTATGGATGGTGTGGATGGTATGGTATGTATGTAAGTATGTATGTGTGGTGTGTTATATATGGTATGGTATGGTATGGTATGGTATGGTATGGTATGGTATGGATGTATGTGTGTGTGGTATGGTATGTATGGTATGGTATGTATGTATGCATGTGTGGTATGGTATGGATGATATGGTATGGATGGTATGGTATGGTATGTATGTGCAGTATGGTATGTATGGTATGGTATGGATAATAAGGTATGGCGTGGATGGTATGGTATGGTATGGTATGGATGGTGTGGATGGTATGGTATGATATGGTATGGTATGGCATGGATGGTATGGATGGTATAGTATGTATGTATGTAAGTATGTATGTGCGGTATGGTATGGATGGTATGATATGGATGATATGGTATGGTGTGGATGGTATGGTATGGTATGGATGGTGTGGATGGTATCGTATGTATGTAAGTATGCATGTATGATATGGCTCTGTGAGCTGGCTTATCAATGTAGATTCATCGTTAGCAGAGGATTCACCTGACAACTCTGGAAGTGCAGGGCTGAATGTGTTCAACGAGAGGAGGAGGCGTTTACTAAGAAGACACAGGCGGGAGGAGGGGGTTGGATCACAGATGTTCCTCAAAGGCAGAAAATCCCATATATCAGCATCGGAGTGATGAGTTCATCATCAGGACCATCTTTGGCATGATGGTTGGCATGGCCAGACCAACAAGCACGGGAAAAGGCAGGGTGGCAGTGTGACTTTCAAGGCCTGGAAGTCATCTGTGGGACACCACCCCCCCTTATGCAATTAAATGGAATATGTGAGTTCTGTGTGTGTGTGTTATCCATGATGTAACCTTTCATATGTGTGACTATATGAGGAGGCTTCAAAAAGTTCATGGAAGAATGAAAGTGAGAGATCATGGAATTTTTGAAGCCCTCTCATAGTATTAGTGACTGAGCACAAAGGGGCCACCCATCATTTCAGTGGGTGTAAGGTACTAAGATTTTTACTACATACCACATTCCCTACAAAAAAATATTCCACAGCAAAGGAAATGAGCCCATGAACTTAACTGTTTCAGCACTCAAAGTAAAATTCTGTTGATCTCCCACAACAAAACATGGACTTGCACCAATTTTGTTTTAAATGGCTCATACTTCATGTTTTATAATAAATACTTTAATACGAAGGGAATAGCTGGGTAACAACAAATGCTGTGCCCTTTACAATAAAAATTAACTCCTTTTGGTATAAATTAAAACTTTTCATGTTAGATAAATATTAATATTTCTAGTATATTTATATTTGCTATGCTAATATTATATTTAAATTATTACCTCTGTTATTATGATGTTAATTGTATCCTAGATTGTGCCTTTATGTACACCAAACACATTTATTTTAAAGTTAAATTTAAATATTATTGTTTATAAAACTTAAGACATAACTCTACATAAATCCTATACAGTTTAAAAGCATCTTGATGGAACTCATTACAATGGTCTATTTGTTAGAGTTCCCTTATTTTCCCATTATCTGGTCTTAGAGTTCCCAACTGGTTATTCATGAAGATTTGCTGCTTGTACTTGTATCATGATAAAGAGCATTGCTGGCCCCTGGCTAGAGTTGCTGTATGATCAGACATGAATGTCCATGACGGTTTTCTCAAAGGAATTAGAGATCTGTTGTCCATTAAAATAATCCATTCTTGCCCAGTAACTGGTCCTGTTGGATCCTGTTGAGTATTGGGTGAATGTGCAAGACTTAGACTCAACAATCCACCCCCACCTCTTGTTTATTAGGATGAAATCATATGTTCCCGGAAGATCTGCTAAAATAAGGATTTTCTTGAAATGGTAAAGTGATAGGGGCCTCATAGCTTATTTCTTACTGATACATTCTCATGGATTGGGACTGGTATCAATTTCATCTAGTGCCTTGCCAGTTCACTCTCACTATAGCACTTGTTTTCCCTTGTGTCCTGTATGCTTGGCATTTATGAATCTTTGCTTTGGAAAACTGATGGCCCTTTATTGATTTCCTAAGCACAGGCTGACCTTGCTTATTGAGTAATCTGTACCTGTTCATCTAATTTCAGACAGTCAGCCATTCATGAAGGTCAACCATCAAGCAGACCTGCATAGCCTGTCCTTGAGGTGGACACTTGGGAGCTGTTGATCAATCAGCTTCTTGATCATCGGAAAAGACCAACATGCCACAGCCAGGTGAGTGACCATGGGAGGTCCAAGGCAAGGACAGAGTGATTCACTTTCCTACTTCTATCCTCCATCAAACTTTAAGACCTTTCAGGGAAAATACTAAAAAGTATTTGTTTTTCTAGCTGCACATCATTGACTGAAAACTCAAACACTAACTCATGAAGCTGTGTGTCCCATTTTGTGGTTGATTTCATTCTTAGGTGATCCCAGAATAATGCATATGGTTTGTGCTCAAACTAATCTAAGAAACGTTGGTGGTTCAAACCCATTCATCCAGACCATTGGAGGAAAGGCTTGGAGATCTATTTCATAAAGATTACAGTCCAGAAAACCCAGTGGAGTTCAGTTCCACTCTGTAATACATGAGGGTGCTCTGAGTTAGAATCAACTTGATGGCACTAGGTATGGTTTTGATTGGTTGGTTGATTGGTAGATTTGGGGTCATTCTTAGATAATGCTTTGGTGAATGGAACCAAGGACCCTGTGGGCTGGTGAGTGTGATTTCTGCATCAGGCCAGGCAGAAAGCGAATAATCAAAGAGTAGAGACAAGCATAATGTGGTTGAGACAGGAAGTTGAGTATTACTTGGGGAAGCAGATCCTAAACGATTGATTACAGTGCTAGTAATGAGAAAGGTGACTGGACACAATGTGGAAATTATTGAACAATATCATTAGTAGCACATACAAGTAAAATTTTGCTGAAGAGCATTCAACAAAGGTGGCAAGAGTCCCTCTACATGAAGTTGCCAGAGATTCAAGGTGGATTTTAAAAAGACAAGGCATGAAGGGTATCCTTGCTGATGTTAGATGACTCTTGGTTGAGAGTTGAGAATACCAGAAAGATGTTTACTTATGTTTTACTGACTATGCAAAGACTTTCAACTGTGTAGATAATGACAAACTATTCATGACATTACAAAGATTGGGAGTTTCAGGACACTTCATTGTGTTCATGCGGAACCTAGACCTGGACCAAGAGGTAGTCTTTCAACTCGACAAAGGAATACTATATGGTGTAAAATCAGAAGAGTCAAAACTGTATCCTTTCACTATACCTCCTCAACATGTATGCTGAGGAAGTTAACGCAGAAGCTGGACTATAAGAAGAAGGGAGCATCAGGGTTGGAGGAAGGCTCATTAACAAGTTGTAATATGCTTCTGACACGACCTTGATTGCTGAAAGCAAAGAGGATTTGAAGCATTTGCTGATGGAGATCAAGGACTGCAGCCTTCGGTATGGATTGCAGCTCAACAGCATCATGATAAACGAAGGAAGATTGAAGTTGTCAAGTATTTCCTCCTGCTTGGATCCACAACCAATAGTTCATAAAAGCAGCAGTCAAGAGATCAAATGACGCATGGTATTGGGCAAATCTTCTGCATAAGACCTCTTCAAAGTGTTGAAGAGCAAGGAGGTCACTTTGAAGACTAAGGTGTGCCAGACCCACGCCATGGTGTTTTCAATCACCTCACCTGCATGTGAAAGCTAAACAATGAATAAAGAAGACCAGAAGAGAATCGATGCATTTGAAGTACGGTGCTGGCAACAAATATTGAAAGTATCGTGGACTGCTAGAAGAACAAACAAATGTATCTCAGAAGAAGTACAACCAGAATGCCCCTTTGAAGCAAAGATGGTGAGACTTTGTCTTCGGTACTTTGGACATGTGATTAGGAGAGACCAGTCCATGGGAAAAGGACATCATGCTCAGTAAATAGAAGGGCAGTGTAGAAGAAAGTCCTCACAAGAGCGATTGACACAGTGGCTGCAACAATGCACCCAAACATATCTCTTGTGAGGGCGGTGTAGGACCAGGCACCTGCTCTGCGTAGGGTCAATAACAATGGGAAATGTGTGATACAGAAGGGAAGTATCGCTGAATGACATCAGGTGTTGCTTAAGTATGGGTTCTACAACATCTGCTGTGTGATGTTGGATTGGTTACTGCATGGCTTTGGGTCTCTGTTCCCTCACATTATAAATCATAATAACATCTGTTGCCATTAGTTACCATTGAATTCATCCTAACTCTTAATGACCACATGTGTCAAGGTTGGTACTGAGCTCTATGGGGGTAATCTTGGCTGTAATCTTTATGAAGTAGAATGCCAGACCTTTCTTCCAATGGTCTTGTTGGGTGAGTTCAAACTGCTGACCTTTCAGCTAGTAGCTAAGCACCACCCAGGACTCCATAACAGTATCTACTGGTAAAGATTGAGTAAGGGGGGTTGGGTAGAAAGCCAGTAAAATACTTTGCATTATCTAGCCCAAAATATAATTCATGCTGAGTCTGAGAAGCCATTCAACTGAAACCCATCAGCTCTTCCCTGACTTTAGAATGGTGCTGGTATAGAGAAAAACAAACAAGCAACCAAAAAGCCTTACTATCCAGTCAACTCCAACTCTCATCAACCCGCTGGACAACAGAACAAAATAGTACCTAGACCTGTACCATCTGCACAATCCCTGCTATTTTTGAGCCTATTGTTGCAGCCGCTGTGTCAGGTCATCTCATTGCGAGTCTTATTCTTGTTCCCTGATCCTCTACTTTAGTGATCATGATGTCCTCCTCTTGAGACTGACCCCTTCTAACAACATGGCTGAGGCAAGCAAGTCACGCAATGCCCTGTTGTGGTCTGTAAGGTTTTCATTGCCTCGCCTTCAGGACATCACCAAACCTTTCTTGCTAGTCAGCCTTAGTCTGGAAGCTCTTCTGAAAGCTCCCCACCATGGAGGACCCTGCTGCTAGTTGAATCATCTGTGACATATCTCCCAGCATCACAACAACAGGCAAGCTACCACAGTACAATGAATTGACAGATGGGTGGTGGTCAAGAATGTGAAGCATTAAATGCCAACTTTAGTGTAGCATTAAAGTGAGAGAGAAAAGAGATTGAGACAGAGAAAAGCAGTTGGATATTAGATCAGGGTAAAAGCTTGACCAAGGTTCAGGATTAGAAGTAAAGAAAATGACCAGCAAGGGCACGGAAAAGCCTGGGTGAGATGGATTAAAGCAATTGCTGCAATAGATGAAAGATACCCAAAGTAAGCATCATCGATAGTTTGGACACCAGAATGTCTTCCATAGACACCTCCACTGGCTGTTCCTGGTCCCCAGGCAGCCCTCTCCTTTAGACATATACCTCTTCTAACTCCTAGCGGATGGTGATGGATGCCTCTTTGGTCAGGATGTTCTCAATGCTGTAGACAATGTGTAGAGAACAATATTTTGAGGCTGAAATCTGACGATATGAGTTTATCTGGAAGAGTGGGGTTGACATCCAGAAGGTTCAACAGTCTTAGTTTAGTGGGGCAATTCCTCCTGATCCTCAGTTCGTCTTTTCATTGCCTACCTAGTGCACGCTAAGCGTAAGATGCTCCACTCACATCCTATGAAGTCAAGCCTCAAACAGGTAGCTGATCTTCATAACAACTTGTCACCCACATCCCCAGACCATTGGTTTCCAACTCTGCCATCATAGCATAGATAGCTTTGGTCAAATCCTAAATGTCATCAGAGACTTTGTTCTTTCCCTGCTCTTATATCAGAACTTAGAAACAGGCTTGTCCTTGTGGTTTAGGACTTGATTTTTGATCCAACCCCACCATCCTGTCATGTTGGGCAAAGTCTCCCATCTTCAGATCCCAGTCTCTTGGCAATTTCCGGGGCCTCCCACCCCAGAGCATCTGGATGTTGCTTGGTAGTGCCTGCCTGGAGGATGAAGGCAAGTCCTTAACTCAGGAATTATAAAAACAGGGCCTCGTGGTACTACCCCCAACCTTCTGACCAGAGCAGACATGATAAATCGATCATAGATTTTTTTTTTCCAGATTGAGCATGGGTGGGCTCATCATCCAGCTCAAAACTCCAGGGAACCATGAACAACTCATTGCAGTTGGTATGTGCCTTAATTCCCTCACGCTGCTATAATGAAAATACCACAAGCAGGCATCTTTAGTAAACAGAAAATGATTTTCTCACAGTTTAGGAACCTAGAAGACTGAATTCAGGGAGCTGGCTCACAGAACTTCTTAAACTGTGGTTCATGACCCCATATGTGGTTGTGTAACTCAATGTGGATGTGGTGAAACATTTGGCAGCAGTACAATGTTTCTCAACCAAGTAGTGGTTACGTATGGGGCTGTAAACTGCAAGGTTAGCAGTTTGAAGCCACCACTTGGTCCACAGGAGAAAGAGGAGACTTTTACTCCCGTGAAGAAGTAAGCTCACAGAGGCAGTTCTGCCCTCTCCTATAGGGTCACTGTGAGTTGACAGCTATTCGATGGCAGTTGAGTAACAACCAAAAGTAATTCAAAATCAGACATGTGACAAGTCCGAGGTGTTTCTGGCAGGGCTTGTCTGTGTTACATGGCAGGATTTCACTGCAGCCTTGGTTCTGTGCACACAACATGCCCTTGTAGCCAAAATAAAAATCAACAGTTAGGGCTTGTGCTTTGTAATTCTATCAAAAGTACGAACTTCATTAAAAGCCATGTTCGATTTGTATACTTCTTTCATATACTTCTATTCCTGAGGTCAAATAAAAAGTTCTTGGGCAAAAGGGGGTCATAAGTGGGGAAAATTTCATAATCCCTCTTGATGTGTGAGAATTGCCTTGATAGCAACGGATGATGGGAAACGCAGGTGGAAATGAAGATCACTAAGTGAAAGATATAGTTTGGGACAAAGGTCCTGACTGTCAGGGTTACAGTGACTACACAACTCCATGTGGGGTCTCAAACCACCATCTAAGAAACTCTGCATGGCTTTCTCTGCTCCCTCTGAGGGGACACTGTTGCCTCTGTACACTGGTGATCCCTCAGTTCCTTGGCCATCCCCATGGTGCCTCTATCTTTCTCCATTTGTGATCCCTTGCACCTGTGCCTAAGGAACCCTGATGGTGTGGTGGATTATGTTGGGCTGCTGACCACGAGGTCAGTCTGCATTTCAGCTTACCAGCCATGTTCCAGGAGAAAGATGGGGCTTTCTGCTCCCATGCAGATTTGCAGCCTTGTAAACCCATGTGGGCTGGTCTGCCCTGTCTTATAGGGTCGCTGTGAGTCCGCATGGAGTCAATGGCAGTGAGTGTGGAAGCTGTGCCTGATCTGCTCTTTCTAGGTCTCAAGGGTGATTGGTTTGTGATACACCCTACACCGATGTGGTCTCATTAACATAACCAAGAAAATCCTATTCCCAAATGGGATCTAATGATGGCTATTGGAATTAATATTTGCAACAATTTGGGGTGGGGAAGGGACACGGTCCCATCCATAACAGTATATCAGATGAAACCCATTTATCATCCGCAATGAAGCATCTCACCCAAAGTTCTGTTCTTCCTGCAGATGAATAATACCTCCTGGAGAATGGGGACAATCAATCAGTCAGTAACCTTGGACTTCACACTTGTCGGGCTTTTCAGCCACTCGGGGTCACACTTGTTCCTCTTCTCCCTTGTGGCCATCATGTTCACCATGGGCCTGCTGGGTAACAGCATCCTGATCTTCCTGATCCACATGGACTCCCGACTCCACACACCCATGTACTTCCTGCTCAGCCAGCTCTCCCTGTTGGATGTTGGTTTCCCCCTGGTCACCATCCCCAAGATGGCAGCCGACTTTCTGCAGGGAGGTGGATCCATCTCTTTTGGGGGTTGTGGCGCTCAGATGTTCTTCTTGATGCTGACGGGAGTCTCTGAGGGTGTCCTGCTGTCCCTCATGTCCTATGACCGCTACGTGGCCGTGTGCCACCCCCTGCATTACCCTGTGCTCATGAGACGCCAGGTGTGCTTGCTCATGGTGTGCACTTCCTGGCTGTCAGGGGTGCTTGTCGCCACCATCCAGACCTCCATCACCTTGCACTTTCCCTTCTGTGCCTCCCGCACCGTAGATCACTTCTTCTGTGAGCTGCCTGCCCTGCTGAAGCTCTCCTGCGAAGACACTTCTACCTATGAGTTGGCGCTGTCCATCTCGGGAGTGCTGATCTTGCTGCTGCCCATGTCGCTCATAGGCACTTCCTACGGTCACGTGCTGGGGGCCATCATCCGCATGCGCTCGGCAGAGGCCAGACACAAGGCTTTCACCACCTGTTCTTCGCACATCACCGTGGTGGGGCTCTTCTATGGGGCTGCCGTGTTCATGTACATGGTACCAGGCACCTACCACAGTCCACAGCAGGACAACGTGGTCTCCCTTTTCTACAGTCTCGTCACCCCCACGCTCAACCCTCTCATCTACAGCCTGAGGAACCGCGAAGTACGTATGGCTTTGGTCAAGGTCCTTGTCAGAGCTGGCTTCAGGCCAAAGAGATGACCTCAGAGGGGGGTGTTGGGCTGTCCCAGGGACTTTCCCTGCCATCTGAAACCTGTCTCAAAGGTACTCATTTGTAGTCCACCTGGTCCAAGATTTATTTTCTGGCCTGGTCATTCCGGGCCTCCTAGACTAGTTTTTGTTTTCTTTTACAATTTTGTTGAAGAAGAAGAAGAAGAAGAAGAAAAAGTAAAAACAACATTAGTGATTCCAATCACTTAACAAGAGGAGGACTTTTCATTATGGTTTTAAACAAAAGGAATTTTTTTAACTACAAGCATGCCACACCCAAACAACAATGGATCCCAGCTAGTACAAATGATTAAATCCTCACTATAAGAGAAAGGTTGGTGCTTTGAGTCCACTCAACGGCACATCAGAAGAAATTCCTAGCCATGTATCCCCCATCACCAAATCCTCTATTGAAGATCCTGCAAAGCCCAGCTGTACTCTACGTACTGTATGAATCGACTCAATAATCACTAGCAACAAGTGGCACAGTGCTCTGCCTCCCACTGCACAAGGAGTGACAGGTCTAAAATTAACAGTAAAGCAAGAAAGGGATCCAGGGTGTGGTACTCTGACAGTGATGGGCTACAGGGTTCTAAGATCCGTGTCCCTGATGGTCCTCGGTAGTGTCTTTGTTGGGGTGATACTATTGTTTTTACAGATCTGTAAGATCCTTACAGATTTCATCTCTCTCAAAATTTTGTGTGAGATCCAAAGGATTAGACGGTCACCAACTAGAGGGGGGAGATACATCTCTTTAGGAAAGACACAATTTTTAAAAATATTTTATGGTATAGTTTCTACTGATTTTTTATGCTTAAAATACCCAACGCATAATACAAAGGTGTAAAGCAAGCAAAAAAGCAAGGGAAAGAGATCTACAGGTTGGACCTCAATGGACTAAGCAGACAAGGATCAATATACAAGAACCATAGAAATTAGAGGACAAAATGGGCAAACAGATGGCAGATTTCAAGAGAGAACTTAAAGCTCTGAAAAATGGCCAAGTGGGAATTCAGAAATGAAAAACCATAATATCTGACATGAAGAATTTATTGTACGACCATATTAGCAGAAGAAGCCATCTGTGAACTTAAAGACCAAGGGAAAATATCCAGGAAGTGGGTGGAATACAAACTAAAACTATCAATGGCATTGTATACAGCTGAGACAATAAAAAACAATTGGGCGTATATGAAATAGAAATCCCTGGTGGTTAGAAGAACTATTATGTGGCAGGAGAAATATTTGAAAAGAAATTGTCTGAATTGAGTGTTAGGCCAGGTTGACTGGAGAAACAAATCCAGTGACACTCATATATGTGTAAGAAAGAGCTTTATAGCCGAAGTAATTACATGTCAAGAAAGCATCCCAGCCCAGTCCAACTCAAGTCTGGTACTAATTGATAAGTCCCTCTTCAGACTCGGGCAGTTACATGCCATGATGCAGAGTGCAGGAAGATCATGTGGATCCTAGGTGAGTGGAATGACAGCAGGCAGGAAGGCATGGCAGAAAAGAGAGAGTAGTTCCCAGGGTCCTCCTTATAAGAAGACCACACCCCAAAGAAGGCTGATGGTGCCCGGCTATCGAGATCTA
>NW_022103927.1:741608-742721 GCF_000313985.2 Echinops telfairi | reverse complement strand
CACCATCCGCACAACCCTTGCTATTGTTGAGCTCAATGTTGCAGCAGCTGTGTCGATTGGTTTCACTGAGCATCTTCCTCTTGTTTACTGACCCTTTACTTTATCAAAGGGTCAGAATTCATTCTTCTCCGTGATTGATGCTTCTTAATAATATGTCCAAAGTACGTGAGACCAAGTCTTTCTATCCTCATTCTAAGGATCATTCTGACTATATTTCTTCCAAAATTGATCTGTTCATTATTCTGGAAGTCTGTCGCATATTCAGTGTTTTTCAGCAGTTCCATAATAAAAAGACAGCAACTACTTTTCAGTCCTTTTTATTCATTTTCCAGCTTTTCCATATATATATTTATTTATACACACACACAGAGTAAAAATACTATGATGTGGCTGAGGTTCACCTGAGTCCTAGAAGTGACCTTTTTTTTTTAAGCCTAAAATAGTTTAGAACGTCATAAAGATAAGATCATACATAAATTAAGAAGATTTGATACAAGCAATGGAGAAGACATTTTTAAGTCAACAATGATTCCTTAAAAACAATAATAAAATTAAGTTTTCAACAACAGACTGATCCAAGGCGTGGGAAAAGTTTGAGCAGAGAACACACAAAGTGCCAATATCAAGAATGAAAGGGAAGTCATCGTTTCAGATTCTGAAGACATTGGAAAGATCCTTATTTTGGTTGCTGTGTACTATCAAGTTGATTCTGACTCAATAGGGGTATATTATTAACAACTGGCTATCAAGGAGTCCACCACTTGTCTGTCCGTTTGTCGTAATATAGTGGCTGTGTGTTGCTGTGATGCTGGAAGTTAAGTCACTGTTATTTCAAATACCAGGAGGATGACCCAAGGTAAGCAGGTTCATCAGAGCAGAGACTAAGAACACACTACGAAGAAATAATTGGCTGTACCCTTCAGAGGCATTAGCCACTGGAAACCTTATAGGTAGCATTGAAATATTGTCTGGTACTGAAAACCTCATGAACAGAAACAGAATAATGTCAGACATGGTGCCAGAAGATACGCCCCGCAGATCAGAAGGCACTCAAAATATGACTGAGGAAGATCTGCCTCTCCAACAATGCCCACGTGGAAGAAGCACACCAGC
>NW_022103927.1:727066-740563 GCF_000313985.2 Echinops telfairi | reverse complement strand
TGAATTCATCAAAAAGGACATTTCAAAATCGACCTTGAAGTTCAATGCTGTCTGTAATAGGATAATTATCCAAATTAAAGGAAATCCAGTCAAAACAACTATTATTCAAACTTATCACAAAAACTAGTGATAAAGAAATTGAATTCTACCCATGTCTGCAGTCGAAAACCGATCAACCACGCAATCAAGATGGATTGGTAATTACTGGTCATTGGAATGCGAGAGTTGGAAACAAAGAAGAAGGAATGGTACTTTGCTGAAAGCAAAGAGGACTTGAAGCACTTGCTGAGGAAGATCAAGGATTGCAGCCTTCAGTCTGGATGACAACTCAATGTAAAAAAAGACCCAAATCCTCATGACTGGACCAAGAGGTAACATCCTGATAAATGGAGGAAAGATTGAAGTTGTCAAGGATTTTGTGTTGATTGGATCCACAATCAAGGCTCATGGAAGCAGAAGCCAAGAGATCAAGCAACTCATTGTAAAGCTGCTGCCCAATATCTCTGTAAAGCGTTGAAAAGCTACTTTGATGTTACTATAAGGAATAAGGTGTGCCTACCCAAGCCATGACCCCCAGGAAGACAGAATATATCTAAAAATATAATGAACATCGCTTGTAAATAAAATTGTATTGAAGTTAGTGTTAAAATAGCTACAGCGGTGCATTGACATATGCATGTAAAATTTGGACATTGAATAAGAAAGACCAAAGAAGAATGGACACCTTTGAATTATGGTGCTGGAGAAGAATATTGAAAGTACCATGGACTGCCAAAAGAACAATAAATCTTTCTTGGAAGAAGTACAGCCAGAATACTCCTTAGAAGCAAGGATGCCAAGACTTCGTCTTACACACGTTGGACATGTTTTCAGGAGAGATTAGCCCTTGGGGAAGGACTTCATGCTTGATAAAGTAGAGAGGCAGGGGAAAAGGGGAGGCCGTGAATAAGACGCATGGACACAGTGGCTGCAACAATGGACTCAAACATGAGAACAATGGTGAGGCTGGCACAGGACCGGACAGTGTTTCCTTCTGTCGTACAGAGGGTCACTACGGGTCAGAACCATGCCAATAGCACCTAACAACAGCATGCCTATACGTGTAGCCAATCCACCACACTGCACCAAAATGACAAGCAAGACTGATTCATTATTACGAGTAGCATTTTTCACCAACATAAACAGCGACTATATAAGTGAATCCCACCAGATGAAAGACACAGGAGTCAAATTGATCACACCAATGGAAAGAGACAAGGAAAAAGCTCAATATCATCCATCAAAACAAGGCTAGGTGCTGTTGGAGGACAAACCATCAATTGCACACATGTAAATTCATGATTCCGGAATACCTCTGCATAGTCAGCAAAAACAAGCACACATCTTTCTGGTATTCTCTGCTTTCAACTGGGATCCATCTGACATCAGGACTGCTATCCCTTCATCTGAAACTGGCTTGAATTTCTGACAGTTTCCTGTCAATGTGCTGCTGTAGCTATTTTAACATTAACTTTAATACAATTTTATTTACAAGTGATGTTAATTATATTTTTAGATAAATTCTGCCTTCCTGGGGGTCACCTTTTGTTGGCCACAAATATGGATTTCTTCCAGTCAATTGACCAGGTAGCGATCTTCCAAATGTCTGGGCATAGATTAAGGAGTACCTTCAGTGCATCGTCAGCTTGTTGAAACATTTCAATTGGAATTCTGTCAATTCCTGGAGACTTGCTTGTCCCTACGACCCTTCAGTGCAGTCTGGACTTCTTTCAATATCATCAGTTCTTGAACATATGATACTTTTTGGAATAGTTGAAAATCAACTGATTCTTTTTGGCACAGTGCTTTGCGTATTCTTTCCATCTTCTTTTGGAGCTTCCCTCATTGTTCGATATTTTGCCCATAAATTCCTTAACATTGCCACTCAAGGCTTGATTTTTTTTTTCAGTTCTTTCAACTTGAGATATGCCGAACATGTTCTTGCTTTCTGACTTTCTAAGTCCAGATCTTTGAACATTTCATTATAATACTTTGTCTTCACCAACAGTAACTGTTAGTCATAGATCAGGAATGTCAAGTCATGAATCCGTTCGTTTATATAGAGTCCTGTCCTGATGCTAGCCTAAACAAGCATGTTTGTGAAAATAGTTGACTTATCTTTTAGGATCAGACACCCAAAAAAGCAAAACCCTCGCTGCTGTTGAATGGATGCTGACTCAGAGTAACCCTGTAGGATGGGGTAGAACTGCCCATTGAGTTTCTGAGATTGTAATGGTTTATGGGAGTAGAAAGCCCAGGCGTTCTCCCACAGAGTGACTGGTGGTTTCAAACTGCTGGCCTTTCAGATTGCAGCCCAATGTGTAATCAGTATGCCACCGGGGCTCCTCAAGGATAAGGCAGCTTCTGGAAACATTCTTTGTGGGTCATAGCAGTTCTGCCACCCCTCCTCCTCATCATCCTCCCTGTGTCAGTAAAAGGAGCTCAACTGGAATGTCTCTTATGTTTCAGGTCTGCTATCATAAAGCAAAATAGTTTGGCTTTAAAAAAAATAGTTTGGCTTGCATCCTGTTCAGAAGTCTGCTTTGTCAAGCACCGACATTTTAGAGGCTCTTTCACACACCCCTCCTTTGGATTAAGAATTTCTATTGACATTCGCTGTTCATTACAGTGTCTTGTGTGTGTGTGTGTGGGGGGGGTATGATGTATTTTTTATGGACTTTAGGTCACTGTCTATTTTGGAGATAGGCTTTCAGATCCTAGATACTATCTATGAAAGGTCGCCAGGCACTATCAGTCTTGTTTTTGTCATGTGATAACTTGGCCTCTGTTTTTTTATTTGTTTTTTAATCGTTTTCTTAAAAAAAACACACTTTTTATTGTAAATTAGGTGGGGTTGACATTGCAGACAATCAATTTGGTATTCAACAATTTAAACTACTTATCTAGGGACAGGAATTAGATTAATAGTTCCTTAGGGTTGTGGCAGGGGAGTTTGGTAGGTAATGGGGAGTTAATAATAATGGGTACAAGAATGAAGAAAATGTTCTAAAATTGATTGTGGGGATGATTGCACAACTCTTTTAATGTAGTAAAACTATTGAATTGTATAGTACATAAATTAGATGTCAATAGCAGTACTAAAAAAATTTTAAGGAAACTACTTATCAAATCTCCCATATCTTGTCTTACCCACCACACCCCCTTTTGTTTTCTCTTCTGCCCCTTGAAGAATACTCTCTTCCCCTCAACCCAGTTAGCACCTGTCGACCCTCTAGCCCATAGGTTCCAAAATGTATTTGTCCGGAAGTCCCTGTTTCAGGGGGGAAAAACATAGGAGAAACGTATGAAACTTAATTATTATTTTTTATTATGAACAAACTATTATGGAAGAAGTCTATAAAAAGGAAACACAGCTAGTGAGATAGGAATGGTTATAAGTATAAAGTCAAGTCCGAACATTGTAGCAGGTTGTACGGGAACTGTATTCTGATCTTGGGATCAGCTGCCTCTTAAGTGTTGCCTGTTTGGGGTCATTGGGATGTTAAAGCTTTGTTGTTGTTGTCTGAATTAAGGTGTCAATGTGTTGACATTTATATGAAGAGGCAGCTAACAGAATAATTTGGCACTCAAGAGTTTGTAATGAACAAATTTTTTTTTAAAGATGTATAAGTATTTAACAAGAAAGCCTAAATGTATCTGTGTCTTGGATAACACGATGGGACGGTGCATTTTTAAAAGTAGCTTAAATATATTGTGTCTTATTCCCATAATTCTTGTTTGGGGGCCTAGCATTGTTCCTGGTCATTTTGAGTTTATGTTGTCAACAATCTGAAGCTGCCATGACAGCTAACCTTACTGGTTTTTAATTTTATATCTTAGGTTGTATTAAGTTTAAAAGAAAACTTAATACTAGCCATTTTTGTTTGTTTGTGTCTTAGGCCAAGTTAAAACTTTTAATTATGCTTTTTAAATGTATCTGTATATGATATTTTAAAATATTTATAGCTAATTTATAATAATAATGTTTACCATAAAAGACTTGATGGGAATTATTAAAACATTAGAAAGTCAAATAAAGTTAAGTAAACATAAATTTTAGATAAAACATTTTAAACTACACACAATGATTTATTTTTTTTAATTTTTTAAACAGTTTTGGACATAATGGGATAATTTTAGAATAGTATTAAATAGCCACACCATATTAATAGACTAAGATCATTAAGCCTCTAAATATTTATATAGCAATGAAAAAGAAACCTATGGGTAAATGGTGTGAATTCTCTCATTTAAACTATTGGCTTTGATGATGTTAGATTTAAAGGAAATAAAGCTATGATTCAGCTAGTCATTGAAATAATAAAATGATGATGTGACATTGTATGTCTGTTGTTAAATTTTATCAGGCAAAGATTGTTGACATATGAAATTGAACTTAAAGAAAACAGTGCTTTTCTTGTGTGAGGTTCTTCCATAGGATGGGGGAGGTGTGGGGAGGGAGCTCTCTAGGTCAACAGGAAGCAAGCTGGGAGGGACCCTGAAGGTCAGGCAGGTGAGGCTGGGCCCCATCGACTGGTGTCAAAGTGGGACTGACAAAGCCCCCCCTACCAGGAATTCCCTGACCGTATTGTAAAGACTCACACAATGTCTCCATGCATGACCACCACGTGTAGGTTTTTATACAGAGGATGAAGAAGCCCGGCACATGTGTACACAGCACTAACACCAGGGGGCACACTCACACAGACAACGGGGGAATCCCTCATCCGCCTACTTCTCTCTTCTCCCCTCTCTCTCTGCTCCCCTCCCTTTCTCTCTGAAGCAGACACTCCACCAGCACACACTCCCAGCCCTAACCCAGTGCAGGGCTTGTGCAGTATAACTAACTGGGTGTCAGAAGAAAACTGAAGACATTTGATTTATATTTGTTTTTCCCTTACAGAAAACATATTTTAAAACAACAATAACTAATTAAGAAGGTGGGCAAAAGGCTTTGGGCTGCAAAGATGATAGACAGATGACAAATAAGTGCCCAGAAACATGTCCAACATCATGCACCACTGTTGTTGCTGCTGCTGCTGTTGTTGTTGTTGTTGGATACTGTCAAGTCAGCTCTGACTCCAAGACCTGATATGTAACAGAACAAAATGTTTGAGCTTATTGATGCAGACCCTGTATCTGCCCATCTCCTTGAGGGTCTTCCTCCTTTTGCTGACCCACTCACTACTTTACCACGCATGACATCCTTCTCCCTCCGGATGACTGTCCCAAGTAAGAGAAATGAAGTCTCGCCAGTGTCGATTCTAAGGAACATTCGCCTGTTCTTCCTCCAGTGCAGAGGTTAGTCATACTCCTGGCAGCCCACAAGCTAGGCGATGTTATATGTCCACGCTTTGTCCATCTTCCTATTCCTTTGTCCAGCGCCAGCCAGGAGAGAAATGCACATCTAAGCCAGGTGAGATACCACTGCACGCCTGTTAGATTGCTAAACTAAAACTTTCTGACAAAACCAAGTACTGACAAAGATGCGTTGAAACAACAACTTTTGGGAGGGAGGGTGGAAAATTAGGAGCTGAAACCAAGGGCTGAAGTAGAAAGAAAATGTTTTGGAAAGGATGATGGCAACATATGGACAAATGTGCTTGACACAATGGATGGATGGGTGGATGGATGGATGGATGGATGGATGGATGGATGGATGGATGGATTGTGATAAGAACTGTAAGAGCCCCCAATAAAAAGAATTTTTTAAAAGAAGAATGATGGCAACATATGGACAAATGTGTTTGGCACAATGGATGGATGGATGGTTATAAGAACTCTAAGAGCCCCCAATACAATGATTTTTTTTTTAAAAAGAAAAAGAAGCCAGGACTTTCATTCATTGCTGGATAAATATTAAATAGTGTAGCCACTCTGGACTAGAGGAGTCCTAATCCCCTCTGAGAGGAGGCCTGGCGGTGTAGTGGGTTACGAGTTGGGCTGCTAACCTCAAGGTCAGCAGTTTGAAACCACCAATACCCTCTCGGGGAGAGATGAGACTTTCTACTCCCATCAAGGTCTACAGTGGCAAGCCACTGGGGCAGTTCTACTCTGTCCTACAGGCTCGTTATGAGTTGGAATCAACTTGATGGCAGAGATTTGGGTTTGGGTTTAATCCCATCCAAGAGGAGCTTGGGTGGTGCGGTGGTTAACTGTTTGGCTTCTAACTGGTCAGCTCTTCAAACCTACCAGTTGCTCCATAACTGCAAGGTGTGGCAGTTTACTTCTGTTCAGACTGGCAGCCTATGAAGCAGTTCTGAGGAGCTCTGGGAATGCTGTAAACCTGCCAGTCATTCCAAGGGGACAAGCTGAGGTTATCTGCTCCCAGAATGCCTCAGAAACCATCTCTAGAATCACCATGAGTCACCACCAGAGTGCTCCTTACCGGCAAGGACGGAGAGCATTCATCTTACCTACTTAGGACACGTTGTCAGGAGAGACCAGTCCCTGCAGAAGGACATCATGCTTGGTAAAGTAGAGGGGCAGCCAAAACGAAGGCCCTCCACATGATGGGTTGACCCAGCGGCTGCCACAATGGGTTCAAGCCTGGGAACAATCGTGAGGATGACGCAGGATGGGGCGAGGTTCCTGTCTGCTGTGCACAGGGCCAGAAGTGACTCCGTGGCTCCTCCCAACAGCAAGAGTCGGAATCAACTCCGTGGAGGTTGGGTTTTGTTGTTTGGGTGGGGGGCAATTTTCTGTTCTACAGCTTCTTGTGAGTCGGAGTGACTTGATGGCAATGGTTTCGGATGGCATGGGAGAAACATACAGAACAAAGTGCAAAATCGTAAGAGAGGCCAGACTTACTGGTCCGATGGAGACTTGTGGATCCCCTGAGACTATGGCCTTTAGAACCCCAAATCTGGGAGTGAGCCACCCTCAGCAGCTACTTTACAACCAGATAATTGTTGTTGTTGCTGTTGTTGTTGTTGTTGTTGTTGTTGGGTACCGTGAAGGCTATTTCAACTCCTAGCGACAAAACAGAACAAAACACTGCCCGGTCCTGCGCCATTCTCACAATTTTTATGCGTGAGCCCATGGTCGCAGCCACTGTGTCAATCTACATGAGGGTCTTTTTCTTTTCAATGGCCCACTACTTTACCAAGCATGGTGTCCTTCTCAAGGGGCTGGTTCCCTCCCGATAACATGTCCAAAATACAAGAGACAAAGCCTTGCCCGCCTCGCTTCTATGGAACACTCTGGCTGTACTTCCTCCAAGACAGGCTTGTTTGTTCTGCTCACGGTCATGGTCAGGGCAGTTCTCTTTGTCAACACCACCCTTCACATGCATCCGCCTTCTCCAGCCTTCCTTGCTCATTGTCCACCTTTCCCGCACAGCGGAAGCAATGGAAAATACCAAAGCCTGGGCGGGGCACACCTTGGGCCTTAAAATGACACCTTGGCTCAGCCAACCGATCGACAGGCCTAGAGAGTGAACAATAACACCTGTGAGAAAACTCCTCAAAACAATCAACCCCGCGAGGCCAAGAGGGCAGCATTTGTCCAAAACCAAGTTCAGATGGCAGGAACAGGCAGGGAGGAGGCAGGATGCATGGAAACAGGAAAGGCAGAGAGGAAGTGGAAAGAGTGTGGATACCTTGAGGGACTGCAGTTCGGGTGAAGAAACAAGATGTGTAGTCGTTGTGAAATGGGAAACTAAGGTGCTTCATGAGCTCTGACTCAACCCCCCCCAAAATGTTAAAAAAAAAAAAAGCAGGGAAGGGAGATAACAGACAGCGAGAGAGATGGACAGAGAGAGCCAGGAAAAATAAACAGATGCTCTATGAGATGGATTGAACAGGGGCTGCACAGAACAACAATGGGACGGGGGTGCAGGACCAGGTTGTGTTTCTTTCTGTGGCCCGTAGGGTGACTGTGTCCTAGTGGCACCGTATGTGTCACCCATTTGGGCTGCTAGCCACAAAGTCAGCAGCTCAAGATCACCAGCCGTTCTTGACAAGAAGGTTCTACTCCTGTGTGTTAGACTGGGCTGACTGGAGAAACAAATTCATAGACTCTCATAGGTGTGCAAGAAAGAGTTTTATATAAAAGAGCAATTGTTTATTGAGAAAATACCTCAGCCCAGTCCAGATCAAGTCCATAATGATTCGAGCCCATCTGTTCCATACGTCTGTAAATTCCTCTTCAGACTCATGCAGCACATGCAATGACGCCGAGTGCAGGAAGATCACAGGCCAGTGGGTGGAGAGTCTTATGGATCCAGTGGCAGTGGAAGCATCTCTGTGCTGGTGTGGGTCTCCACGTGGCTCCTCCAGCACAGCTCCATGTGGCTTGTCAACGGGAATGTCTCACAGGGACACGAAGCAGAGAGTCTGTCTGCATCTGATCTCCAGTGAGCTATGTATCTCTGTGGCTCCTCCAAATGATGTCATCAAGCTGTGACCTGATTGACAGGCTGGACTCCACCCCTTTGCAAGTTGACATCAGATTTGCAATGGGCAGGAAGGTAACGTGGCAGAAAGAGAGAAGGAGATTCCACATTTCCCTACTTATAAGAAGGCCACACCCCCACGGAGGCATCATCAGGCTGTAAACTGATTAACAGTTGGACTTCACCCCTACTCATTCACAAAAATTCAAGTTAACATACGATCATCTAACTACCACACACCATGACCCCATGCACAATGGAATAAAATTCTCCCTGCGCTGTCATCGCCCCCATAACTTCCTTGTGGACTGGACCACTGTGATTTTCACTAGCTAATATTTGGCAGCCTATTACCAGGACTCTCTTCCTAGTCTGCCTTCGTCTGAAAGCTCCACTGGAGCCCGGTCACCATCATAGCAATATACAAGCCTCCACTGATAAACAGGCGTGTTACATAGGAGGTGCATTGGCTGGGAACAGAACCTAGGTTTCCTGTTTGGGAAAACAACCATTGCCCTCATTCAACTTCATTAGCTATTGCCAAGTTGCACCCCAGAATGTTGTTGCAATACACAGGCCTCTCTGCTGCGCGTGAGCATTCCTGTCCTGTCTTAGCCAGGTCAACACTTGGGGATGTCGGCTCTTTTCTTTTTGGTTGTTTTAGTGGACGTGAAGTGGCATCTGGCAAGGATTTCTGGTCTGCAGTTATAAATGCGGTGCATCTTCTAACTTATTAAAAGATGACCATCTGAGAAACCTCTTTTGTGGCTTGCTTGTTCGGAGCTGGTGTCTCACGCGACCCTGCCAGAGTCACTAGCTATGGTTTGGGGGAGATCTCACTGAAGATACTCAATAAGACAGAGACTGTAAACTTCCTGGGCAGAATTGGAGAGAGATGAGACAGCAGGCAGAGGGGCCCAGGGAGAAAGTTCTCCTTACGTTGCCCAGGTCCAGGTAACACAAGGAGAATCCAGTGGGAGCAACTTGGGGCGTTGGGCTAAACTTTGGGAGAAGGAAGGACTTGAGATGCGCCACGAGAGCCTGAGAGAAGTCTCAGGGAAGAGCGCTGGAGGAAGAGGAAGCAGCACAGACGAAGGCCCTGAGGCTGCGCCTGCTTGAGAAACGGGCAAGAGGTCCTTGTGACGGGAGGGTAGTAATAAACTGAGACTGGGGAGGGGGTCAGGGACCAGGCTTTCAGGGTTTGGAATTTTACTCTAAAAGTTTGGGGAGTGGATCAAGAGAGCAAGATCTGCTTGTAAAAGCTCCTCCTGCCTGCCTTGGAGAAGTCGTTGTTGGGGCCAGCAGAGCCACCTGGAGATCCAAGGAAAAGAATGTTCCAAGCGTAGGTCCTGAGTCAGAGACAGCAATGACACAGAGTGGGCAAGGGGGGCACAGGTGCTGAGAGCAGAACCGGCTGGGGCCACGTCTGAGAGGACATTGTAGACAAACAAGGGACTTTGGATTTTCTCCCATGGAAGGCTTTGAGCTGGGCTTAAGCAGAATGAATAATATGTTTCCAAAGGAATCCCACCCTGCCCCGCTCCCTTGGACCCCAATGCTCATAGCAGCGCTAGTCACAACGGTCCAACAGCGGAGAAAGCCCAAGTGCCCATCAGGAGTGGAGTGGAGACACAATCTGGTTCATCCGTGTGATGGGATATTAACCCAAAGCCAAACCCATCGTCACTGAGACCCATAGGAGCCCCACGCAGGGTTTCTAAGATTGTAAATCCTTGAGGGAGTAGGCAGCTTCATCTGCCTTCCTCCCACTGTGCAGCTGGTGGGTTCGAACCACCTACCCTGCAGTTAGCAGTCCGATACCTAAACCACAGCCCTGCCAGGGGTTCTTAATGGGACATTCCTCAGCTTCGATGGGAATAAACATCTATCTGATGCATGCGCAACCAGGATGCCGAGTGAAAGAAGCGAAAGAGGAACAACTATGCCACTTGCATAAAATCTCTACACAAACCCAGAGTGACCCAAGTTGAGCAGTGGTCATGGGGGGCGGGGGGTGGGGGGTGGGGGGAGTGGCAACGATGGATGCCTAAAATTTTGGAGGAGAGGAGAGTGATGCTAGTTCCACAACACGGTAGGTAGCATTCGGATCGCTGAATTGTACGTGTGAAAATGGTTGAAGCCGGAAATATTTTCGTGCTATATATTTTTTACCACAATAAAACAATATGAAAATCTAAAAACAAAGCACACAAGCAGAGCCCTCCACAGCCATGTGAAGACCGGCCATATGGTGGGACCTGAGTGGAAGAAGAGAAGGCAGGGAGACCTGTTTGGGACACTGAATGGATTTTGAAGGTGGAGTCACCAGTATTTACGAAAGGCTCAGCTGTGAAGACGATGTGAGAGAAAAAGAGCAGTCAAGGGTGACGCCAGGAAATCTAGCGTGTGACCAATCAGGACGACGAAGCCGCCTGTATTGAGATGGAGAAGCAGAAGGTGGGGACTGGTTCAAATGGACCGTCATGAGGTCTCTGACAGCCTTCAAAAGTTGAGATTGTTGTTGTTGTTGTAGTAAACATATACAGAGGGGCTTCAAATCATTTGAGAGGAAAACCCCATCACTGGTTTATTTCTCTGCAAACTTTCTGAAGGCCCCTCATCGGACAAAGTCTACACCCTTTTTTGCAAGTCCAATGCAGTGACCCTGAATGACATTTCTTGTGCTGTGTGTCCATCACCACGGTTCGCGCAAGACTTCCCAGCTCCGTCACTAGAAACGTGGTGTCCCCTAAACAATGAGATTGTCTCATTTATTTCGAAACCATCTTATTTCCTAGGTGCACAGGTCACAGAACAAGTCCCATTTCTACAATCGTCAGTTCTACAATTTAGTGACATCGTGTGCATCCTTTTGCTCAGCCATGACCAGCAACCGTTTCTGAGTGCTTCCATCCCCTGTAACAGAAAGAAGCTCAGTGTCTCCCAAGGAAGGGGGCTCCCTCTCCCCTTCCTTCCCACTTGCCTGGGTGACCGCTGATCAACTTTCGTCTCAAACTCTTGGGACCACACAGCCATTGCCCTTTTGTGAGTGACGTCCATCATTCAGCACGATTTTCAAGGCTCATGCATGATGTAGCATGTATCAGGACTTCATTTCTCTTTTCAAAAAAACTCCCTGCCATCAAGTTGATGCTGACTCATAGCGACCCTATAGGACAGGGTAGAACTGCCCCTGTACGTTTCTGAGAAAATACTATTTATGGGAGTAGAAAGCCACCTCTTTCTCCCAAGGAGAAGCTAGTAGTTTTGAACTGCTGACCTTGTGGCGAGCAGCCCAATGTGTGATCACTAGGCCCCCAGGGATGAGTCATATGCCAATGACTACCTGTACCACATTTTGTTTAGTCATTCAGCTGTTAATGGGGAGATTTTCGTTCAATGTCGGCATTATTCCGTTTCCGAATCCTCTCTAGGTTTCTACTGACTTCACAGCGTTATGATTATGAGAAAATCTTGGCTATCCTAAACCTGTTTGAGTTCTTTTTTTAATGTAGAACATTTAGTAATATGCATCAAGAGCTATAACAGAAGGTGGTAAGGCCGTAAGAAAGCATCATGGAAGTTCAAAGGTGGTGGGGCGGGGATGGGGGGTGGGCAGATCACATCCAGGGACAAAAGCCATGTCTTCTTTTTTTTTTAGTTAGAAATATTTATTTTTTATTTTTTTAATCATTTTATTGGGGGCTTGTACAACTCTTATCACAATCCATACATACATCATGTCAAGAACCTTTGTATGTTTGTTACCATCATCATTCTCAAAACATTTGCTTTCTACTTGAGCCGTTGGTGTCAGCTCCTCATTTTCCCCCTCCCTCCCCGCTCCCCCCACCCTCATGAATCCCTGATAATTTATAAATTATTATTATTTTGTCATATCTTACACTGTCCAATATCTCCCTTCTTTTCTGTTGTTCATCCCCCAGAGAAGAGGTTATATGTAGATCTTTGTAATCAGTTCCCCCTTTCTACCACACCTTCACTCCACCCTCCTGGTATCGTCGCCCCTCTCACCACTGGTCCTGAGGGGTTCATCTGTCCTGGATTCCTTGTGTTTCCAGTTCCTATCTGTACCAATGTACATCTTCTGGTCTAGCCAGATTTGTAAGGTAGAATTGGTATCATGATAGTGTGAGGGAGGAAGCATTTAAGAATTAAAAGAAAGTTGTATGTTTCATTGTTGCTATACTGCACCCTGACTGGCCCTTCTCCTCCCCATGACCCTTCTGTAAGGGGATGTCCAGTTGCCCACAGATGGGCTTTGGGTCCCCAATCTGCACTCCCCCTGATTCACAATGATATGATTTTTTTGTTCCTTGATGCCTGATAACCTGATCCCTTCGACACCTCGTGATTGCACAGGGTGGTGTGCTTCTTCCATGTGGGCTTTGTTGCTTCCAAGCTAGATGTTTGAGTTTTTAGAGAGTCAATACCGTCTCCATTGATGAAGCCACCCCAGTGGTTTAGTTCTCACTTCGTGTGGTCAGTTTCTTACCATTCATCGGTGCTCCCCAAACATCCTTTCATCACGTTCCAGGAGTCAATCAAGTTAATGCTATTTCTTTCACTTTGTCATCAGCCAAAATTTATTTCACTGAAAGTTGGTCATCGCTCCTAATAACTCTTGCTCCCTCAGGCTGATGTTTATCATGTTGGCTTTCAAATAGAAAATCATGCCACTCCATGTCAACATTATCACATCCTCCTGTTGTAGGGTGCTCTTAGCTTATGTGTTCAGTCACTCTGGTTAAGTAAGCACACAGTCTCTTATTGTGGTAGATACATGGGTGACAAACCATTTGCCGCTTTAATGATCTTCACAGGTCTAGCTCTGTAGCATTAAATGACCTCATCATGCTAGCTAACCAGCCATCACCGTTCATCATCAATCACTTTCAATGAATAATTCTTATTATGGTACTCACACCTATGCGCACGAGGGAGTTTCAACAAACAAATGATTTTTTTCTTATTAAATAAGTGTTTTATTATTATAGGGTTAATGTATGTATCAAATCATTCCATAGTTCAATCACATCCAG
>NW_022103927.1:714059-715578 GCF_000313985.2 Echinops telfairi | reverse complement strand
AACTTATCAAGGATTCGTGAGGGAGGGTGGGCGGGGGAGGGAGGAGAAAGAAATGGGGAGCTGATATCAGGGGCTCCAGTGGGAAGAGAATGCTTTGAAAATGATGGTGGCAGCATATGTGCAAAGGTGCTTGCCACAATAGCTAAATGTATGGATTGTGATAAGAGATGTAAGAGCCCCTAATAAAAGTATTTAGTTAAAAAAAAGAAGAAGTGAGGATGGGGAAACCTGGTCTCATGTACTCTGGACATGTTATCAGGAGAGACATGCTTGATAAAGAGGAAGACCTCTATGAGATGGATTGACTGCAACAATAAGTTCAAACATGACTGGGAATGTGCACAGGACTAGGCAGTGTTGTGCTTTGGGATCACTGTGAGTTGGAACCGCCTTGAGGGCCCCTACCAACAATAGAAGCAACAGGTCTACAAGCCTCTCTGTCCGTTTATTGTACTAATGTCATGCAGTGAATTATTTCACAAGACTCCTCTAACCACAGCCTTTGTTATGACCACCAAATGACCTTCGCTTTCTTGATGGATCTGGGTAAGAAGGTGGGGAAGATTCTGATTGAATTCTATAATTCAGCTGTGAGTGACCGTGAACAAGGATGATTGTGATTGCCATTTGGCAGGGTATAAAACAAACCCATCTCAGAAGCAGGGAGTGGGGATCTCACCACCAGAGGATGGGGAGAGCCAAGAGTAGAGTGCAGTTCTTTGGACCCTGAGTTCCCTGCCCATTGAACAGCTGCACAGGAGACGGCTGCGGCCCTAGAGGAATGGCAGAGGAGCAGCAGCAGAACCAGGAGCCAAAGCATAAAACAGAGAGGTGGTCTTCCCAGCCCACAGGGTAAGTAAAGCTGAATGTTTAGGGGCAGGAACTAGCTTGTGGAGTGGGGTGCCTCTGGGCAGTTAATTGGGGGAGTTGAGTTTTGCTGACCCACAGAGCTGGGAGCGCAGTGTCTTCAGGAGGAAACTCCCAGTGGGGTGGGGTGTTCTTTGAGTACTCACTGGCAGTCCTAAAAGAGCTTTGTAACATTGCCCTGATCACAGATCCAAGCAAGAAGAAATCCTTGACAACTTTAATCTCTGTTTATCATGATGTTACCTACTAGTCCAGCTTGTGGATTGGGGTTTTGTTTACATTGAGTTGTCATCCATACAGAAGGATGCAATCCTTGATGTTCCTCAGCAAGTGTTTCTAGTCCTCCTCACTTGCAGCAAGCAAGGTTGTGTCATCTGCATATTGCAGGCTACTTATAAGCCTCCCTCCGATGCTGATGCTGAAGTATTCTTCATATAATCAAGCTTCTCTGTTTGCTCAGCATAAAGATTGAATAAACATGGTAAGAAGATGCAAACTGGATGCACACCTCTCCTGATTTTAAACCATACCGTGTTCACCCATTCTATTCACATAACGGCTGAGTTAGTTAATTGTGCCAGCCTGGCCGATAATCACATGTGGGTCTGGTTGAAAGGCGGAGGGATAAATGGGTGGTGAAGCCTCGCCTTTC
>NW_022103927.1:690535-711553 GCF_000313985.2 Echinops telfairi | reverse complement strand
TTTCGACTTGAATGAGTCTTCCGTTCGCTCCATCCGTAAAGAGGAAAAAAACATCCGTGCTATGGCTGTTTTCACTTTCAACAAGGAAGCAAAGTGCATCGTGACAAGGAACCCTACTTCACGGAATTTCATTTATCACGGTAGGGTCTAGAACCGATTAACCGCGATAAACGAGGGTTCACTGTATCCTGTTTGACAATGAATGCAACGCCATTCCTCTTCGGTGTGTCATTTCCAGCATAGTAAAGGGGGGGAAATGTGATGTTTCTTACTCAACATGGTCCCTAACTGTCCATGTCAGCTTCCCAATGCTTAGGATATCAATCTTTATGCATTGCATTCCATTTTTGATGACTTCCAATTTTCCTAAGTTCATATTTCGCACATTCCAAGTGCCGATCATTAGCAGATCTTCACAGCCCTTTCTCCTCACCTTGAACTGTGCCCGACCAGCAAGTGAAGGTCCCGGAGCCTCCACTCCCACAGGCTTTGCTCTGTTTTCCTCATAATGGTTGACTTTCTTTTAAGGAGGCAGCTCTTCCTCAGCCATATTTTGAGTGCCTCCCAATCAGTGGGGCCCTATCTTTTGGACACTCTCTCTGACAATGTTCTGCTTCTGCTCACAAGGTTTTCAGGTTCTGACAAGGTTTCAGTGCTCTCCATCAGGTTGTCCGCGGCTAACTCCTCAGAAGTGGACAGCCTATTCCTTCTTTGTAGTCTGTTCTTATTCTGGAAGGTCCACTGAACCCCGTTCACTGTGGGTGACCGCTTGTATTTGAACCACCAGTGATCTAGCTTCCAGCATCACAGCAACACACAAGCCACCACAGTCGGACAACCTGACAGACAAGTGGTTGCTTGTCTGCCACCCCTGAGAGCCATCAGCCCCCAAAAGGTACAAAATGCAAGAGACGTTTAGAGAATTCTTCCCCAATAATAGCACTGATATCTATGATGGTTGGTTTGTGTGTCGATTGGGCCAGGATGCTCAGTGGTTTGGCAGCTAAGGCCTAGTAATCCCCCATTTTGTGACCTAACACAATGTAATCAACCCCATAATGGGATGATCCACTGTGAGCAACCAATGGTTGTAAAAAGATTAGGCTGGAATGCAACCCCACCCCTGCTCAGACCCCATCCCCAAGGGCGGGGCCTAATTCCTGTAGAAGTAGATCTGTTGGGGTATTTGCTTCCTCCTGCGTCTGGGTCCTGCCTCTGGCTCACAGACCTCCAGTTCTTTGGATTTGAGCCAAAGACCTCCCATATTGCCTGCAGGCCCTGAGAGTCATCAGTAGCCAACCATCTAATTTACTGCCTTTGGGTTCACCTGCCGCTTAATCCACCAGCCTGTGGTCTTCCTAGTTGACCTTCCTGGTTGTCAGTCCCCTCAGCCACAAGTCAGGAGACACCTCTCACTTAATATCTGATACACAGACTTGAACCATCCTGGACTTACCATCTTCTACAATTGTGTAAGATGTTTTATAAATTTATATATATATATATATGTATGTATGTATATATACACACACACATATATAAAAAAAATAAGTCATACTGGCTTTACCTCCCTAGAGAACCCAGCCTTACCACAATACCCCAGCAGACAATGGCTATCTTGTGTGGGAGTAACTTGGGCTGCAAGTTGAGCAGAGGGGTGAGATTCGGTGAGTAGCTTCTAGAGTCAGACAGCCAGAGTTTGAATATTGGCTCTGCCCTTCTTAATTGAATGGCCTTGGGAAAGTTACTTGGCCTCTCTCTGGCCTAGATTCTCCTTCTGTAAAATAGAAATAATAATAGTCCTTACTTCACAGAGTTATTATGAAAATTAAGTGAGTCTGTGTGTGTAAGGCACTTAGGCCAGTGCAGGCATACTGAGAGCCCTGTCAGAGTTGACTATAATTAGTCTTAATTATGATGAGGTGCTGTAAAGCTTGTGGTCATGCCTGTTTTTCTGCATTCATGGGCTAAATTCCCTCAGAGTCTGTCTGAGAAACTTTGGGAGGACTGGGGGACCTTTGCTCTCTTCCCCTAACCTGGCAGGTGCCTCCCCCCAATGATACTTAACGTTTCTTTGAATTGGGGTAAGATGTATATAACATACGATTTGCCATTGTTACCACCTTCACAGGGTACAATTCAGAGACGTGAATTGCGCCCACAATGCTGTACAAGCATCACCATCTAATGTCAAAAGGTTATCACCCCAAACAGAAATTCAGCACCCCTTAAGGAATGACCCCATTTCCCACTTCCCCCAACCCCTGACACCCACTATTGGATGTCTCTAGGGATGCACCAATAGCCCTTATTTCCTGTAAGTGAGATCATACAATATGTGTCTGCATCTGGTTTATTTCATGGAGCACAGTATTTTCAAGATGCCTCTGTGTTGTAACACGTACCAGGACTTCATTTCTCCCGACGGCTAAATAATACTCCATTGTCTGGACAGTTTGTTTATCCAATACCTGTTGATGGACACTGGGGCTGTTTCCTCCTTTGGGCTGGTGTGAGTAATGCTGCGGTGAGCGCTGGTGCCCAGCATCTGTTTAAGGTCTTCCTTTCCATTCCCTTGGGAATATAGCATTGCTGGTCACATGGTATTTCCATGTTTAGCATTTGAACAACTCACAAACTCATTTCCACGGTGGCTACGTGATTTTTGCATCCCCACCAGCAATGGGGGAGGGTTCCGGTTTCTCTGTCGCCTGGCCAACACCTGCTGTTTTCCAGCTTCTTAATATTAGTCCAGAGTGGCTGTAAAGTGCTGTCTCCCTGTGCTTTGGGTCCGCATCCCCCTGAGGATCAATGATATTGAGTATCTTTTCACGTGCTTATTGGCCGTTTGTCTGTTCAAGTCCTTTGCCCATTTTTAACTGGCTTGCTTGTCTTTGTAGTTGAATTGTATGGGATCTTGATATACTCTGCATAAAAACAAATCACTGTTATTGAGTCAATCCTGACTCATAGGGACCCCTTGTGGGTTTCCAAGACTATAACTGTTTACAAGAGGAGAAAGTCCAGTCTTTCTTCCATGGAGCTGCTGATGGTTTCAAACTACCAACCATGTGGATCACAGCCCAACTCGTAACCACTACACTATATTCAGAATGCTCATCCCTTATCAGACATGTGATTGGCAAATAATTTCTCTCTGTAGGGGTTGTTTTCTCCAGTGATTCATAATAAACATGGCAGCAAGCCTGGGCCAGTGGTGGTTTGGGGGTCCCTGGGAGTCAGACAAACGTAGGTTCAAGTCTTGGGCATTTGTACATAGTGAACAACGTTCTGGTAAAGAGTCCCCCTGGCACATGAAACTCTCTGGGTCATGCTGCTGCTTCTTGTTAGCGGATGTCAAGTCAGTCCCAACTCATGGGGACCCGTTCCCAGAACAAAACGGTGCTCCGTCCTGTGCCATCCACATGATCCATTGTGGCCCAGACCATAGTGATTATAGGGTTGCCATTGGCTGGTTTTCAAAGGTAGATCTCAAGGCCAGGCCTTTCTTCCTAGTCTGTCTTCGTCTGGAAGCTCTGCTGAAACCTGTTCAGCATCATAGCCACATACAAGCTTCCACGAGCAGACAAATAGTGGCTGCACACAAGGTGTATTGACCGGGGATCAAACTCGGGTCTCCTGGATAGGAGTCCACCACTGATCCACCAAAGCCTCTGGCTTATTCTTACCCAGCATCGCTTTTATCAACCTTGTCATTTTATTATTAAAACACAGAGACTGTAGGGTGAAAGCTGAGAAAACTCTTGGCTCTTTTCCAGCACTGCTTGATAGTCTCACAGCGTTAGTTCAAGTTGATTAGAGAGACAAATCCAGAGACACTCATATATGTGTGTGAGAGAGAGCCTTATATCAAGAAGTAATTATGCATCAGTAAAACATCCGAGACCAGTCCAGATCAAGTCCATACGTTTAATATTAGCCCAATAAGTCTGATATTAGCCCATGAATCCCTCTTCAGACTCATGCAGCACATGCAACAATGCCGAATGCAGTAAGATCACAGGGCTCTGGCTTCCATCAGTGTGGCTCCATGTGGCTTGTCAACAGGAATGTCAAACTGAGGGAGAGAGGAATTTCCCAGAATCCTCATAAAAGGCCACACCCACAGAGGAGGGGCTGTGACCTGATTGGCACGCTAGACTCCACCCCTTCATTCTTTTATAAGGGTGACCTGAAGTTGTCTAACTACCACACTCACTTTGCCCCCTAACCCAGGAGACACATTCCTGGGGGAAATAGTCCACACCCTACTCAGTCATCCGAAATCTACAACCTCCTCACCCACCACAGTCCCTCTTCTCTCTCTCCGCAAGGCCCCTCACCTCCTTCCAGTTCTCCCACCTATGCAGGTGAGGGTCTGTCTCCACCACCCACACCCCGACTTTCAATCATCCTGTCGCCTTCACCTCAATGACCACCTCCTCTGGGAAGCCCTCCCTGACGTCCACCTAAGATAAATCAGGTCCCTGAATTATATAGTCCATTATGAGCTGGCACCCTTGGTGTCCTGCCCAGGGCCCCTCGGCTTCCACACAGTACGGATTTCTTGCTCCAACACTAGAACCTTCCTGCCGTAGGAAGAGGTGGCTCCAGGCTTCTAAAGCTAATGTGGACCATGCAGAAGGCAAGCCAGAGATCAAACCAAGGACGGATGATGGGGATTGAGGCATTAATGCCACAGATCACTGGCCATCATCAGGACCATTTTACCCTGAGGGATTGGGCTCCAGAGTGATGAGTGGTACTTTGCTTCATGGAATGTGCTGTACTGGCTGCCTTCTTGTTGTGGATGGCGTTGTGGCCCCTCCCCGCCCCCGACACACACACACACACACACACACACACACACACACACAAAGCGTTGGAATCCTACGCCCTGTCCCTCTGGATTAAAAGCTGAGAAGTCACTTTGAAAAGTAAGGTGCCCTGACCCACACCACTGCATAATCAGGGGCCTCAAACACACGTGAAAGTTAGACAAAGCAAAAGAAAGGCAGAAGGAGAAAGTATGCATTTGGCTCATGATATTGGCAAAAAATAAGAAGACCGGGAGGCAAAATGGGCTAAGAGGTGGGCTGCTAAACTATCGTCAGCAGTTCAACATCACCCGTGGCTCCTGTGCTAGGTCAGGTTGACTAGAGAAACAAATCGAGACACACTCGTGTGTAAGAGAGAGCTTTATATCAAGAAGTCGTTATATATCAGGAAAACTACCCAGCCCAGTCCAGATCAAGTCCATAAGTCCGATACTAGTCCATCAATCCTCTTCAGGCTCACGCAGCCACAAGCAGTGATGCAAAATGCAGGAAGAGCACAGGCTGGTGGGTGAATAGTCTTGTGGATCCAATAGCGGTGAACGAATCTCCAGGTGTCTCAGCATGACTCGTCAACAGGAAACTGAAGGCCGAGAGAGGGTGGGAGGTTCTCAGGACCCTCCTTAGGAGGAGAGCACAGCCACAAGGAGGAACCATCAGGCTGTGACCTGATTGTTGGGTTGAATACCACCCCTACACTTAAATCGACAAGAAATTATGTAACTACCACAGCTCCACAGGAGAAAAACAGAACTTTCTACTCCCGTAAAGAGTTAAAGTCTTAGAAACCCATGGGGCCAGTTCTACCTTGTCCTATAGGGTCGCTATGAGTCAGAATCAACTCAATGGCTATGAGTTTGATTTGGGCTCACCTGCAAGAAAACCAAATATGGTATGGTCCACTAGAAGAACAGAGGGATCAGCCTGAGAGGAGGTGTTGCCCGAATTCTCCTTAGACATGGGAATGTCGACAATCGGTCCCACTTACATCTCACTGTGGAGAGGTCATCAGGAAAGACCAATTTCGAGAAAGAGGACATCACGTTTGGTAAAGCAGATCAGTGAAAATGAGGGGAACCTTCCCTGAGGTTAATTGACACAGTGGCCACCGCAATGGACTCACATGTAGCAAAGACCATGAAGATCGGCCAAGAGTGGGCAACCCTTCTCCCTAGTATGTGTAAGGCCACCATGAGTGGGAGCCAACTGGACAGCAACTACAACATCTCGGTGCAGGTTGTCTATCGCAATGTAATTACTTTCCCTAAAGCACCCAATGCACCCAACTCACTCAGTTGAGGTCACACGGGTGTAGGTTGGATTCAAAACCTAATCACTTCTGAGCTATGCCAAGAGCCACGTAGCCATAGAGGTGCGTGCAGACCCAGAGGAAAGAGAGTGTTCTCTGGAAGCCTGGGAACTTGTCAGGTTTCAGCCACGAGAAGCTGAAATAGGAAACCTCTATTGATCATGGTTCAGCGCTTACTGCTAACCAAAAGGTTGGTAGTTCAGACCCACCGGGCAGTTCCACGGGAGAAAGACCTGGAGATCTGCTACATGGGGACTACAACTAGCAAAACTTCCTGCGGTAGTACTAGTCTATTTCATGGGGATGAGATGAGTCAGAATCAGCTGGATGGCACACAACACAACAAGCTGAAAAGACCCAGGTTGGCCAACAAAACGAAACTAAGGCCACGTCCGTGGAGTCGTTACTGACTTCTAAGTGGCCCTATAAGACAGAGTCGAACTTCCCCTGTGGGTTTCTGAGACTGTAACACTCTATAAAGGTAGAAAGCTTCATCCTTCTCCTGTGGAGTGGACCGGTGGTTTCCAATTGCTGATCTTCTGGTTGGCAGCCCAACACATAACCACGAGCTGCACCAAGGAGGGCTCGAGCCGAAAGGTTGGACGGTGGGGTGAATCCATGCTGAGGTGGCTTAGAAAACAGGCCTGAGGCTCTGCTTCTGAAAGGTCCCAGCCGGGAAAAGCTCACAGAGCGTGGTTGTACTCTGCCCACATGGGGCTGCCATGATCTGAGTCCGGAGAGCAACTCACCACCGCAGAGGCTGACACAGACAAAGGAAGACCTCGCCTGGAAGCTACACCCTGAATGTGGACCCCCTAGCCTCCTAAACTTTGAGGGAAGAAAGCGCTGTTTACGACTGCCACCCCCTTCAGCTATTGGTATTAAAGCAGAACTAGAAAACTAATACATGTCCCTACCTCATTCCCCTACCTGTGTCTCCTGGGAAACCGAAGACAAGCTACTTGCCCTGAAATCTTGGTCTTGGGGTCTGCGTGGGGGGTAGATCTGGCCTAAGACCCAGTTGGTTCTCCACTGGGCTGGGCCATGTCCTCCATGATGTCCCCAGAACCCACGCAGTGCCATGGTGCCAGAGCCGACTCACAGCAAGCCTGTGTGTAAGAGGATAACTGTGCTCTGTAGAATTGGCAATGCCTGGGTTGTTTTTGGTTTGGGATTTTTTTCAGAAGTAGATTGCCAGGCCTTTCTTCCAAGACACCACTGGGCAGATGTGAGCCTCCAAACTTGCAGTTAGCAGCTGCGTATGTCCACCATTAGCAGCCCCGGGGAACTCCTAAGAGGGAGAACAAGAAATCCAAACCCATCACTTGTCTCTCCTGATGAGCTCGTACGGTTGAGTGTAGAAATGAGGGCCGTGGGGTTTACAGAGCTGACTTTTCGGAATGCAAAAGTAGATCATCAAGGCAGTCTCCCAAGGTGCATCAGGGTAGACTCGAACCTTCAACCTTTTCAGTTCGCAGCCAAGCATGTTCAATGTTTGCATTGCCGTTGGGCTCCGGATGGGCCAAAAGAACCCAAAACAAGCAAACAAAAACAGTTGTCATCAAGCAGACTCCGACATGTGGCGAACATGCATGTGTCAGAGCAGATCTCTGCTTTACAGGGGTTCCATGGTCCGTTTTTCAGAAGCAGAGCTCCAGGCCTTTACTCTGAGGCACGTCTGGTAGACTTGACCTCCAGCCTTTCAATAGCAGCCAAGCGCATTCACCACATTCACCACCCGGGGACTAAGTGCTAGGCGGGAGTCCACTCACAAATGCCCCAGGGTCTCACCATGGTTTGGTGGCCATAAAGGTGCCAAAGGTGCTGGGCCCTCTCTCCTGTCCTCAGAAGCCCCCAAAGGAAAGGTTATGAGCAAACTGGGAGCTCACTCACTCTGAGCTATAAAAGGCAGTTTCCTGTAGCAGGTCACACAGCCTGGACAGCTGGGCCAGGGCCCTGGGGGCCAGAAAACCTGGATGACCCTTGCAGCCCTGGCTAGGACTCCTGGGGTGTCCCTGGGGCACCAGAGGCCCCCAGCCCCAACAGAAGATGCATGTCTGGCCTCCTCCACCCTGGGCATCAGATACCACTGAGGGAGCTCCCTGAGCAAGGGGGCAGGCCAAGGACCCAGGGGCTGCCCTACAAGGCCATGGAGCAAGTTGTATACTCCTGAGGGAGAGATCTCTTTCCGGAGACAGTGGTGTCAGACCTGGAATTAGCCACCGCACCTGTGGCGAGGCTGGCCTAGGGTCTCTGGGGGCAGCCGGAGAGATGGGGACTGACCTCTGCAGATCCAGAGTGAGACAGTCGGGGTGGGGGGCACAGGGAAGGGAAAGGGGTTCTCAGGATCCCCCTTCACCCTGCTGTAAATGCAGCTGGGTCAGCGCCCAGCTCTGCTACTCACAAGCTGGGGTGAGCACGGGCAAACTGTTCTGTGCCTTGGTTTCCCCATCTATAAAATGGGGACTGGGGTGCAGCTGGCCCAGGCCGTGGTCTTTTTAACTGCCTCGAGTGCCTGCAAATGCTGGGCGGCGCAAAGGGAAGACCGAGGCACGGTTAGGTTCGAACGATGATGTTGGTGAAGAGTGCGGGCTATACCGTGAACTGCCAAAAGAACAAGCAAATGGGCCTCAGACCGACCCAGCCAGACGGCGCTGTAGACTCAAGAAATCGAGGCTTTGTCCCCCTTCCCACGGCCCATCAGGAATGACCAGCTGCTAGCAAAAGACACTGTCTTTGGTGAAGAAGAGAACGCATGGGATGAGGGACGTTCTTGATGGGGCAGATTGATCAACGGGTGCAGGCACGCCAAGGATGATGGCGTTGGCGCAGGCCTGGCACTGTGGTACGCAAGTTCCCTGTAAGAGGAAGCTCATACTCAGAGCGACTCTGTAGGACAGGGTAGAACTGTCCCTGTGGGTTTCCAAGACGGTGACTCTTCACAGGAGTAGGAAGCCTTATCTTTCTCCCTCTGAGTGGCTAGTGGTTTTGAACAGCTGACCTTGAAGTTAGCAGCCCAACACCTACTACATCCCCAGGGCTCCCTGTGAGAGGAAAGCGACTCCGTGGCAGCGAGTTGAGTTTTGAGAAGGGGAAACTGGCCCTGTGGCAACTAAGAGGACCACTCACAAAGTGGGGAGGGGCTGGTTTCTGAGCTGTATAAAGACAAAAGGGCTGTGGTGAGCTCCCTGGTCCTCCTTGGCTGTGTGGCCTGGCGGGTGAGACTCAGCTTCCCAATCTGAACCTCAAAAAAAAAAGCCAAAGTCATTGCCATCAAATGGAGTCATAAGGACCCTAGAGGACAGGGTCGAACTGTCCTTGTGAGTTTCCGAGACTAACTCTTCTCGGGATTAGAAAGCCTCTTCCTTCTCCCAAAGAGTGGCTGGTGGTTCCGAACTGATGGCCATGTGATAGCAGTCCCATAGGTAACCACTGGGCTTACCATCAGGGGTCCTCGGATCTGTCTGAGGGCAACAAAGACAAGCCCCCTGCCTGATAGGATTCAGGGAAGCTGGAGGGGGTATCAGGAGGGGGGCAGTACTAGCCCAGCTCCAGGTGCTTGGTGAGCGCTCCAGACGGGCCGCGCCATCTCCCTGTGGACTCCTTTCATCTTCTCCATCTTCATGGGCATTCTTGGATGCAATTATTCTCTGTTATCGCAAATGGAAACGGAGTCTAATGGCAATGTCGGGGGAGGGGTGCTGAGGGAGGGGTCTGGGCTGGTGAAAAGCTGAGAGCATGTGAGAAGGTGGGCAGCATGTTCTGTGTGCCCTTGTTTAAGCCTGTGCACCATTGGAGTAGAACGTCTCATGATGAAGAGGAGGGGAGCTGGTTGGGGGACCCCGAAGGTGCCTGGTAGGGCAGGGGGAGCTGGGGACTCTGCAGGGTGGCCTGACCCCCTGTGTCCTCCCGCAGAACAACAGGGACATAGAAGTGTGTGGCCTTGATGCTGGGCCAGGGCACCAGGAAAGCTTCCCAGGGAGGTGGCATCTGATTTGGACCTTGCAGTAGAAGTTTTCTAGGCAGAAAAGTGTGTGTGTGCGTGTGTGTGTGTGTGTGTGTGTGTGTGTGTGTGTGTGTAAAGATTCCAGGTGCCAATAGTTCAATCTACTTAAATAAATGTTATTAGACTTGACTTCCTTTTATTTAACGAGCATTTTCTGGTTTCCTGTGGGAGAGTCACAGCCTCGAGTCATTCACAATGATTTAATAACAACAGATCATAAATCACCACCTATCAGTCTGGAGAGAAATGGAGCTTTCTACTCCATAAAGGATTTGTCTCGGAAACTCGCTGGGGAAGTTCTAGCCTGTCCTACAAGGTCACTCTCAGGTGGCAGAGACTGGACGGCAGTGAGCTTGGTTGGGGGTTGTCAGTCAGTGGTGGCTTGTATGTTGCCGTGACGCTTGAAGCTACGTCACTGGTATTGCCAACGCTGGCATGGTCCTGGTGGACAGGTTTCATAGCTGCTCCCAGGACAGACAGGTGAGGAGGAAAGGCCTGGCGGTCTGCTTCCCAATGGAACTCACAGAACATTGTCCAATCCAGTGATGGAAGCCCCCGGGGTTGGAAGGCATTCAGTGGCTGAGACAGTGGTGTCCAGCATACCAGTGTTGTGCACAGGGCCTCCATGGGTCAGCACTGACTGGACGGCAGCTGAAGGCAACACAACAAGAGCACCATTCCCGTAGTCTTCAGAGCATCCCTTGAGGGCTCAGCCTCCAGACCATCTGTATCTGCTGAGCACATGAGTCAGCGAATGACCTCTCTGGTGTAGGCTTCTCTGGCTGAGAGCTGCAGGTGCTGCAGACGGAAGAGCTGCTCGTGCAAAGGCCCTGTGGTAGGAGGAGCCACGAGTGGGGGTGGGTGGGGAGAAGCTGGTGTCCTATGGGTGCCCAGAGGCTCTGCTGATTCTGAGCAGGGAAGGGAGCTCCTCAGATCAACCAGTGGACTGGTTTTGTCTCCCTGGGACCCAAATGGCATGGAAGCCACAGGAGGCGGGGGAGATGGACAGAGCGAGACAAAGGCCTGGGGGGGCAGAGAGCAAGCAAAAGCAGGAGGGAGCCTGAAGGAGGGGAGAGAGGGAGAGAGGTGGAGACTGAGGGAGGGAAATAGAAAATGACAGAGATGGAGAGAGAGGCACACACAGTGAGAGTCTGAGGGGCAAAAACCAAGAGGCAGAGAGAGGCACAGAGAGTGATGGAGACACAGAGATACACAGATATTGAGAGAGACCACGACGCAGAGACAGACAGAGTGACCCACACAGACCAGCGTCTGACCACACAGAGCAGCGGAGGAGACTGTCCTGGTGGGGGAGACTCGGGATGGCACAGGCAGGCTCCCTCCGGAAGCTGGTGAGGGTGACCCAGTGAGACATGGAGAGGGAGGGGTGGCAGGAGCCCGGTGACCCCATCCCTGGAGGCACCCCCAGAGAGCAGGAGGAGGGGGCACAGCGGCCCACACACCCCCACGGGACTGTGTCACCAGGTTAAAAATGGAAACGGCTGGGGCCTTCCCTCTTTTTTTTCCCCACCCTTGAAGAAAATCCCAAGTCCAAATAAGGCGCGGGCCGGGCGCGGGGAGCCGCCAAGTCAGTGGCGGCGGGCGAGTGGCGGCTGGCCCGGCAGTGGGGCAGGAGGCGGCGCCCACGGAGGTTAAAAGGCCGCTCCTCCAGCCTCGCCCCACACTCGGCCCACAGCCCCGCCGCAGCCATGGAGGCCATCAAGAAGAAGATGCAGATGCTGAAGCTGGACAAGGAGAACGCCATCGACCGCGCCGAGCAGGCCGAGGCCGACAAGAAGGCCGCCGAGGACAAGTACAAGCAGGTGCGCTGGGCCGGGCGGGTGCCAGCGACCTCTCTGTGCGCTGGGGACCCAGAGTGAGGGGACCCACTTAGGCAGGAGAGAGGCGGCTGGACCCACCACCAGTCGGGACAGTGGGCGCCAAATGGGAGGAGGAGAGAGAGTAGCGGGCAGGCATGTGTGCCGCCGATGGACCGGCCTGAGGTGCGTGCACTGTGCACACTCGTGTGCGTGTGAGTGTAGGTATGTGTGTTTCAACTGGAGGGGAAGAGGACAGGGTGGCAGTGGCGGTGAGAACCTGTGCATTCAAGGGCAGGTGTGAAAAAGTGTGTGCACGTGCGGAGACGGAGTGTACAGTTGGTACAGAAGGGAGAGGCCGGTCCGTGTGCATGTTTGTACAAAATGTGGTGTGAAGCCATTGTGTGTCGTGACCATGTCAAGGTAAGTAAATGCTTAAGACGGCAGGTGTTGGGCGTGTGTGTTTCTGTTAGCAAGAGTGCCCGTGTTGGTGTGGTGTTGGGGTGCACATGTGTCAGGGGTGAGTGTGTCAGCACACAGGGTGTGTGTTTCTGTGGGTACATGTCACTGTCCTGGAGTGTCACCTGTTTGGGGGGAATTGAGCTGAGTGTGTGTGTGTGTGTGTGTCAAAGTGCGAGTGCATGAGCATATCGTGGTTATATGTTTATGTTGGGGGTGTCGGTGTGTTTGGGGGTGTTTATGTGCCAAGCTGGATGTGTGTGTTTGTGTGTGTGTTGATCTGAGTGTGCAGTAGTCAGGGTTGGCATGCATGCTGGAGCATGTGTGTTGGGTGTGACAAGTGTGTTGGACTGGGTGTCTGTTTGACAATTGTACATCAGGGTGAATGGGTTTCTGTTGGAGCTTGTCGTGTAAGGATGTTTGTGTGTCAGGGTGAGTGTGTGTTGGAGTAGATCTGTGTGTGGTAAATGTGTGTGCGTGTTCTATGAGGGTCTGTATGTCAGGGTGAATGGGTCTATGCTGGGGATGTTTGTGTGTCAGGGGGAGCATGTGTATTGGGTTGGTCTGGGTGTGGTAAGTGTTTCAGCATGGTGTGTGTGTGTGTGTGTGTGTGTCTGTGTGTTGGGGCAGTCTGGGGTGGTAGGTATTTCAGCATGGTGTGTGGTGTGTGTGTGTGTGTGTGTGTGTGTGTGTGAGTTGGGGTGGTCTGGGTGTGGTAGGTGTGTGTTTCAGCATGCTGTGTGAGTGTGTTGGGGTGGTCTGTGTGATAGGTGTGAGTGTCTTTCTCGGTACGGGGTGAGCGTGTGTTGCGGTGGTGTGTGTATGTGGTAGGTATATGCATCTCTCTCAGTAATGGTGGGTGCGTGTGTGCATGGTGTGAGCGGGTGTTAGGGTGGACACGTCTGTGTGAGGGGGCTAAGGGGAGGTGTGGGTGATGGATGTAGTGTCTGTGTGCTGCGGTGCATTTCTCTGGGTCTGGGAGGGTGGGGGCTTGGGGACGAAGTGGGTGGAGAGCTGAGGGTGGGTCTGCGAGCTTTTCGCTGTCCCTGGGGGTGACTCTCCATCCCTGTTGAAGAGGCGGGTGGTCCTCAGAGGTGGCCCTCAGAGGGCAGGTAGACAGGTCCTGGCACCCTCATGGTCCAGAAGCATGCACAGTCCCTGGGCCCAGAGCTTGTGGATGAGTCAGGGACTTTGGCAGATGAGGCTTTCCAGGGAGCCCGTGGGGGAGGGGCAGCGGCCAGAAGTCCGGGCTGAACTGACGTCAGCTGTCCTGGGCCTAGGGGGCTGCAGCAGCCATGGGAGGAGGCAGCGGGTCCTGCCCCACCCACAGCAACTTATTTCCTGCAGGCTCCTCAACCCCTGCCCTCAGGTGTGCCCAACTCTCAGATAAACCTGGGAACACTCACACTGTGGCACTAGTACCCAGCCCTGCCCGGTGCCAGGCTAACCCTCAATCAGGTCCCATACAAATCACAGCTTCGCCCCGGGGCCACTGCGCAGCCTCTCTGCGCCATGGTGGCCCTGAGCCAGAGCTGCCTCCCCAGCTGAGTGGGAGGCTTAGGGGTGGCTGTGCAGCTGGAGATCTTGGCTTCACACCTGGCGCCAGGCACGGAGTGAGCACACACTCGATGCGGGGCCGTCTCCTGCCCAGCCCCACTTCCCCAGTGGGCCTCCCCACCCCCAGGATCCTGGGGGCGTGCCCCAGGTGCCTGTGACACATCCACACAGGCCAGCCCCGCCCCAACACTGCCCGCCACCAGCCCTGCTCCCAGAGCCCCTCCCTGAACCCCTCCTCAGTGGGTCGGGAGCCGAAGCTTTTTCATACATCATCAGACCACCCTCACTATGAGGAACGGACTTAGCCAGGGATTCTGAGGAAAGCAAGTGTATGCCTCTCATTCTCACTAAAGTGTGAGTGGCTGATAGGCCTTGATTTCCCAAGCCAGCTAAGTGTTCGGAAGAAAATGTTTCTCAAAAGCCAGCTGGGTCACCGAGGAGATGCCTTTTCCAGCTGATTTTCCATCCATTCCTCTGCCACAAAGCTGCCCACGGAGGCAGACTTGAGCTACAAGCCCGGCTGGATCCACCTCTAGTTCTATGACTCAGGGCATATTCTCTGAGCCCCCTAGTTTTCTCATCTGTGAAATGGGGTAGAGGATGCCTTCTGAGAGCCAGGATGGAACTCAAGACCCCCCACACCCCACCAAGATGGCCAGTCCTGGCGGTCTTGGCTCAGAAGCAAGGCTCTCAGGCTCGGATGGCCAGACTCGGACTCCCAGCAACCCTCTAGGACAGGGCAGAACGCCCTGGTGGGTTTCCAAGACTGTAACTCTTGACAGGAGCAGAAAGCCTATCTTTTTTCCACAGAGCAGCTGGTCGTTCCAAACCACTGACCTTGCAGTTAGCAACTCAACTCGGAACCACTATATGCCACCAGGGCTCTTTCAGGAAACAAGGACTCAGCCTATCCAGGACCCAATGTACACGGAGTCCATGGCACGGCAGGCGGGCAGGCAGCATGGGTCCGGAGGCCAGCCTGCCCCAGGGGCAAGCAGTGATATCCTGTGCAGTGTGAGAACAGGACAGGGAGGCCCCGCTTCCCTTCCTGCCACTCCCCTCCCAGGGCAGTGACATCCGCCACTCCGGGCCTTTGACCCCACATCCTGCCTCAGCCCTGCCCCAAGGCTCCATTTGCAGGGACCAAGGTGTTGGGTCCCTTCCCTCCGGACCATTTTATAGATGGCGAAACTGAGGTCCGCAGGAAGGTGACTGGCCTGAGACCTCCCAGCACCGGGCCCGGGCTCCGCCTCTCTGGCCAGCTTCTTCACCCCCTTGGAATGCAGACAGACGGTGACAGGAACCTGATTCATGCCACTCTCCCTTATCCTCATACCTGGCCGACTTCCACCCAAGGATTTGGGGTGGGGCATGTGTTCATTCCACAAACTTCCCCTCGGCTCCTGCTGTGACAGACACGGCCCTGTGCCGGCTGATACTGGGGCTCAGAGTGACCTGAGCCCCAGGCCCGACCTCAGAAGAGTCCCCAGGTTAGGGAAGACAGACACGCCGATGCCCCCAGCCTCAACAGCCAAAATGAGGGCAGTGGGCAGCTCTGCACAATAGTGAGGTCTCTTCGCAGGGCAGGGAGTGTGAGGGCTGAGGTGTCCAGGGTGAGTAGGAGTCCCCCGCCTCAGCAGAAGGAGGCGAGCAGTGGACATGGCAGGTGTAGTGTTCAGATGAACCCGGCTCTGGAGTCAGTCTGTCTGGGGATCAGCTCCCTAATCTCTGTGACCCTGGGCAAGCCCCTTCCTTCTGGGGTTCAGTGTACGCTGCTATCACACAGGGGCTTTACGGTGCCTGTTGTCAATGTTGGTAGCTTGAAGCTCCCCGGCAGCACCAAAGAAGAAAGGCCTGGCAATCCATTTATGTGGTTTCCAGTCCAGGAATACACGGGGTTGCCATGGAGTTAGAATCGACTAGAGGACGATGAGTTTAGTTTGGGCACCTTCTAAATGCTCCGCAGGCGTCTCCCACCCCATCTAAGCCTCCCCCCTCTGCCCCCATCCAAATGAGGTCGGAAAAAGTCTTCAAGATGCCAATACAAAACTCTTTCCAGCCAACACTGAAAATTTTGCTCTCCCTCTTCCGGGTTCTGAGTGCTGTGCGGGGTACCCAGTCAGCACCGGGTGACTGCCACACCCCGCAAGTCTGGAAGGAAACCAGCTGGCCCCAGAGGCGTCAGCTGGTCTATGGCCATCTGTAAGAAGGCTGGCTCATGTCCCAGGTGAGACCAGAGTTCAGAGAAGGCTGTGTTCTGCAGATGAGGAAACAGAGACCTGAGAAACGCACAGGGTCCTTGAGGGATGGGAAGGCCGGCTCGAAGTCTCCCCACCTGGACGTCAGTGTCAGGCTCTGTCGATTCAGATTGTGGCCTGAGATGGCTCTCTCTCTCCCTGGGCTGGGCCCTGCCACCTCCCTTGACCACCGTGGACAGCCTGGAACAAGAGGATGAGTGATCTTCAGGACATTGGAACCGGCCAGCCCTCCCTCCCTCTCCACGGCACCTCAGCTAGGGACCATCATAGGACACCTCCATGACTTCAGTTGAATCCCCATCCCCATCTTGTTGCCACCCTTGCCCGCCTCCTCTAGCTCAGGACACTTGGCAGGCCCAGGGACAAGATGCCCAGGCAGGTGCATTTTTAGGAATTTGTACTGATGCTTGCACAGTTGCACAGCCCCTGGTACCTTAACCCGGAACATTGCACCTGGCCAATTCTGCATATTTCACATGAACATGCAACCCAGACCTAGAACTTGGCACAGCAACAGGAGCTGCAGGCCTTAGGACACAGCCCTTGGACGGAGTGGGGAGTGGCGTGGGGGGTGGTGGGGGGAGAGGATAAGAAGCAAGGAGAGAAGGGAAGGGGACAGGAAAGCAGGCCTGAGGTGAGGGGTGGGCCAGGCACTGATGTGCAGAAGCACTGGGCTGCGTGACCTAGGGGAAGTTGCCTCACCTCTCTGGGTCTCCATCTGAGGAGAGTGAAGGGGGACTGAGGACCTGCCCACCTTGGAGGACCAGGGGTCAAACCACCAGGGACACAGCTAGAGCAGGATTGAGCCAGGATCCAACTCTGAGCTGAACTTGACCGCTGCCCACGCGCATGTGCACACACACACCAGTATGTCCAGAAGGGGCAGGGAACGTTCCCTGAGCTGACCCTTGACCTGTGAGGTGGGGGCTTGGGAGGGATGGAGAGTTCGGGGGTCTGGGATCTATATCCCCCAGGGCTGAACTTCTAAACTCGCTGTCATCCAAGCCATTCTGACTCACTGCGACCCTACAGGACAGGGTACAACTGCCGCCGTGGGTTTCAGAGGCTGGAATGCTTTACAGGTTTTGAACTGCAGACCTTGCCATTGGCAGCCCAACTCCTAACCACCCTGCCACACCAGGGGTTCTCCTCAAAGGAGGGTGAAATGGGTAGTGGGTCAGACTCGGAGACATGGAGAAGACGAAACATTTGGGGAAGAAAGGTGATATTTTATTCAAACACAGGCAAATGTGCAAGATTTTAACAGATTTCACCAGAGCCTATAAAGAACATGGACTTTGGGGGAGGGAGGAATCACTTCTAGCTAGGTCTCCAAAGTTCTCCATTGAGGCTCTGAGCACCATACCCCGTGGAGTATTTAACTGAGACCATCTAAGAATTAAGGAGCCCTGGCCGCAGCATAGTGGTTGCAGCATGTTGGGTTGCTAACGGGTAAGGTTAGCAGTTCAAAGCCACCATTAGTGCCGAAGGAGGAAGTTTAGCTTTCTACTCAGAAGTTCACAAGGGAAGTCCTACTCTGTCCTATAAGGTCACCCCCAGTCACAATCGACTTGGTGGCAGTGAGTTTGGTTTTGAATCTGAGAATCAATGCTGGAGGGCAATGGGGCGCCATTACCCGCCCCCCCCCAAAAAAAAAACAACCCTCACTGCCATCGAGCTGATTCTGACTCAGAGTGACCCTATAGGATAAAGTAGAACAGCTCCTGTGAATTTCTGAGATTATACACCTTTATAGGAGTAGAAAGCTTCACCTTTCTCCCACAGAGCAACCATTGCTTTTGAACTGCTGACCTTATGGTTAGCACCCCTACATATAGCTCACTCTGCTACCAGGGCTCCATATGGGGAGCCGTCCAAAACCAAAGCCTGGGAAGTGTTGGGCTAACTGCAAGGTTAGCGGGTCGAATCCACTTAGTAGTTCCTCGGGAGACGGAGTAAACCAGCTGCTCCCGTAAAGAGTTAACGCCTTGAAACCCTATATAAGGTCGCTGTGAGTCTGGATCAACTCGATGGATATGGTTGTATCGTCTCTTTGGCTGTGTGTGTGTAGAGAAGAGGCGGTCCACAGTGGGAGAGCCTGGGGATGGGAGTGGGAGAGGGTTTGGGCCCAGATAATGAGACCCCTTTTTCCATTAAACCCAGGATCATAAAGAGGGTGTAGTCCTGAAACTGGGATGGAAATGTGAACATGTTTTTCTGGGAAATGTGTGGAAATATCTATCCGCTGCCCCAAAGCGGTTCTCAATTGGACAAGGACATGAAAAAACCAAACTCACTGCCATCACGTGGATGCTGATCGGATAGGTAGAAGGGGCTCTGTGAGTTTCCAAGACTAACTCTTTATGGGAGTAGAAAGCCTTATGTTTCCCACGGAGCAGCTGGTGGTTTTGGACCACTGACCTTGCAGTTAGCAGCCCACGAGGAATCCTTACGCCATCAGGGTATGAGGGACACACAGAAGGAAGAAGAGCTGTTACCCAGGCCAGAGCTGCAGGGAGGAGGGAGACTTTTAAACGAACATTGTTACTGCTGTTAGCTGCCGCTGAACCAGTGCCAATTCATGGTGACGATGTCTGTTACACTCGAGTGTGAACTATTGGAAAGAGTTTGGTTTTTTACTTTTATGCCAGAGTTTTTATGGAAACAGAGTACCAGGCCTTTCTTCCACAGTACTGCTGGGTGAGTTTGAACTGCTAAAGGTTGGCAGTTGGGCACAAACCATCTGTGCTACCTGGGGACCTTGAAAATAAAGTTAACAGGTAGTAATTTCAAGGGTTACATACTACTGTGGGCCCTGGTAATACAGTGGTTAAAATGCTTGTCTACTAATCCAAAGGTCAGCTGTTCAAACCCACCAGATGCTCTGAGAGAGAAAGAGGCAGCAGTCTGCTTCTCTAAAGACTTACAGCCTTAAGAACCTTTTGGGCCGTTCAACTGAATCCTATGAGTGTGGTCGCTGAGCTGGAATGAATTTGACGTCAGGGCCTTGGGTTTTGGACTACTGACCCCAAGGTCGGGTAAAGTCAGCAGGCAGAATTCACCAGCAGCTTGGAGAAAAACAAAGACCAGGTTTTCTGCTTTGGTAAATATTTATGGTCTTGGGAACCTGAGGGAGCAGTTCTAGTCTGCCCTATAGGGTGACTATGATGGCCTTGGGTGTGGGGTTATTATAAGGAGACCTGGTAGCTCAACAGCTAAGTGCTCGGTTGCGAAGGGGAAGGTTGGCAGTTAGAATCCACCCACTGGCCCCTTGGGAGAGGAGACACAGCACGAGCTGCTTCCGTAAAAATCAGCCGAGAACACCTTAGGGACCAGTTCTATTCTGTCAGAGAGTCATTGGGAGCCGAGATGGGCTTGATGAACTACAAGCACTAACACAATCTATGTACAGTCCCTAGGGCCAATAGGTAAGCATTTGATTATGAAATGAAAGGTGGGTAGTTCAAAACCACCTAGAGGAAGCTAGGAAGTAAGGCCGGGCGAGCTCTATGGAGTGCAGGTCTACGCTGCACACTTGAGGTCACCAGGAGTCGGAAGCCCTGGAGAAGCAGATACCAACAACACGCTATTGCCACCCCTATTTTACAGGCCAGGTGCAGTGAACGCGGGGCCGCCTCTGCACCGCAGAGAGGTGGCCCCGGAGCTGACACGCGCCCCCATCTGTCCCCAGGTGGAGGAGGAGCTGACGCATCTCCAGAAGAAGCTTAAGGGGACAGAGGACGAGCTGGACAAGTACTCGGAGGACCTGAAGGATGCTCAGGAGAAGCTGGAGCTGACAGAGAAGAAAGCCTCTGACGTACGTGCACGGTAATGGGCGCGCAGGCGCGCGCGGCAGGGTCAGCAGGGTCCGGCCGGGAGGGCGTACATGCCCGAGGGAAAGGAGGAGCCTTCCTGGCGCTTTCTCCAAATATGTCCCGAATCGGGGCCTTCTCCAGCAGCTGCGGCCAGCGGTGCAGACGTCAGGCCCGCCCCCGCGGTGTGACGTCGCCCGGGCCGCGCTGACCTCACCCCGACGGCGGCCGGGCTGGGGGGGGGGCGGGGCGGGGGCAGCCGGTGTTGCAAAGGCCCGGGCCGCGGTGCTGCAGCATTGCTGAGCCCAGCCTGCGCCCCGCCGTGTCCCGCCATGGCCGGCCTCAACTCGCTGGAGGCGGTGAAGCGCAAGATCCAGGCCCTGCAGCAGCAGGCGGATGAGGCGGAGGACCGCGCGCAGGGCCTGCAGCGGGAGCTGGACGGCGAACGCGAGCGACGAGAGAAAGTGAGGGGCTCCCAGCATCCCCGTTCCGGCCCTCCCGGGCCCGCCAGCCTACCATCCCACCCCAGGCGCCTCCATCCCCCAGGACCTGGCCCTAGACCTGGGGATCCCAGCCAGGCACACCCTCCCAGCCTCTTCCCGGCCCCGCGTTCCCTGCCCGGTGCCTCCCGGCCTTGGACCCCCCTGGCTGCCCCGGCACCCCCCACGAGCCACCCCTGAGCTCCATCCTTGGAGCCTTTACACCCCTCCCCGCTCCTGCGCTCCAGCCTTGCACCCCAAGCTCCCACCTGGGATCCCCCCGCCTAGCTCTCTTTGAAACCTCTCTTTGCGCCCCCCGCGGCACCCTAACGCTTTATCTGGCGTCCCCCATTTCCCTTTCCCAGGAACCCCCACCCCTTCGTCCCCCACCCCCGCCGATCCAGCTCCAGGTCCCCTGCTCTCAGCCTTTCCTTCCCCCAGGCGCCCCTCCTTTCTTTCTTTCTCCCGGCGCCGCCCAGTGCCTGC
>NW_022103927.1:684069-689541 GCF_000313985.2 Echinops telfairi | reverse complement strand
AAGACTCCGGCATGGGTTTGCGGGGTGGGGGGCGTGCTGGGGAGGAATCCTGAAAGGGAAAAGGAGTTGCGGGGTCCGTAGGCAAGATCTTGGGGAGAACCAGCTAGGCCAGAGCCGTCCCCCCACTCACAGTGCTCGGCGCTGAATCCGACGGGGCTGCCTGCGCCAGGAGAGGAACGCAGTGCTCCCCGCACAGTAGCTACTTTGGCCCCTCGCTGGTAACCTCTTGTCTGATCTCGTCCCAAGTCGTGTCGCTGGAGGACAATTAGTTCTGCTTTAAAAATGGCCTTCTGTGGTGTGCCAAGACTCAGTAACAGGACAGGCCAATTGGGAGGGAAGATATGTTTGGAAAGTTTAGGGCTCTTTAAAACTTCCTTCTACAAAGCATGTTTCCCGTGGGCAGGAGACTGGAGCTGGAGAAGGCCTCTGGGCAGAGGAACCAAGCCTGGGGTGGGGGGGCTCAGGGGAGTCTCTTTGAGGCAGGCTTCTGGGGCGGCCGCCCAACAGCTGGTTTCATTTAGATTTTTGTGTGATTAACCGACATCTTCCTGTTCCTTTGCCACATGTATCTAGAGAGCCTCTTTTACCTTATAAGGGAAATCCTTTGTAGCCTGTGGAAGGCTTTGATTGCAGGAAGAGGTGGAGCCCAACATGACTAGCAGTGACAAGCTTTTTTTTTTTTTCATAAACGCTTATGTATATGTGTACACATACTCACTGCCATGGGTTTGATCCCGCCGCACGGCAAATCCTATCTAGGGGTCCGAGACTCTGGATTTTTATAGGAACACACAGCCTCCTCTTTCTCCATCGGAGCAACCGGTGGGTTTTGAACCGCCAGCCCAACCCAGAGCACCGCCTAGGCTGCTTACTGCAAAATATGTAACGTAGGTACATACAGGTGGTTACTAGCCCAAAGATGGCCAGGTCAAGCCCACCTGGAGGCGTGGCCAAAGAGAGGCCTGGTGATCTGCTTCTGAAAGGTAAACCCCTAGGGGTCTACTCTGCACACGAGGGGTCAGAAGACACCACCTGACAGCGTGTACCGTAAGCCCACAAACATGGAACCTATGTGAGACCGAAGCCCCGCAGGAAGCTTTCGGATGTGGAAAACAAGGTCGTCCCCTGGCGGGCTGGGACTCACAGATCATACTGTCCACATCCCCTGTCCACACCCACACACAGACACATACATAAACAGGTTCAAACAAGGAGGCTTCAACTGTTTGTGGGAATTTTCCATTATTTATCCGTTCTGTTTTTCTGTGAACTTTTTTTTTTACTCCCCTGGGGGTGTGGGTATGTGCATTGGTATGTCCAGTCTCTTGACTCCAGACAATTGTAGATACGCAAAAAGCAGAGTTGGCTGAAATTCAGCATTTCCTACAAAAGAGAGGAAGGAGGGATCGCTCACTATTTTTTCAAAGGTAACTCATGAATTGAGCAGTACAGTGTTTGATCTTAAGCATCAATTTCTTAATTGCTGATGGGCACAAGGTTTCTCTTTGGTGCGACTCAACATGTTCCGAATTCGCTTGTGGCCCGGCTGGACACTCTTGTGGCTGTGTGAAAATCCATTGAGAGAAGCAATAAAAGTCCCGCCCCAGTTGCTGAAAGTGAATGGGCTGACTGAAAGATCCCGTGATTGAAAAAGCAACAACAACCCAACAACACAAAAACCAAAGGTGCCCAGTCATCAGAGAGGGAGGACTTGGGGGACACGTCTTATAACTGTTGGTCAGTGTTGTATTTTGTTTTGAATTATGGGCGATAGATGGACAACTAAACAGTTGCCATTTCGGCAATCTTGACATGGACAGTTCAGCAACATTAACTATATCCCCGGTGTGGTTCAAGGAGGCCTGCTGGTGCAATGGGTTCCATGTTGGGCTGCAGGGTTAGTGGTTCAAAACCACCAGTCACTCCACAGGAGAAAGATGAGGCTTTCTGCTCTTACAAAGATTCACAGGCTCGGAAACCCACAGGGGCAGTTCTCCTTGGTCCTAAAGGATTATTCGGAGTCAAATCAACTGGAGGGCAGTGAGTTAGTTTTGTTTTTATCAAGTGTCCCCTAGACAGTAGCCAGTGGTTTTAATGCGCCTCCAAATCGATGTTTTAGAAGAGTTGCGATCCCAAACCCCTGTGGCAGTCTGTCTGTCTCTTGGACTGAGAAGTTTCATGCTGCCCTACCGGTGGTTTTCAGCAGCTCTGACCTCATTCTGTTACATTTTTTTTTTTCTGGCTGTATAAATTCAGTGTGCCCTCCCCCAGTTCAGAGGGTTTTCTTTGTTCTGATAAGAAGAAGATTGTGTGGCTTCAGAGGTCCCTACCTGCTATAAATGCTTTCTGTTCAACTACTGGCTGACCTAAAGGTTGGCAGCTTAAACCCACCCAGTGCTGCTATAAGGAGCCCTCGTGGCATAGTGGTTACAAGTTTGGCTGCGATCCCAAAGGTCAGGAGTTTGAAACCACCAGCCGCTCTGTGGCAAGGCTTTCCACTCCTGTGAAGAGCACAGTCTCTCAGGAACTCGCTGGGACAGCTCTCCCTATCCTATAGGGTGGGTCACTAAGTTTGCATCAACTCGATGGCAGCGAGTGAGAGAAAGGTGCAGTGGAAGAAAGTCCTGGCAATCTACTTCCCTAAAGATGACTGACCCCCACACCCCAGTGGATTTACACACCTGGGGCTCCCTGAGTCAGATGCAACTCCGTGGCATTTGGTTTGGGGCTCTTTGGGGACATACATCGAGTTCAGCCCTCCAGAGGCTCAGAGGGGAAGCCTTCCGGCCCAGGTCCCCTGCCTTGATGTGGGTGAAAACGTCTTGGAAAGCCATGGCTGCTATTCAGACACCTTCTCTAGCTGAAGTTGGGTTTTCTCTCCTTTGCGACCTGTTGGTCCCGCTGCCTGCCCCACAACTGTGTGGCCAGCACTTTACTGAGACGTCTGTGGGGGCTGATTTTTGTTTGCATTGTGGTGTGTTCAATAGTCTGACGAACGATTCTGGGGTATCGGTTGTACTTTACTGTTTTTGCCCGATTGTTCTCCCGCCATGAATGTAAACTCACCCTCCTTCTATCAGCAACGACTCTCCCTCTAGCCCCGCTCCCGCCCCTGAAAGCCACTAACCATCCTTGGTTTCTATAACTTCCTGCTATGGGGTCAATTCTGACCCCTAGCGACCATCTAAGACAGAGCAGAACTGCCCCTGGGGCTTTCCAAGACTGTAAATCTTTATGGGAGCAGAAAGCCTCATCTTTCTCCCACGGAGCAGCTGGTGGTTTTAAACTGCTGACCTTGTGGTTAGCAACCCAACCTGTCAGCCCAGTACACCACCTGGGCTCCTTTGACATATTTGCCTATTTTGAACTGTGATCGTACAAGGTTTGCTCAGCGTGATGTTTTCCAGGTTCATCCTGGTAGGGCATGCGTGAAGGCTTCATTTCTCTTGCTGGCCAAGTAGTATTCCATTGTGTGGATGGGCCCTGAAGTTCTCACCTTTCTGCCTCTGGTCAAACATGCTGCTGTAAACACTGGTGCACAGGCTTCTGTGTACGGTCCTGCTTGCACATCCCCTGGGCAGACACCTGGGAGAGGGATGGCTGGGTCGATGTTCCCGCTATTTGAGGAACTACCAAGCTGTTTGCCCAGCGGCTACCCCATTGACATTCCCATCAGCAGTAGGCGAGCATTCCAGTTTCTCTACCACGTCACCAACACCGGTTTTCCATTACTTGGTTTCTGGTTTTCTTTTATTTTATGGAGTGTGGCCGTCCTAACAGGAGTCGGGGTATCTCCGTACGGTGAGGCTGCCTTAGCCTTTAAAACACTTTTTACCATGCAATGGTTTTTTTTTCCCCAATTAGTTTTACTTTTATGAAAATAGACACAGCAAAGCATAAGGGGGCTTCAGAAAGTTCATAGGGAAATCCCTTTCTTTATCTCTTCTTTCCACTTGTGCATGAACTCTTTGAAGCCCCTTCCCACACCAGTTCAAGGAGCCCTGGTGGCGTAGTTGTTACGCGTTGGACTGCAATCTGCATGGCCAGCAGTTCAAAACCACCAAAAGCTCCGAGGGAGGAAGACTGGGCTTTCTACTCTCATAAAGAGTTACAGTCTTGGAAACCCGTCAGGGGTCACTATGCGTCAGCATTGACTCGATGGCCATGAGTCTGGTTCTTGGTTTTGGTTTGCACAACAGTTCAGCCATTCTACAGGTACGATTTGGTGACGTCATTGGCTGCATTCTTTAGGCTGTGCCACTTGTCTCAGCGTCCTTGTGTTAATCTGGGTACTTTAGAGAAACAAATCCACAGACACTCATGTATAAGAGAGTGTGCATCAAGAAAATATCCCAACCCAGTGCTGCCCAAGCCCACAAGTCCAACATTAACTCATTAACCCATATGTCCAACACCAATCCACAAAGTCCTCCTCCATCTCACAAAACAGACACAATGATGCCGACTGCAGGAGGAAAGCCGAGTCAGTGAATGTAAGCATCTCAGGGCTGGCAGGGGTCTCCACAGCACTGCTCCAGCACCCAGGGCTGCATCGGGGTAGGTTCATGTGGCTTCTCAGGGACGTCTTTCAGGAAGCCAGCCTTGCAAGCCGAAGCAGGGAACTGCTAAGGCAGCTGCACCCTGGTGCGACCATCGCAAAGCAAGAGACCCAAGAACTAGAAAGGCCAGGCTCACCGAGCCATTTATCCCTCCGCCCTTCAATTAATCCCACATGTGTTTATTGGCCAGTTGGCAGAGTAAACTAACTAACTCAGTCCTTTTCTGTCATTTTCACCATCATTAGCACAAACTAACTGCCCGCTGAGCGTCCCATCTAACTTCTCCAGCTGCTGTCCTCAGTGTGGTCCCTGGAAGATCGAAGATCGTTCTTTTAAAGCACACAGTGCTTGAGGCAGACATTCTTGGAAAAGCTCAATGGTTGTGTGTTTGGTTTAACGACGCCTTCAGGAGAGTTTCGGTTTCAGGCTAGGGATTTCCTTGCAACTATAGTGGCAAGGGTTCCTCAGTAGCAGTCGCTCTGGAGAGTCTGGGTTTTATGAGTCTTTGAGGCTCTTATCTACATTTCCTCCTTTTGATCAGGAGTTTCTACAGGTGGAGGCTCCATGCCCTTCAGGTAACTGTAGCGGGGTGAGCTGGGTCACCAGTGAGTGGGCTTGCTCTCTAGGAACCAGCAATAGTCTGTCTGCTGCGCTTTTGCCAAGGTCCTTACCACGTGGGTCCTTTACGCATTGCTAGAGAGGCCGGCCCTCTCGTCTTGGAGCTCCTTATCTCTTTCCTGATGTCGACCTGACCTCCCATCCTGTGCTGGGACGCACCCCTTTTGTTGCTGAGTGACATATACCCCCAGGTCGGGGGACCACGGTAGTAGCAATTTCCATTCCATCTCCCAACAGGAGAGCGAATGCCTTACTGCCTGGATTCCTGGGTGGGCTTTGGTCGGGGAGTGGCGTC
>NW_022103927.1:675721-682655 GCF_000313985.2 Echinops telfairi | reverse complement strand
CGGGCCAGCCCAGTGAGCACACTGGAGACTGGCAGCGCTCCCCCGCCCACAGCGGGGTTCTCCATCCTGGCAGCCTACTCCCTGGCACTCCGTGACACAGGCACCAAAGGGCCGAGGTCGACTGTGTGATTCTCAGAGCAGAGGGTTCGTGGCTCATCCACGTGGGGTGATGGTGATCACTGGGTTTCTGCCACGTGACTCCACCAGGATCCTCGTTGGTCCGATCCAGCTCGGTTCTCTACAGAAAGGCTCTCTCCATCTGCTCTGGGGGAAGGACTTTGTCTCTGAGTTTCTGTGCACCTGGACTTCCTCAGTTCCTTGGTGATCTCCATGTAGCAGCTCTCTTTCCCTCTGTGCCACGCCAAAACCTGCTTGCTTTATAACTCACAAGTGATTAGGTCTGGGACCCACCCTGCCCTGATAGAACCTGCATGGACCCAGACTGCTACATCCTTCCCTCACAGAGCAGCTGGTGGGCTTGTACCACTGACTTACGGCTAGCAGTCAACCAGGCTTCCTTCTGCGAGCGGGCAGATGGGTGAGGGTTTATGAAAGTGCTTTTGCAATGGAATTGCTGGGACAGGGACCCAATGCAGACTTCAGCCCTGTGGTAGAAGGAGGTGACAGCAGTCCAGAAAGTGTATGAAGGTCCCAGGCCTGGGGAGCTCACGGCTGTGCCTAGCTGCTGGTCCTGTTTGCAGTCAGCCCAGCCAGATGTCTCCCTTCAAGGATGCTGCAATGGCAGGGAGCTAGGCAGGCCATGCACTGCCCTGCACAAGACCCCCAGAGACCTTCGGTGACACCTGTGTTGGAGATGGCTGTGTTTTGATAGGTTTCTGGGTACTGCAGACAGTTTGGGCTCTTCTGCTAACCTAAAGGTTGGCGGTTCAAACCCACCTGCAGAAGGAAGCAACCTGATCTGGTTCCGTAAGGTTCGCAGCCAAGAAAGCCCTATGGAGCGGTTCTACGTGGTAGCAAACGCCTGGGATCGCTGTGGGTTTGGGATGGATTTGATGGCAACAAGTTTGAAGGGTTTTTCCTGGTGTTTGGGGTTTTGTTTTGGGGTTTCCAGGTGGCTGGTAGAAAGAAATCTAGACTTGGAACTAGAAGGCCCAGATTCATGGCCTCTGCTGCTCCTTACCAATCAGCTGTCAGAGGAGCACCGGGGCGGGGTGAGGGTGGGGGGCCAGGAGGAGCCTCTGTGTGGTCCTGGGGCCGGCCTTGAGGGTGTGTTGACAGCCAAGAGTGGTGTGATGATGGCTCAAAGTGTGAGTCGCTCTGCTCTGAGCAAGCGCCACGTGCTGACATGGGAGCCTGGCTCAGCCTCTTCGGGTCCTCAGTTTATCTGAAGCTCCCGTGTGATCTGACGGGGTCCCCTGTGGCCCAGATGGCTACATGCGGGAGCAATCACTGAAAGGCTCGTGGGTTAATCCCACCCAGAGGTGCCGCACAAGGAAGGCCTAGCAAACTGCTTCCGGAAGTCAGCTGATGGAAATCCTGTGGATCCCGAAGGTTCAGTCCACAGCCAACCAGGGATGGCTCCTGACCAGGCATCCCCGCCTTCTCTTTCCACGGGGTCACCGTGAATTGGCGCCCGGCTCCAGGGCAGCTAAGAACCACCACCAACTTTTCTGTGCCTCCGTTTTCTCCTCTAAAACGGGGCTCATAGAACAGGAGCACTGGTAGCTTAAGCACTAACTGGTTGGGCTGCTAACTGCACGGTCAGCAGTTCAAACCCACTGGCGGCTCCACAGGAGGACGATGAGGCTTTCTGCTCGCATAGAAGGTTCACAGCCTCAGCAACCCAAGGAATCGTTCTGTCCAGCTCTGTTCTCCAGGGTCGCTATGAATCAGAACCGCCTCGATGGCAGAGGTTCAGGATAAGACAGCCTTTATCAGTTTGTCACACAGACACCACAAACAAGGGGCTGTTTTTCTGTTTCTTTGATCATTGGATTGAGGGCTCTTACCGCTCTCAGAACAATCCATACATCCATTGTACCGGTCACAGTTGTACATAGGTTGCCATCGTCATTTTCAAAGCATGTTCTTTCTACTTGAGCCCTGGCATCAGCTCCTCTTTGTTCCCAAGCAGAAATTGGTTTTCTCACCGTTCAGGGAGCTACAAGTCTAAATTCAGGGAGCCAGCTCCAGGGGAAGGTGTCTGCTGTCTGTCCTCGCTGAGGAATGGTCCTTGGCTCAGCCTCTCTAGCTCCCACGCTCCTCGCTTCCTTGGCAGTCTTCATGTGGCATCTACTTCTCTCCCATTTGTCTCTGTGCCTGTCCTATGGCGTCCCCGCCTGGCACAAACAGTTAAGTACTCCGTACCTAGATGACAGGTCATTGGTTCAAACCCCCCTATCAGCACCTGGTTCCATTCTGCAGTAACCAACCCCAATGCTTGTGTGCTGCACCTTAAGGCTCAGAAGTGATTAGGTTGAGGACCCACCCGGAAGTGGCTTCCCAAATATCACAATGGAAACGCAATTCCCAAGCACAGGCATCCGCAGATGTAGAGGTCAAGGTTCCGCTTCGGTCCATACAAAGCAGGGAACATGAAGGGTGCCTCTGGCTCCCAGTCTGTGAGCCTGGCAGATGGCCTGCAGGGCCGCTGGGGCCTGGTGCTCAGCAGGGATTGCAGACAGTGCTTACTGGCACCTATGTGGGGTCGTACTGGAGTGGGTGGTGGTCCTGATGAGGTTGCTCCTTGCAGAGGCATGAAGGTGATAGAAAACCGGGCCATGAAAGACGAGGAGAAGATGGAGATCCAGGAGATGCAGCTCAAGGAGGCCAAGCACATTGCTGAGGAGGCCGACCGCAAATACGAGGAGGTGAGTGGGGCTGGCCAGGGAGAGCCTCTGGGCTGGGTCAGCTGCCTTACAGCCTCATGTCCCCTTGGCCAGAAAACTGCACCTCCTCCAAAGCCAACGACTTTTATAGTCTTGGGAGCCCCCGGGGCAGCCACGGGGCACTCTGCTCTGCTGAGGCGCTAGGAGTCAGAATCGACTCCGTGCTGGCGAGCGAGGGTCCCCAGGGCCAAAGGTCCCAGAGAGCTGTGTTGGAGAAAACACCAGGTGATCAGAGCGCCCTGGCTCCGGGTAACACCGTGCCATCCATTCTGACTCTTGGCCACCCTGTGTGTGCCACAGTAGAACTGCTTCTTGGGCCTTTCTGCGCCATCCTCTTTATAGAAGCGGACTGCCAGGCTTTTCTTCCTGGGCGCCCTCTGGTTGGATTGGAGCTGCCCCCCTTCGGGTTAGCAGCTGGCCTCGGACTGAGTGCACCCAGGGGCCCTTTGGCAGCACTGTAGGGCTAAAACCCAGATGGTCCTGCATCTGCAGACCGGAAGCCCACGCCCACTTGTACACCTCCCTGGCCCTGCTCGTCTGCCCTTCCTCGCCTGCCTCACTCCTGAGGCCCAAGGGGTGAAGCTGCAGATGCTGCTGTCTGGAAGGTGAGCTGTCCGAGTCCACCCAGAAGAATGGCCTGGTGACCTACTTCTAAAAGGCCGGTGGAAGGGAGGGCGCAAGCAGTGAAGCTCTGGACGACCAGAAAGGCTGGTGGTTTAACCCATCCAAAGATCCATCGGAAGTAAGGCCTGGCAGTCTGCTCCTAAAAGCTCACAGCCTGTGAACCCCCTGTGGAGCCAGTTGACCATCACATGGGGAAGGGGCGCTGCAGTAACTACGGCGTTGGCGGGCGTGGGGGCCTGTCAAGCAGGACTTCCTGAGCTGAGGAGGCCGGGAGACCTCCTGAAGGAGGGGGCCTCAGTGGAGCCTTTCTGTCTCCACAGGTAGCTCGGAAGCTGGTGATCCTGGAGGGCGAGCTGGAGAGGGCCGAGGAGCGTGCAGAAGTGTCTGAGCTGTGAGTGGCAGAACCGGCCGGGCTGGGTCCGGCCCATGGGTGGGAGCTGTGGGTGTGGGGACCTGGCTGCACTGAAGTGGTTGGGCACCTGCGTCGCCCTGCTTGTTGCCGTGGGGGATGGGGTGTCAGACAGTGCCTGTTCCCCTGGCTCTGGAAAACAATGCCCACATGCAGGCTGCTCCCGCAGAGAGAGGGGGTAGATTGGGCTAGTTCCCCGCGTGCCCAAGCGGCTGGAGCAGAAATCTCACAACGGGGATAGGAGGTTGGTTTCAAGGACAAAAAATGTATCTTCTCAGAGTTCCGGAGGCCAGACTTCCAAGTTCAGGGTGCTGACTCAGAGGAAGTCTTGGTGGGGAGGCGTGGGGGCTGGGGGGGAGAAGATCCTCATCTCCTTTAGCGTCTTTTCCTGAGGCATCTCAGCCGTCAGTGCTGTGCCTTATCGGCTCCTTTCATGTCCCAAAAGGAATTGGCCTAAGACAGGCCAGCCCTGCACAGATGGGGCCTCGGTAAACCATCAAAGAACCCCTTTTTCAAAATGGATGAGACCCGAAAGCCCAGGGGTTAGGATTCTAACACATGTTTTTAGGGGACCAGTGGCAGGCAGGGTAGACACAATTCAATCGATAACCATCCCCTTTCCCAAGAGAGGGTCTCTGGGGAAGCCAGGCAGCCCCTGTGGTGTCCAAATATCCATCTCCGGGCATCAGGGCTTGCCTGGGACACACACCTTCCTGGAGGGGAGGTGAGAAGCTCGCCCCAAATTCTCCCCGTTGGTAGAGGCCGAGGACTCCATTTCAGAAGGTTCCCGGAGGGCCGAGGGCACCCCAGTCTCCCCCCGTCCACCCTGAGCGCCCAGTTGGGGAGCTGGCTGCCGGCTCCCAGGCTCCTGCCCGGTCTCCTCCTTCCTCACGCCGCCCACCTTCGGCAGCGGAGCCGGCCTCGGCAATCACAGATTGCACAAGGCTGCTGGCTCACATGGTCTCACCCTTGGCAGGAGCCCAGGGCCCTTTGCGAACCTCTCAGAGACTCCCAGGCAGGCCAGGCCTTGGCCTGGGAGGACTGGGGGTGGAGGAGGTGATGAGTAAGTACACAGCCCTCCCTCCTGGAAGAATCCGCTGAAAAATGCGTTCCCACATTCCTTCCCGGGGCCCCTGGCGAGGACATCTTCTGGGGGAGCCGCGGGTTCAGAGCGAGGGTGCTCACAAAAGCCCTTTGTCTTCTCTGGGCAGAAAATGTGGCGACCTGGAAGAAGAACTCAAGAATGTCACCAATAATCTGAAATCGCTGGAGGCAGCCTCGGAAAAGGTGGGTGGCGGCAACTCGCCGGTGGTCTTGGCTTCTCCGAAGGCGGGGTGTGTGCGCCAAGGGGTGTCGGGACTCTGAACCTTTCCTTGTGTACAGGAGCTTCGGGGGACCCAGCAGCTAGGTTCATTCCCTGTGGGGATGGGTGCCAGCGGGCTCAGGACCCTTCCCCATCCCCACTGCAGGCCCCTGGGGTCTGGCGCCTGAGGATGCAGGATGAGACGGGGGAGCCCTCGCCTGCTCACCTAGAGGGTTGGCAGTGGGAACTCACCTGGCAGTCGGCTTCTGGAAGGTCTTTAAGAGCCCACTTTTAGCCCCACACTTTGCGTGGGGAGGGGGGGGAGTTCTCCTCAAGTCAGAATCAACGGCAACGGGGTTGGTGAGCTGTGAGTGGTACAAATGGTTAAAGCGCTCGACGGCTAACTGAAAGGTTGTCAGTTCAACTCCGCGCAGACACACCGGACAGGAAAGGCCAGGAGAACTGCTTTCCCTAAGGTCACAGCCCTGCATGCAGCACCATTCTGCCCCACACGGGCGGGGTCCCCATGTGGCAGGATCAACTCGCCGGCAGTAGTTTGCTTTTCCTGTGTCTGAGACTCCTTAGGGAGACCCTGGGCACAGCGGTGTGAGCACGCAGCCTGCTCTTACCTACCTCCCCCCACCTGTGCCTCCAGAAATGCCTTCTCAAAGGCTGAGTGGCGATATTGGGCTTTTTTGCAGGAGAAAAACAGGGCTTTTTACTCCCATAAAGAGTTAGAGTCTTGGGAACCCCAGGAGCAGTTCTACCCTGTCCTATAGGGTCGCTAGGAGCCGGCATCGACCGGAGGGCAGTCAGGGAGTTCTGGGGGTTTTTAGATCGGAGCCTTTCCCAGAGCAGTCGCTGGGGACAAGACCGGGCCCTGAGGGGGGGAGGGCAGTGTCCCTGCAGAATCCCTGCTTCAGGTTCTCCCTCCTCCTGCTGCGCTCCATCTGATAGGAGCTTCAGTCTCACACACTCCCCGCTTCCCCCCTCTCATCTAGCTCGCTCAGTCCATAGGTTTCCCCGCCCCCCCTTTCTTCTCTCCTCCGGAAGAACCTTCTCGTTCATTCGTTATTATTCACTGCCACTGGGTTGCCACTGACCTGGTGACCCCTTAGCCAACGGAAGGAAATGGTGCCCATCCTATCGCCAGTGTGTGTGAGCCCGTCGCTGTACACTGCAGGTCTCCCGGGCCCCCGCCGGCCTTCTGCTTCCCCAAACAGGACATCCTCCTTTAGCTATCGGCCCCTTCTGATGGCGCGGCCAGAGCCAGAGAGCCCACAGCGTTCTGCGACAATGCATGTGGTTTCCATCGGCTGAGTTTTCAGGAAGGGTGGGCCGTTTCCAGGCCTTTCTAACTAGTCTGTCTTGGTCTGGAAGCTCCTCTGAAAGCTGTCCGCCCCAGGTGACGACCCTCCTGGGGTTGGAAATAGTGGTGGCATCGCTTCCGCCAACACGCAAACCACCCCAGTACGACAGACTGACAGAGGAGTGGCCTCCTCCTTCCGGCCCTGGCCACCAGTCACTTCTGAGGTTTCTCCTCTAGGTTGGTTGCGTCTCTCTGACGTGTGACCCACTGTTCTGCCTGTTAGTCCCACCCAGTGTGACGACTCTCAGTTGCATGTCTGCCTTACTAGATTGTGACTTCCAAGGACAGGGGTCTTCGCGCTCTTGTTCGGAGATGTTTCCCTGCACCTGTTCCTGGGCCTGGTACATCTGTGATGGTCGGGTGTTGGAAGGATAAATGCC
>NW_022103927.1:673331-675563 GCF_000313985.2 Echinops telfairi | reverse complement strand
GCTTGATAAGCACTTTGACAAAGGTGTCCCAGAGGAAGCGATGTACAGAACAGTCAGGAGCATTGATTCCAGAGCCGGGTCCCACCATGTCTCTGTTGCCCAAGAGCCAGGCCAGTGACCCTAGACAGTGACTTTTAACCACTGACTGTGTCCTCGTCTCTGAATGTGGCGAGGATGCCTGGCCACACAGCAAGTGCTTGGCTAGGCTCTGGGTCCAACACGAAGCTAGATGTTGGCGTGGTCCTCGGTGGTAGAATTCTCGCCTTCACCGCGCAGGACACCTGTGTTCAATTCTCAGCCAGTGTACCTCATGCACAGCCACCACCCACCCTGTCTGTCAGCAAGGCACGTGCGTGGCTGTGGGACACGGAAGCGGTTTCCAGGGGTGCTTTCAGACGAAGAGGGACTAGGAAGAAAGGTCCGGACATCAGCCCATGAGAGCCCCATAGAGCACAGCAGTCTGAACTGGGGTGGTATACAGCCCTGGGGGAGGGGGTACACAGCCAAACAGCATTTCACCATTTTGTGCATGGGGTCCCATGAGTCTGAGGTAACTTGACGGTGGCAGCTAACAACACTCTTCTGAATCGAGCCTTGAAGGACACAGTGTCTAGCAGGTGGTACTCGGGAGAGGCCGTCCCAGGCTAGGATGCACACACCTAGGCAGGGACTGGGAGACAGGAGCGAGCACAGTGTGACCCCGCCCCCACGGAGGTGGGTGGAAGGTAGGGTTGGAAACAGACCAGGTCAGGGGCCTCAAGTGGCGGGTTCCTCTGTTCTGTCATGGCACCTGCTCCATCTTCAATGCACCTTTTTCCTTCTTCTTCTTCTTATCTAAATTTTTTTTACTGTGACAATTACCCTCAACAAAACACAGTGTCTCGCCGATTTCTGACGCATACGATTGAGTTACACCGATGGTGTTCCTCAAGCCGTGTAGCCACTCGCCCAAGTTGCTTCACCACTGTGACCACCACCCCAAAGGTGCCTCCCTCCCCTGGTTGGCGGTGGCACAGGTGCCGTCTGGTTGATTTTCGACTCGGAGAGACACCGTGTGTTCTAGAGCAGAGCTGCTTCCCATCAGGGTTTTCTGGGGGGCTCTCATCTCATGAGAGCAGGCGCGACTCCTGAGAAGCTGGTGGGTGGGCTCACACGGCTGACCTTTGGCGGTGGCCTGTGCTTCGCTGTTGCCCTGGGAGGTCCGTCCACGCCCAGGAACAACGAATGACCTGTGGTTTCTCGTCTGTATTTCTTCCACATCCCTGAGATCATAAGTATTTGTCCTTCGATGGCTGCCTAAGTTCACTCCACGTGGCCGATTTGAGGTTCAGCCACGTGGTGGCATTGCTCCTGTGGCTCAGCAGTCGCTAGGAGTTGGAACTGCCTTGAGAGCAGTGGACAGTGCTTTCTTGCGTGGATGGGACCACGTGGCGTTTCTCCGGCTTCTGTGGATGGACACGTGGGTTGACGCCACCTTGTGGCTCTGGTGGAAAGGGCAGCCGTGAACACTGGGGCACAGGCTCCCCCATGGGCGTCCCTGCCTTTTCCTGGGAGAGGGACGGCTGGATCCCATGGTGGGTCTCCGTTCGCCACCGTGGGCTGGGCCGTGTCTTCATTGTGTCTTTGTCTAAGTGGTCAACTCAGACCCATGCCAGGCCTCAGGCTCACACCGTTTCTTCTGTGTCTGCGTTACTTCTTAGCGGCTCTGTGTGTGTTGCCCTGAAGGAGCCTTTCCTCCAGGGGCTTTGGAACCTGCCTTTGCTCCCCACCCCACCCGCACCCCTTTTGCTAAAGCTGTGTTTCATTCTCCCCCATAGTATTCTGAAAAGGAAGATAAATATGAAGAAGAGATCAAACTGGTGTCTGACAAACTGAAAGAGGTAAATATGGGCACACCCCTGCTAGGCCCAGTTTCCTGGGGGGAGGGCAGGGGGGAGGGGGTAGTCCCGAAGCGCCTGTGGTGACACCTGTCTCCCTCTCCAGGCCGAGACCCGCGCCGAGTTCGCAGAGAGAACGGTCGCCAAGCTGGAAAAGACCATCGATGACCTGGAAGGTAGGCACTTCGCCCCTCAGTGGGTTTGCCCTGCCTCTCCTGGGAGGCCGCATCCCCCAGCCCATGGGGAGGCCCCTGGAGGGGCTGAGTGGGGCCCCGTCGTTCCCTTTAAGAAAGTCAAGTGTGTAGTGATGCCGCATCTGGCAGTCTGAGGCCTGGGAACAGGGGAGTGAAAATCC
>NW_022103927.1:671881-673055 GCF_000313985.2 Echinops telfairi | reverse complement strand
GGGGGAGGGGGGGGCGCCTCTTTCTCCACAAGCCTTTGGAGGCTGCCTGGTAGAGTCCCCTGAGTGGTCAAAATGGCTGAACCAAAAGCCTAGATCTCTGCCGGGGGCGAAAGGCCTGGCTCTCCGCTTCCAAGAGGCTATCTGCTCTGGAGAGCCGATGGAGCAGTTTGGAGCCTGCTCCGGTGGGAGTCGCCGGGAAACAGAATCCACTTGTTGGCTGCCGTTTCTGGTGAGAGGCCTGAGTGAAGGCAGCCGGTCTGGCGACAGTGTATTACAGCGTAGGCTGGTAGGTTTTTCAAAGGCTGTCCCGTGGTCCTTCATGGAATAGTCTGGGAATTCCAGAATCTTGAGGTTCCACCAGAAATCCCTCCAAGTGGCCTATCCGCACACAGAAAGGGCTTGCAGCGCATTCCTCAACACGCACATCCCACTGTTTGGTTGGGGGGGCTGGGTGGAGGTTTCCATATAAGAGAAAATGTCCCATTCCAAAGGATAACCTTTGGTCTGGTGACATCATTGGAAGCCAGAAATAACTGGGGCGGGAGGAGTGGAGCTCTGTCCATTTCTAGTCACCAGCTACCCCCCACCCGGCGGGGCTTCCAACCACATAGCACTCAGACCGGACCTTTGGTTTCTCTTGGTACCACGTGGGTCGCCACCCTCTCTCCCAGTTCACGCGTGGTTGTCTCACGATTTTCCTTTTCTTTTCCTTTCCCTCACGTCGCGCATCTGTGACCCTCCATCGCAACCCTCGCGCTGTGTTCTGTTCCCTGTACCTCTTCTTCTGAACTCTCTCCCCGGGGACCTTCGCCCTCTAGACGAGTTATATGCTCAGAAGCTGAAGTACAAAGCTATCAGCGAGGAGCTGGACCATGCCCTGAACGACATGACTTCTCTGTGAGGGGCCCTCCGTGCTGCCCTCTGCCCTGGCAGTGCCGCCGGGCAGGCGGCCTCTTCCTCTGTGCCTCTGCTGCTGGGGGTTGCTGGGGGCACCCGCACCCTGCTTCTGATGTGCCTTTGACCGTGTGGCCGAAATAAAGACAGGCGGCCCTTGTCTCTACACCCTCTCATGTTCACGTTTCTCCACTTGCCGCTTTTGAGCCGTGGCTGGGAGGCCCCTGAAAGGAAGTGGGTGGCGGTGCCAACCAAGAGCCAAATTTCTGCAGAAGTGGGG
>NW_022103927.1:642766-671372 GCF_000313985.2 Echinops telfairi | reverse complement strand
CAGGGTCAGGGAGGAGCCACTGTGGGGCCAGAGAAAGGGAACGAGGTCCCTGAGTTCCAAACACAGCAGACGGGGCAATGGCTTCTGCCTTTCCCGGTGTTCAGGGAACCGTGACTGAGAGCCTTGGCTCTGGCTTATGAAGAACTGGGAATTGGCCTGTGGGTGCTAAGAGGCCATACTTATCTCGATTTCCCCCCAAGATAATCCACATTCCAGTCTGTCCGGTTCTGCTCAGTAACGCGCACCTCCTCAGAATGTCCCAGAAACACCGACTTTCCAAACTTTCCCTTCGAGCTGAGCTGGCACGACAGTCTTCCATTTGAGCAATTCTTATTTTAGTTTGCTGTGTCACTGTGGTTTGTTGTGGAGTCAGTGGATGGCACGCTGGCTAAGCACTTGACTTACTACCTGAAAGTTGCTAGTTCAAACCTGCCTAGGGGTGAGGTGGAAGTAAGGCCTGGCGAACTGCTTCGGGAGAGACACAGCGGTGAAGACCCTATGGAGCTGTTCTACGCTGCCCCCAGGGAGGGGGCCTTTGGGTGGGATCCACACAGTAGCAGCAAGCAGCACAGCGTGCTAGGTCTCATGTGCTGTTGTTGTTAAGGTTGAAACCCCTGTCCCAATGTTTCTCTAGATGATTCTTCCAAAACACATCTCCCCTAAACGACTCGCAACTGTCCAACCCTTTACCTCTGCTCACCACCCATCCTGAACCACACTGCCCTCACACACGGCCACGCACAGGCCCTTGGGAAAACGGCAGAGCACATGGGGTGGGCCTGGAGGAGGGGGTCGCTTCCGGGGATTTTCCAGAGAGTTTTCACCTCTGCCCTTTGACAGAACTGCAGGCCAGCCCAGCCAGTCATTCTGCCTGCGGAAGCACTGAGGTGGAGCTTCGTGTGCAGAGATTAGTGCCCTGGAGTTCTACGCAGGGCAGTTCACACTTGAATGGAAGGCCGGGTTATTTTGGGTGGAGTCCCTTGGGTAGGACTATTAGCCAAGAGGTTGGGGACTCGAACGCACACGGAGGCACTTTGGAGGGCTGGCTATCCGCTTCCCAAAGGAGCACGTTTCTACGGTGATGTGCACGGGTCAGCAGCGGTGAACCGGCTCAATGGCGACTAACAACAGAACAGAAGATTGGGCTGGCGAGGGGAGTAGGATTGGTAGTCCAGCAAACCAGGAAACCGCAGTTTGAATCCCAGCCCCACCCGCTATTCCACCTTGTGTGGCCTGGAGTAAACTGCCTATCTGCAAAATCCAGGTGGCCTCTCCAGGTTGTTGTGGGCAGTAAGTGAAAGGATGGAGAAATGGACTCGCCTGTACCATATCCGAGACTCGGTGACAGGCTGTCCATCCAGCCCGGGTCAACGCAGGCCAGTGCTCTCGGGTGACAGCTCTCCGGGTCACGGCAGCGTGGGTTTTTTGGTGCTTGTGCCATCTCAAAGACATGGGTCAGTAGTGGCCGGAGGAAAGCTGCCGTGCTCCGCACTGATTCTCAACCTCACACACACACACACACACACACACACACAAAACCTTTGAAATTTTCTTGGCTGATCGTATCAGACCTTTATGAGACATTTTAGCTGACGCAGCCTTGGCCCAGGCCCTTACCCGTCGTCATGGGTTTACACAGCAGCTCCCCTGTGCTCTGTCACGCACAGCACTGGTTGGCGTTTGACATTTGTTTCTGTTGCATGTCATCAGCTCAGCCACTTGCTGGCAGGCCTGTAAGCCAAACGAAGGACAAGTCCATGGGCGGCGAGTCCATTCCAGCTCCTGGAGGCGGTGTGACGGAATAGAGTTGCTGGGGGGGCTGGTGGGGGCGTCCATGGCTGTAGTCTTCACAGAAGCAGTTTGTCAGGCCTTTCTCCCACAGAACCACTGCCGCCTCACTCCCTCACTGCTGATTCTGGCTCACAGGGACCCCGTAGGACAGGGTAGCACTGTCCCTGTGGGCTTCCAAGATGATACCTCTATATGGGAGTAGAACGTTCATCTTTTCCTCGTGTAGTGGCTGCTGGTTTCAAACTGCTACCCTGCGATTGATTAGTGTCCCGCCTTGTTACACAATACAGCACCGGGTTACCGCCATCGCTCACCCCCTCACTGCCATCGAGTCATTTCTCATTCACAGGGACCGCTGTTGAAGATAGCGGTTCTCAACCAGTAGGTCGCGACCCCTTCGGGGGATCAAACGACCCTTTCACCAGGGTCACCCAATTCATAACAGTAGCAAAATGTCAGTGATGAAGTAGCAATAAAAATAATCTTATGGTTGGGGGGGTCACCACCACATGAAAGGGTCGCGGCATGAGGAAGGTTGAGAACCACTGCTATCGGATGAGGTAAAACTGGCCCTTTGGGGTTTTGAGACTAAGTGTTTATGAGAGTAGACAGTATCACCAGCCACACCCAGCTTCCTGCTATCAAGTCAGTTCCAACTCACAGCGACCATTCCGAAGCATTTTTCCAAATTCACTGCCCTCCTGTTGAGGCCGGCCCATAGTGAGTGACCCTATAGGGCAGGGTAGAACTGCCTCTTTGAGTTTCTGAAACTCTTTACAGGAGTAGAAAGCCCGTCTTTCTCCCATGGAGTGGCTGGTAGTTTTTGAACCAGTGACCTTGCAGTTAGCAGCCCAACGTGTAACCACTACTCCACCAGGGCTCCTCCCACAGTGGACCATATTCTAGGTTTAGATCTCCATCATGTTGCATATACCTGGGGTTTGACTATATGGCACTGCAAACACAGACACTCAATTGTGAATTCAGACAGCTGGAATTCGGACAGCTATTTCTAGAAACACCAAAGACTTGAGTATCAACGGACTGGCACTCTGGGAATATCTAAGGAGCCCTGATGGCAAAATAGTTAAGCACTCAATTGTTAACCAAAAGGTCAGCAACTTGAACCCACTAGCTGGTCTCGGGAAGAAAAGATCTGGCTTTCTGCTCTCGTAAGGAAGATAGCCTTTGAAACCCTCTAGGGCAAGCTGTGTGTGTGTGTGTGTGTGTGTGTGAGGTGGGTGAGAGTTTACATAAAGGGATGACCGATAATGCATTCATCAATTTTGTAAACATTTTGTTTCAACTCATCCCCTCAATGTACCATCTCCCATCCTGCTTCCTCATTATTTCCTGTTTCCATTTCCTCTCCTTTCTAAGCCCTCTGAACCTGGGGTAAATACTGTCCTTTTGATGGTGGATTCTTCTCACGTGGGGGTGAGTTCAGTTCCAGATCTCAGGGTGACTAAGGGCCATAGTCTTGGGGCTCCCACCAGTGTCCATCTGACCAGTAAGCCAGGTCTTTTTTTTTTTTTAATGATTTTGAATTCTGTTCTATATTTTCTCCCGCTCTATCCAGGACTTGATAATGTGATCCTTTTCCGAGGCGTTGGTAGTGGAGATTGGGCACATTCTAGTTCTTCTGGGTTGTGAAGACTGGTATTTGCATGGTCCGTTAGTCTTTTGGACTAAATTGTTTCCACGTGCCTTTAAATTTTCATTACTCTTCTTTGTATGAGACCGATCTTTGCACCATAGATGTCTGCTCATGAACCTTTAAGATGCCAGTCAACATTCACCGAAGTAGAATGGAGAGCATTGTCTTTGTGAACTCTGTTATGCCCATGGGCCTTGGTGTCTCCCAGAACTATGGTCCTGAGCGTCCCCTCCAGGCGTTTGGTTATGTCTAAGAAGTTTCCATACCCCTAGGGGGTGGTTCTACTCGGTCGCACGGGCACGTGTTCGTTGGACTGGACTTAACAGCACCCAACACTAGCAGGAGATTGCTGTGGTTATTCGTTGCAGTGAGTCTGATCCTAACCATACTGACCTTGTGCTTGGCCGTGCACCGTCCTCACAATTGCTCTTGTGCTTCAGCCCATCGTTCGTAACTACCGTGATTTCATAGGCAGTCCCTTATTATCTGAAAAGGCTTCAGAGCACTGTCAGATAACAAAAGGCGGTTACGTCACCCATTTTTAATCAAAGGCATCAGCAATATTTGGATTCAAGTCTCATGTTTGGGTAGCATGAAGCATTTCCCATGTGTGCCTCATAAGGAACTCATCACCACACATTGTATCTGTGTCCCCGCTTCCTGGGAAAACTGAGACCTGGGTAAGGTGAGATGACACAACTGGGCTTAAAGCCAGGCATTCTGTAGCTGCCAGATTTAAATTAAAAATACAAAGTGAAACGAAACAGGACACCCAGTTAAATTTGAATTCGAGATTCTTTTGTGTGTGTGTGTGTGTGTGTGTGTGTGCTGCAAGCAATACTTGGGAATACGACACCAAGCGATTCTTTGTGGTTCATCTGAGATTCAGATGTAACTCGGTGCTCTCTATTTTATGAAAATCCTTCTGACTCCCAAGTGTTGATACCTGGTCCCTTGTTGTCTGTGGTGGGTGGTTGTAGTTCAAATACAAAGTACTCTCCCCAGTGTGGATTCACTCTGGCAGTTTGGGGCTTAGGAACCTTTAACAAAGATGCATATTAATTTCTGTTTCCCTTTACTCTTAATCCTTACCAGAAAAACTCGCCCAGGCCAAAGAAGAGAACGTGGGCTTACATCAGACACTGGATCAGACGCTAAACGAACTTAACTGTATATAACCATGACAGCAGAGTCTCCTTCCAGCAGAAACCCCAGGGCCCCGCGTCTTTCTCTTCTCTTGTAAGAAGTTCCTTTTGTTACTGCATCTTCTCTTTGCTGGAAATGTCAAGCAAATTATGAATCCATGACCAATTATTTTGTATCAGAGAAGCTTTGAGCACCAGTTAAATGATTCCTTTTTTTTTTTCCCAAATGGCACCAGCTTTTTCGGCTCTTTTTTTTTTTTTTTTTTCCTTATCCTTATGTTGCATTTACTCCTAAGATAGGCAGGGTTATTTCCTATTGAGTAGACTTTCTTCAGATTGAGGGCATTTGGTTCCTGGGAGAATAAGATGACCACACCCACCCACCCACCCACACATACTTTCAAGAACACAGTCGATTGGCTCTTCATGAATCACCTGAAAAGGCTGGAGAACAAAGCCTTCTGGGCCACCGTTTTTTCAGCAGGTAGGAGGCCAGGGACCATCGCATTGCTATGGTGGGGATTTTCCATCCAGGAGTGGGGGAAATGGCTATAGTCATAAACCACAGGTCGATTAGCCTAATCCCTGTGACCCTTTTCCACACTCCACTGGGCAGAGCAAGCATGCTCTGAGCAGCAGCATGAGAGTGCTTGGGAAGTAGTCTTGCGAGCCGCCCAAGTGTTTTCTGAACAATCCTCGATGTTATGCGCTTCTGCATGTTTCTTTCATTCCCAAGTTGGCCTTTGAGATGTCTTTTTCCAATAATGACCCATGCTTCTCTGCTCTGGTGTGAGGCCATCGTTCTCAGCAGGAATGAATAGGGTGGAGTTCAGTCCTCCCCAGGCCCGCCATCTCAAAAAGCCTGCTAGCCACCAATAAACTGGACCAAAGTGATTTTCGCTTAACAAACACTGGGCATAAGGGGCCTCTCAAAGTAGAGGTGAAAGAGTAGCTGCCCAGCTGGATCTCCTCCATACTTCAGGGCATGGCAGGTGGAAGAGTGCTGGTGTAAGACTTCAACTCCTTCTTCAGGACCAAGTTAATAAGAGACCAAGACACTCCTGATGAAACTGGATATGGAGTTGTAGACAGGGCTGCACATGTTGGCTTGGTTGTATTTCTGCTTTCTCCATTAGCATCTCAGAGCTGAAACATTCCACACTCCCCAGCAGAGCGGGGGGGACCCAAGTCAAGTTTACAATCCCGGCCAAAATCACCTTGCTTTGAGTTTATCCACCTCCCCTGCCCCTCACTCCTATTTATTAAGCATCACACTACCCAGGAGATACACTAGCCATTGTGTAATTGACTTAAGACCCATACTTTTCATTTACGATTCTTGCAACTGTATCATATGTAATAGTATCTCTTTTTCTACATTTTGGTCAAATAAATTTTTACATAAACTATACATGTGTCCATTGTAAGATGTGTGGGGACAAACCAACGCCAGCGTTTGCAAGTTGGTGGCATGGAAAGAGAACGGTGCAGCAACTTGGCAAATGTTTGCTTTATGCCATGGCGTCATGATGCAACAATCATGTTCTTCATCCTGTGGATGACAGCACTTGGCCTTGCTCACACACAGCTCCCATGCTTCCTTCTCCCCCATCCTGCCTGAGGCAGGCGGTCAAGAATGAGTTGAACTTCAATCGCTGGAGATAGGATCAGGGAAGACCTGCTCAGGAATTCATGAGACCCTTTTGGGGGAAGTTTTCTCTGTGGGGCAGAAGTAGGAAAGCTGGGAGACAGCGGTCGAGACTAATGAGAGAGATGAAGCAATAAGGAAAATCCACTCTGCCTTCATTTTACAGGAAGGTCTAGAGGAGGGGAAAGAGCCTTGGTGGCATAGTGGGCTGTTTGTTGGGCTGCTAACCACAAGCTCAGCAGTTCAAAATCACCAGCCACTCTAGAGGAAGATGAGACTTTCTACTTCTGTAAAGATTGTCTCAGGAACCCACAGGGGCAGTTCTACTCTGTCCCGTAGTAGGGTCACTATGAGTCAGAATTGGCTGGATGGCAGCCAGTTTGGTTTGGGTGAGGAGAAGGGGAAACGAGCCTGAATGTGAACAGCTGGGTTGCTAATCAAACAGTTGATGCTTCAAACCCAACCAAGTACTCGTCAGGCAGACCTGGTGATCTGCTTCTGTAAAGATTACAAGCAAAAAAGAGCCTACGGGACAGGGTCTACTCTTGCCACCTGGGTTGCCATAAATGGGAATCAACTTCACAACCCTTGACAATAGCAACGAGAGGGGGTGAGGGGGAGAAGGAGACCGGGGACGGGAAAGCTGGCTAGGAAAGTAGTTCAACCATCCAGGGCCATGGCCATGAGACAGAAGAGACCATCTGGAGGAACCATCCTCAAGAGGGATGAGACCACTGCCCGAGTTGCAATTGTGTTTGGGGGAAGGAGGCCTGGTGATGAGGTGCTTCGAGTGAAAGGGCCCAGCTGCTAACTGGAAGTCATCTAGGAACATCCGTTGCACCCTTGGCCTCTGGGAAAAGGGACTCCAGAATGGGTGCACACCTTCAAAGAGGATAATCAACGTCACAGAATTATACAAGTAGACATTCCTGAGACAGTGCATCTTGCATTTCACCTATGCCCATCACAATAAAACGATTTGTTAAAGGGGAAAGGCCTCTCAGGCTTGCAGATGTGCAATACAAAAACCCCCTTTGGAGCTTGGGAAAGTCACTAACTGCTAGCCTGACCGGACTCACTACTATACTGCCACTCAGTCAATCAATACTGACTCATGGTGACCCTACAGGCAGGGGAGAATAGCTCCGGTACGATTCCAAGACTGGAATCGACTACAGGAGTGGAAAGCCTCATCTTTCGCCCACGGAGTGGCTGATGGTTTCGAACTGCTCACCTATGTGCAGTTAGCAGCCAAACGCTTAACCACTGCCTCATTTCCCTCCCTGCGTTGGTGTGGTTAATACATACTGTATACTGAGAACATGGCTAAGCAAGGAAGCCATGCCCACGTGTTAGTTATAATTACGGTCGGTCGTCCTTGCACTCAGTACCCTGGGGCTCTCCTTGCCCCAACCCCGCCCAGAGGTGGCCACTAGAAAATAGTGCCTCTGGCTATAGGTTGTTTTTGTTTGCTTTTCAGATCACTTTACTGGGGGCTCTTAAAGCTCTTACAACAATCCATGCATCAATTTTATCAAGCTTATTTGTACATATGTTGCCATCATTGTTTTCTAAACATTTACTTTCTATTTGAGCCCTTGGTATCAGCTCCTCTTTTGTCCTGCCTTCTCCCACCCTCGTGAACCCTTGATAAATTATAAATCATTATTATTTTCATATCTTACACTGACCGCTGTCTCCCTTCACCCATGTTTCTGTTGAGCATCCCCCTCGGTTTTTAACGAGTGGAATGGAATGATCTCCCGACAGCTGATGGAAAACTAGAAACCGGGCACTAGAGGTGCCCAGCCCGCATCAAGTGGCGCGCTGGCGTGTGTCACACGCCGTCATGTCCAGGCTGAGTCGGGAGAGGTCAGTTAGGTCCGGGGCTGGTCCAGAGGAGCTTCAGGGCACAGTTTGTGATGATGAGGGTCCCGGTGATGGTTGTCCGGATTGTCTCAAGCAGCCTCCCGGTCCATCACAGAGATTTCCAGAGCTCTTTCCGATTGCGACTGCCTCTTCTCAGCATCCCCTGGACAATGTCACACACACCCCACCCCGACCCGTGATCGTTTTTTCCCGCGCTCTCCCCAACGCCTACTGAGGCTGCGCAAGCCGTCAGGGCGGGCCCCAGGGCTGCAGCCGCATACGCCCTCTGCTGGCAGCTAACGGTCTCCCTGTGCGCATGCGTATACGCAAACGCCACAGGCCCCGCCCCCGGGCTGTCGGCGCGCGAGGCCGTTGGCGACACTTCCCGCCCTCCCCGTCCCATAAAGGGCTGAGGCAGGGCCGCCCTGGAGTTTGGAAGGAGCGAGACCACGGACGCCACGCCCCCGTCCTCATTTGAAGCCCCTCGACTCTGCGCCGTCAGCCAATCGCAGCTCTCCCGGTCGGGAGCACTGGCCAATGGGCGGCACGCTCGTGCCGCTTCCGCCTCCGTGCCCGCTAGCCCCTTCCCTGGTCTCCGCGCTCTGGGCGGGGCGCGGGGGCGGGCGTCGGCCGCGATGACGCGCGGCGGGCCGGCAGCCAATGGGGGGTGGGCTCGGTGCTGATGGACGGGACGGGCGTCCAGTGGCGAGGCGGTGGCTGCACTTCCCGTCGGGGAGAGAGTGTAATATGGCGAAGACCTACGATTACCTGTTCAAGCTGCTGCTGATCGGGGACTCGGGGGTGGGGAAGACCTGTGTCCTGTTCCGCTTCTCTGAGGACGCCTTCAACTCCACCTTCATCTCCACCATAGGTAGCGTGGCCGGGGGCGGGGGGGCGGCCGGGGACGCGGGAGGCCCGAGCCGGGTGCTCCCCTGAAGGGCCGAGGCTGAGGGAGCGGCCGGGACAGACGAGCTGAGGGGGTCTCGGTGGGTCGAGGGGACACTAGTGGTGACAAATAGCCGCCTCCACCGCCGTGCGGGGAATCCCGGATCCTAAGAGCAGTCGAGGGGGAGACCAGGTGCCCATTTTGCAGATGAGGAAACTGAGGCCCGACCCTTCGCCCATTCGTCTGGGCGTGTTCACGCCTGGCTGGAGTCACGCCCGTCATCGAGTTCTGCCACTGCAGCAGCGCTCCAGGTGGTTCTTGGGTCCCCGCCTGACAGAAGTGGAACTAGGTACAGATCGTGAGCCTAGGGGAAAGGGCTGGGTCAGCTGACTCACTGAGCATTTGCTCTCAGGTGTACTTTGAGCGTTTCCCCCTCCCAGCTGTCCGCCCGGATTAGGTTCTGTTGAGATCCCCGTTTCCCAGGTGAGGAATTGGAGGCTCCAGGGCGGGAGAGCCTCCCCAAGGTCACACGATGGGTGTGCAGGTGGCCAGGATGGGATTTAAACTCAAAAGCCTTTCGGACTCCAGGTCTAGAGTCTCAGCCATCCCAGAGGCTGAGCCTGCAGGGCAGGCAGAATGGCCCAGGCCACGCCTCTAGCTCTTAACCTTGGAGAGCTCCAGGGTGGCCCTGCTCCTCGGGGTGACCCTTCCTGTTGAAGGACTGGTGATGGGGAACCAGAGGTCTTTCCTGCTTTCCATCCCCCTCATGGGTGACAGCAGTGGTCAGTGGCAGCTGCCCGCCCTGAGGCCTGTCACCCAGAGGAAATGCCAGATGAAAGCCGCCACCAGACACAGAGATCAGCCCCTGCTGCACACTTCCCTATTGAGAGGCCCAGACCACAGTTTGTCACTTTGTGCAGAACAGCATTTCCTGCAGAGCCAGCCCTAATAGTGGTCGCGCAGAACCGGCCTGTGGCATCTCGGTTCTGACAGCCACCAAAGTGGAGTGGACCTCGCCACAGAAATCATCGCTGCCCACATTCAAAGGTCCTGCGTGGATCAGATGGCATGGCTCTGCCTAGGAGCGGGGGGAGCGGAAAGAGTTGTCAAACCCAGATGGTTGTTAGCTTCCCCCAGGAAGGCCTCCAACTCTGGAACCCTTTGCACCTCGGACGGAGACACTGCCATTCTCGTGGTCAGTTGTGCTTTGGACCCTGGTGGGATTCAGGGGGCTTTCATCGGCTGGTTTCTCAGAAGCAGTTCACCCGGCCTTTCTTCCTCCTCTGTCTTAGTTTAGAAGCTCTGCTGAAATATGCTCAGGGTCCTAGCCACACGCAAGCCTGCACTGACATGTGGGTGGTGGCTGGGCATGAGGTGCATTGGTCAGATTCAAACCCACGTCTCCCGTATGTAAGGTGAGAACTCTGCCACCGAACCGCCACTCTCCCCGCCAAACGCAGGAGCTCATTCTAAATGGAGAAAGCCTAGGGAACAAGTTCTGCACACCTACCTCTCCCCCCACCCCCTGCCCAGGGCTTGTACTTCTATAAAACCCTCAGGCACCAGGTGTAAGATAGAATTGGACTCGGAGCCACCAGACTTGGTTTCCCATTGCTGTTTGCCCTTGAACAAGCCACATGACCTCTCTGAGCCATTTCTTGGTGTGTGGAGCAGTGCCCACCTCAGCCAGTGCCCTGGTGGCCAAGGATCAGAATTCTATGGTGACTGTAGAGTCACTGTGACTTAGAACAAGTCAAAGGCCGTGAGTTGTTTTTGAGAAGGGGTGACTGTGGCTCCCAAAGGCCACCTAGAGGAAGCAGAATGGCTCCTGCAGAGATGGTGCTCTACCCTTGGGGACAGGTGTGTCTGAGTTCTCCCTCACCCCAAGGTCAAACCTGGGGCTCCCCAGAGGCAGCTCCCCACCTTTAACCCAGAAGTGACTTTAACTGCTGGCAGCACTGTGGTTTGAGCTCAGTCCAGACCTCAGTTTTGCAGCCGCCTCAGAACCTCCCCACTACCCATGAGCAGGGGTGAGCTCTACTTCAGAGGGAGAGAAGGAGAGGAGAGAGGTGGGAGGGGGCAGAGCATTGGACCCAGGAGCCCTCCCTCCTGTCATGTTCCCCTCATGTTTGCTGGTGTTAGCGGGCGTCAGTGTGACCCTGTCTATGTGTAGGGAGAAAACTGCTCCATTGGCTTTCCAAATCTTTTCTGTGGTATATTGCCAGGCCTTTCTTCCGAGGTGCCCCTGGATGGGCTCAGCCTACCACCCTTTCAGCTAGTAGTTGAGCACTTCGCCACTCTGGCCACTGAGGTCGCCTTCTAGGAAAGTGTAATTCAGCATGGCCTTGAAGTTATGGCCTCATAATCCTAACGGATACGGCCTCATAAAGTTTACACTGCCTCACTAAACAGGATGTGTTCATAAAACCCAGGAGAAGAGTGCTGGCTCAGGGCTCTCTCTACCGAGCAAGGCTCCTTTCTTTCCTACACACCCGTCTGTCTGCCCCGGAGGTGGAATCAGCTCTGGGCCTGAAGCCCAGCTGACTGCCGAGGGATCGGTGTTGGCAGCAGCTGCTCCTCTGGGTTCTCTTTATGGACCGGAGATTGAATGCCTGTTCATTTTCTGCCCGGGTGACATTGTGCCAAGCCATACAATCACTTTCCATACGCTCCAGCCATCGATTGGTGAACCATGGTGTGGACTTGGCCCTGTGGCTCCTGGAGTGGATTCTCAGCTGGCTAGCTTGGCCTCCACCCCCTCCTTGGGAGCCAGTCCCTCTTCCAGGGCGGTGGAGGGTATGTGCAGAAGAGTTTCTTGCACCTACCGAAGGGCACCGCTGTTCTTGTCCCTGGTGCTTGTCCCTCTTTGATTCTGCCCCTTTCACAGAGGCCTTTGAGGACCTGGCATCTGCCCCAGTGCTATGGGGAAGAAGTGATGGGTGTAGAGGGCAGGGTCGGGGTGGGTGTAAAGAACTGAGCAGGTGGCTTCTAGCCCCCAACCCCCAAAATACCAAACCAAGTCATTCCTGACTTGTGGCGACCTCCTGTGTGACAGAGTAGAACTACTCCACAGGATTGGCTGTCATCTTCCCAGAAGCAGATCTGCTCGCCAGGCCTTTCTTGCACCGCACCATTGGGTAGGTTCCAGCCACTGATATTCAGGCTAGCCACTGAGCACAAGCTTTCTGCACCACCCAGGGGCCGCTGCCTCCTGCCCCTGCCACCTTCTGCCACTAGGTTTAGTGAGTGGAACCCAGAGCTGCCTTTCCACCCAGACTTTCCAAGGGTCCGTGCCAAGAGGGAGGACAGACAGGCCTGAAGCCCTGATACAAATGGCAATGGGGGTGGGGGTGGGAGTTGGCTTCCTTATTGGAAAGTGGGGGTCAGAAGGTAGGAGTTTGTAGTCTTGATCATAGGGATTGTCAAACGGTTTGCCAGACACAAGAGGTCACACAGTGTCTGAGCCCAACGACACAGCACTTTCAGAACAGGCAATGCCAAAAGCGGGAAAGAGGCTTCTGGTCCACTAGGTTCGAGAGGCAGGTGAGGAGTGAGCGCTGACAGGCACCGGTCTTCTGAGTGCTGAGAACATTCTGGAACTAGATAGAGGTGGTACCTTCACATATGGTGAGTGGACAAAAACCACTGAAGTGTGCTCTTTTAAGTGGTGTCTTGTGTGGTATGCGAGTATATCTCAGTAAAATGGTTCCAGAAAATATCAACAAACCCCCAAATGGGGGCTTCCCTCCACCCTAGAGCAAAATGCAAACTGTTGCCCTGAGCCAGTGACCTTTGCTCCCAGAAATGCCTGCTCCTCAACTCTCCTGGACACCCTAAAGCTTCTTCCGCCTGACTGGCTCCTCCTTTTCCCAGAATGTTCTTTCCTTCCACAGCCACCTGGCTCCCTCCCCTCAGTTTCCTTTGGGCCACCTCATTGGGGAGGCCTGCCCTGAGTAGCTTCATGCTCGACCCAACCAAACTTTTAAGGTCCCTGGGTGGTGCTAACCCCAAGGCTGGCAGCTAGAACTAGAGGCAGCGTGGAAGAAAGGCCCGGCAACCTGCTTCTGAAAGGTCACAGAGCAGTTCTACTCCATCACATGGGGTCGCCAAGTGTCGGTAACTGGTAACCTTGCTTGTTCCCCTCAGGGTACTTGTAACCTCCTGACAGTTTATGTCTTTTTGCTGGCTCTATGGACCTAATAGTGGGGCTTGCCAATCATATGGTGTGTGATGGGGAAAAGGTCCAGTCTAGCCACTGACCCCTGAGCTTGTTCTGAAGGTCTCTGTGGGGAGCAAGCCAAGGGGGCATGGAAGCATCAGGAGGCTGTGCTGGCGGGAGGGAGCTGGGCCTAGTGCCGGGGCAGAGCCGAGGTCTGAGCAGGGTCTTGGGGAAGTCTGTGCTTTGGCAGGAGTGGGGGGTGGCATAGGTAGAGAAGGAGCACTGTGTGCAGAGATGGAGGCCAGAGAGGTGTTCTGGAGCTGGAGAGGAGTGCTGTGCCCTGTCCGCTCGGCAGCACCCCCTCTGACCCAGCTTGGAGAAGCTGGCACTGATGTGCCCTTTTTTCTTTTTTTTTTCTCCTTCTAGGAATTGACTTTAAAATTAGAACCATAGAGCTCGATGGCAAGAGAATCAAACTGCAGATCTGGTAAGATCCGGGGTTCTCTGGCAGCCCCCTCCGGGCCCTGGGACCATGGCCTTGATCTTCAGAAGCCCCTCAACTCCCACACCCTGCCCCAGGAGCAGTGATCTGTCTGCCTCTGCGGTCTGGATTCGGGGTCAGGGCCTTTTGCACACGACTGTCCCATCCCCATTGGCTCAGGGTCCATGCTGATGAGCCAGGACTGCAGGGGCCACTCTGCTCCCGTTGAACCCAGGCTGTGGGCCCCCACCCCCACCCCGTACAGGCAGAGAAGCCAACAGAAAGTCCCACCAGTGAATGAGCGAATGGAGAGGGACTTTCTTCCTCTGAGTTTTGGCAGCTGGGGGTGCAGGGCCCAGCTTTGTCTCCCTCCCTCCGCCTCGAGTTGCTGCTGGGCGGGCTTTGCCATCCTCTGATGCAGAGAGGGTGGCTCGCACCGTGTCTGCCTCCCCTTGTGAGTCTGTGTATGCGACACCACCCAGAAGGGGTGAGGCTTGATCTGACCTCCTTCACAAAACAAATGGAAAGCCTGTGCTTCCAAATGCTACTTCCCTGCGGGGGGCCTCCTGCTCGTGGCCACTCGGGGGGTGTCTAAGGACAGCCGGGCTCCCCAGGGTTTTCACTGGCTGGTCTTTCGGGAGTCGATCTTCAGGCCTTTCTCCCAAGGCACCTGTAGATGGGCTTGACTCATTCACGTTTGGGTCCACCGCTGAGCACTTGACCATCTGCATCACGGAGGGGCTCCCAAGCAGGCTCATAGTCACAGGTGCAGAGGGGTAGGAGTTGAGTCCATTTTTCAGCTCATCACAGGCAGTAGGCCCTGACCGATTAGCTCCCTCCCATCCCTGGCTCCCACTGAGGGAAGATTGGTATAGCATCTCTTTTCTCTCCTGGGGAAGCCCAGCTCAAACTTCCTAGCAGGCTGACCCGAGACCCCAAACTGAAAGTCAGTTAAGTCCAGGCCTGGTGCGGAGACCCGGTTCCATGCCTGGTTCCATGCCTCAGACACGGGGCCTTCACAGCAGGGGAGCTGGCTAAGTCTGAGTCTGCCTCCCGGACTCCAAATGATCAGAGGTAGGGGAGCCAGGCCTTGCACCCACACACCCTGTGCGGCGCCCCACTGGGAGCAGCATAACAAGAAGTGATGGCACAGTCCCAGCAGGTGCCAGAATTGAGAGTGGAGTACCCACCGCTTTCAGATCGCTGTCCTCGACTCCTGGTACCATTCTGCAAAGCTGACCTCAGATCCCAGATCTGGACGAGGGCTGATGCCCTGCCTGCCCCCTGGCCTAGGCAGCATGTCATTTTCCCACCAATGTGGACATCTCGCAGCTCTGGACAGTCCTCTGCCTCCCAACACCTGGTTTCCAGCCACCTTTGTGTCCAAGCCCAAAGGGACACTGTCCCAGTCGGGAGCTCCCTTGTTCCTGCTTCTTTCTTATCTTACTCCTTTCTAGGAAGGCCCCATGCGGGGGCCACAGCAGACAAGTGTGCTCTCTCGGCACCCAGGGAGGCTGGGCTGGAGGTCTGCGTCCCGGGCCCTGGCTCTGGTCTTTCAGCTTCCACCCCTGGGCGGCCTTCATGCAGCCTGTCATCTCTCTCCCTCCATCTCTGCTGCTGTGGCTGGCCGGCTTCACCTTTTTATGTCTCCAAAGGAGCCCTGGTGGCGTAGTGGTGACTTGGCCTGCTAACTAACCACAGGGTCAGCTCCTTAAGGGCCAGTGAGCGGGACCAGGGCTTCTGAAGCCACCTGTTAGTGTAGCTCAAAGTCAAGCCCCTTAGGTGAGACCTTTACACACAGGCTAGGCATGTGGAGGGGGCGGGGGCGGGGGACCGCCTTCCTTGCTGCAGCTGGTGACCCAGGCATCCTTGGGCTGGTGGCCACATCACTGCAGTCTCTGCTGCCTTCTCTACATGGCCTTTTCCTGTGTGTCTTCCTGTCAATTTCCTTCTAATATGTACCCCCACCCCATGACCTCATGTCAACCTAACAGCTTCCATATGAAAAGACCCTGTCTCCAGTAGCCTTAGCCACTCCCAAGATGGGGGACCTGAACGTTTTGGCTGGGAGACAATTTAACCCATCACAGTGTCCAGCTAGGGCTCCTTTGTGCCCCCGAAACTCTGGGAAGGGAAAAACACGTGGGTCAGACTTGGGGCGGGGATGGGGCTCTATCACATGTCCAGTGGAGTGACATCAGCCTGTCCTTAACCAGACTCCTTATTGTTCTCCCCGAGGGCAGGGAAGGGTCTCCTCCCTGCACTCACACACCACCCCCCTTTCTCCTGTAGGGACACAGCCGGTCAGGAGCGGTTCCGGACAATCACCACTGCCTACTACCGGGGCGCCATGGTATGCATGGGGGAAGGCGGTCACCGTCGGGGCCCTGCCTTCTGGGCAGCATGCCCTCTGGGGGCTGGGCACTTGGCTGAGCCCCTCTGAACAAAAGGATCATGCGTTCCCCCTCCACCTCTGGATAGCTCCTCAGCCACAAATACAGCGAGTAGCAGGGGTGAAGCAGAAGCTGCAGTCTTTGGGAACAGAAGCCGGTTCTTCCAGGCACTGCACAGCATTCACTTGGCCCGAGTCAGGCTGTGAATTCGGGACCAGCACGTTGGGGTCCTCCAGGAGCCAACATGCCCGGGTGGGTGGTGGTAGGCTGCTTGCCTGGGCCCGAGGCATGCGACGCGCATGGTAGGAGGACGTGTTCGCTCACCCCTGAAGTATTCATTGGGCTCCTTCTGTGGGTCAGGCCTGGACTAGACCAGGGAGCAGAATGGGGCTGCAGGCCCCAACGGGCTAGGAACATGTGGGGCCCAAGAGCAACGTCTCCTTGTTCAGGAAGCAGAATGGGGCAGGGAGGGCAGCTCCACGTTTCCATAGCAACCCCGTGGCTTGATCGCCAGGGTCCTTGTTCCCTCTAGACTGGGCGTGGTGGAGACGGCTCTGCTGGCTCAGAAGCACGATGGGTAGGGTACAGGGGCAGGGCAGGACGGTGAGCAGGGCCCTCGGTGTTAGAGGGCCACATCCTGCTGTCTCTGAGCCAGTGGGGCCACATCTCTCTCTGGCCTGGCGTGGGTACAGGGCCCAAGTCTTTGCCCACCTTCTTCAGGGTGTCATGGCTGTAGCCCACCTCTCTCCCACAAAGGCGGCCTTCCCAATTTACAGACAGCCTGAGGCTTGAATGTACCCAAGGGGTAAAAGGTGAGGCTGGTTCTAGGCCTGCTGTCTGTTCCCGGCACCTACAATCTCCACCTCCACCAGGTCCAGGCCAGCCTGGATAGAGCCTCCCCCCGGACCTTGTGCTGTGGCACCAAGGATCCCTGAGCCTTGCTAGTTGCCATCAGGATTGACCGCCCCACCCCCAGAGACCCCAGGCACAACATAGCAATGCGTGGCCTGGTCCTGCACCTGCCCCTGGGTGGGTGCAGCCTGGACCCTTGTGGTCCATGGGACTTTCCTTGGTGGGTGTTCGGAAGCCAATCACTAGGCATTTTTCCTAGTTGGTCTGAGTCTGGAAGCTCATCTGAAACCTGTTCTACATCCAGCCAGGCTGCAGGCCTGCACTGGTGAATAGTGGTGCCTGTGCGTGAGGTACACTGGCCGGGGCTTGAACTTAGGTCTCCCCAAGAAGGCGAGAAAGCTGCCCCTTTTCCACCACTGCTACTCCTGTCTGGCCTCCTGTGCTTGCACTCACTGGTTTGTCCAGAAGCCTCAGCCCCAGTTGGCTGTCTGCATGGGAGTGGATGGACATGCTCCGCTCCAGGCCCCCGCCCCTCCTGAGTTCTCAGGAGCCACGCTGGCAGCAGCGCTAATAGAGGATGTTCTGGCCTTGTTACGAATTCCTGGATGTCATTTCCAACAAGGTAGTGGTAGGCCACAGTCAGGTTACAGATAAACACGGGCCTTGTAGAGCACCAGGCCTCCCAGGACAGGTAACGTGGGGTCCCCGAGACCTGTGTCAGCAGCTTGTTTCTCAGATGACAATTGCCAGGCCTTTCTTCCAAGGAGCCTAACCTCTGGATGGGTTCGATCCTCCCACCTTTCAGTGAAAGCAGCAGAGCCCATGACCATTTGCCCCACCCAGAAACTCCCACCCCAGTTCTTGTCGCAGAGTCCTGGCCTGCTCCCAGTGATAGATAAACATCAGGTGCTTGGGGCTTTGGGATCAGGTGTGGTCTCAAGCAAGAGGCGGAGGCCCTGGGACACGTGGATCCTCCTGGTCTTCCTGCCCCTAGCCCGGTTTTGACCTTTTGATCTCAGCATGGGGGGCTCAGCCAGCGTGTATGGGGGTCTGGCTTGGGCTGGGGCAGTGACGACGAGTGCTTGCCTTCACAGAATCAGGCCTGCCCCCATCTTACCCCAACTGTGGGTAAGTCACACCCACTTACCCGTAGTTACAGTGTACCCCTGGCTGTGTTCTGCAAACACTGGTGGGGTCAGTGGGGCCCTCTGGGTCTCCTGGATGCAGCCCAGAACAGGGCAGAGTGGAGGGACAGCAAAGTGGGGCTGGCTGAGTCCTAGGACCCAAGGCTTCACTGCGGAGGGGGCAACGGCTCCTGAGTAAGGGCTGACTCCTAGGCCTGGACTCAACTTTGAGTCACTTTGCCCCAGCACAGGGTGGGGCTGCCTGCCCTTCCTCAGGACAGGAGCGGCAGTATGTGCTGACCTATCCACCCCAAACTCTGCCCACAGGAGGTACCCGATGCCTCCTTCTCTGTCATGGTCCCTGGGGTCTGTGGGTAGATGCTATCTGTTGGGAAATTGCTGGGACTTAGACCCACTGGAAGACACACTGGTTTTGGGGTCTGTTTGTACCACATATTCCCCCCGTCTGCCTGTGGCTGGGCCTAAACACCCCCATACTTTTTTTTTTTTTTAACACCCCCATACTTAATGCAGAAGGGGCTGGCAAGGTTTGTTAGCCAGGGCTTGTTAGTACAAGTGCCCAGCGCCTGGGAGGGCATTTAGCTGGGGGGTGACGGGGCTCTTCAAGTGGGGCCAGGCTGGAGACCCCAAACTGAGCAAAGTAGTGCGCAAAGGAAGCAGATCGCCAGTGCATGGGGAGGAACTGTGGGGACCTCATGTCAGCTGAAAAGGGGACCCGGTTGTGGCCTGTCGCTCAGGAACATTTCTGTCCCCTCACACAGGGCATCATGCTGGTCTACGACATCACCAACGAGAAGTCTTTTGACAACATCCGGAACTGGATCCGGAATATTGAGGAGGTAAGGCAGGCCGGCTGAGCCCTTGTGCCAGAACTCCAGATTCCACGGAGACCCTAAGTGGTTACCAGCAGGACCAGCCCCCGGGCCACGTGCTGACTCCACCAAGCCTGGGTAGCGGTTGTGCATCTGGGCCCACCCCATGGCCTCCGAGCATCCACATACCCACCAAGGCCATTGGGTTTGGCCAGTCCCACAGTTGGGTTAGGAGGCTGGAGAGGGAAGGTTCTAGAGCCAAGGTGATCCTTTGGTGGGTGTGGTGCAAAGGCATGTCAGGTTGTACTTTGAGCTGCAGTGAGGTAGGTGTGGGCTTCTCTGCGGCAGCTGGCTGCATCTGAGAGAGCAGACCTTGAACTCTGGGAGGAGGAGGAGGAGGCCAGCTCTGCTTTCCGTTCTTGCACCCCAAGATCGTGCGCTGGCTGGCTCCGCTCACAGTGTTCATAACTAAGCAGGTGTGGGGAGTAGCCAGGAAATGTCACCCCCCACCCCGGGAGCCATGAGAAAGGTCCGTCACTGCTGGCTGAGCCTCACCGACCCTCAGTCTGAAGTGGGGGTGCAGCCTAGCTTGGCCCACTGGTCTGCTTGGGGCGGAAGGCCTCTGGGCATCAAGAAGTCAGCATGTGGCCTCTGGCAGAAGGGATGAGAAGGCTGCTGGAGCAGCTGAATCTGCCTTGGAGCGCCCTATAAACCAGGCCGCGCCCAGCGCCCCAGCAGAAAGCATTCCCACACGTGCTTGCTGAGTGGGCTGGCAGAGGCCTGGGGCCTCGACCCTGGCTTGTCTAGAAGAGGCCAGGATATCTATCCCGTTTGCTCTCTCGGTCTGGCTCCCGAGCTCCAGCCTGCCACCTCACGCCTTTCCATCTGCCCCTCCCCCAGCATGCCTCTGCCGATGTCGAAAAGATGATCCTGGGGAATAAGTGTGACGTGAACGACAAGAGACAGGTCTCCAAGGAGCGAGGAGAGAAGGTGGGCCTGACTGCCGCTGGGGTGACATCATGTCAGGGCTCCCTCACTCTTGTTCCTGGGGCGTCAGCGATTTTGTCACCCACATAACATGTGGGGGAGGGTCAGATGCTGGCACCTGGCTAGGCTGCAGGCTAGAACGTGTTCCCTGGGTGTTGGCCCCTTCCCGGGCCCCCAGCAGCCCCAGGATCTCCCTACCCAGCCCCTACCTCTGCTGGACTCGGAGCCGCTAAGCTGGGCTTACCCCCATCCCCCTACTGCCCCCGGGAGTGAGGGGGCCAAGTCTGAGGGGTGGGGTGGTGGTGGTTGTGTGTGTGTGTCATTCCTCCCTCTGCCCCCCACAGCTGGCCCTGGACTATGGGATCAAGTTCATGGAGACCAGTGCCAAGGCCAACATCAATGTGGAGAATGTAAGTCCCACCACCAAGTGTCCGTCTTGTGTGTCCCCTACCCCTGAGAGGCACGCCCCAAGCAGTACCTGCATGCCAGGCCCTGAGCTGGCCCCGTGAAAATTGCCCCCTATCCCAACAACAGGTTTTGTAGGCAGGGAAACTGAGGCTTGGAGAAGAGGCCCCACTGTCTGGGTTCCCAGGCCCTGACTCAGACTCAAGATGCCACCACGGGACCATACGGAGAGTTCCACGGTCCCAAGCAGAATCAGGGCCCGGCCCACCTCCCATCATTCCTGCCCCCATCCCTTCTGGTGTCCTCTGATCTTCCCTCGTGTTCTCTACTCCTACTCCCCGTTGCCAGACAGGATGTTTACCCATCAGAGCTCAGCCCCAATATCCCCAGGAAGTGGCCGCCTGCCCCCTCAGCCCCTATCTTAAACCATCCCACACCATGAGCCATGGTGGGGCTGCTGCATCCTGGGGTCATTCGCTGGGGTTCTGCCTCCTGCCAGCCAGGACTCCCTCGCTGCGCTCTTCTCTTTCTCCCAGACTGGGTGGCAAGTTCAGAGTGGGCTGAGCAGACAGCTAGTACATGAACCGTAAGAGGCAGGACATAGGACCAGGTCAGGCCAGCTCAGGCTGCTCCCTGTGAGGAGATGAACCTATCCCCACCCTGCCTGCGTCCTCTGTGCCTCCCCCTTTGTGGCTGGTGCTGCCTCAGGAGTCCCTAGAACTGTTTGTCTCTGCCTGCCTGACCTCCAGGGGGCCCAGAGTGGACAGGCACAGGCAGGCCCTTGAAGCATAGGACTTGCTCCTCCTTCCATGATGGCCATTTAGCCACGGGTTTCTTCAACCAGGCATCTGTCTTTGCTTCTTCTCCCTTCAGTCTGAAGAACCCCCACTCAGGGTTAGTGGCTTAATGGAGATTCCCCCAAAGACTGGCTGTTTTGCACCCTCATGCAGGGCCCCCGTTTCACAGTAGAGCTGTGTTCCGTCAGGTGTTCAGTGACTGGTTTCGGAGGACAGATTATCAGACCTTTCTTCCACGGCACCTCTGGGTGGGTGTGGGACTCTAACCGTTCAGCTGGCAGCCCAGCGGGTTTGCCTTTGGCACCACCCCAGGCTCACCGCCTGACTCCTCCACAGGCCTTCTTCACACTCGCCAGAGACATCAAAGCAAAAATGGACAAAAAATTGGTAAGTCTGCTCTCCCAAACCCATACCCGGGGCCTGTGTCCTCGGCCTAGGACCGGATGCATGGCCAGGCCCAGCCAGCCCCTGGGGTGCGCCCCAGGAGAAGGGAGGGGCTTGCAGGTGCAGGCTGGAGCATCTGCCACTCGCCAGCTCCCTCCCTGGACAGTCATCAGCGCTGGGTCACCTACACAGATAGGGAAGCACTCAGACCTTTCCGTTTCCCCGCGAGAAGGACACCCGGCACGACCATGCCAAGAGGAAGAAGGGCCGCCCAGTCACCCAGGCTGGGCAGGGCCCCAGCCCCTCAGGGACTCGCACCCTGGGCGGTCTGCGTGTCAGACTCCCATGCCGACATCCTCCAGGCGGCAGAATCATCTTTTGATCTAGTTTGTGCCGTTGGTGTTGTAGCTGAGAAACCATTGTTGCAAACAGAGGCCCTGGTGTTTCTTCAAAGGGTGTAGATCAAGGGGTCCATTTTGAATGAATTTTCATAGTAGGAGAACCGAATCCCCACACAACAGTTTTGTAACCCCCAACTATGAGCTCAGGATCCATTCCAGCTTCATTCTTTGACATGTGAAACACAGTTATCTCAGCCATTTGTTAAATCAACTCCCTCTCCGTGAAGGGTTAGAGCGCCTGGTATCACTAAATGGATGGCAGAGGTGTGGGTCTGTATCCGGCCCTGGGTGCTAGTCCATTGGTCTGAATCTAATGACCTGCCACTTGGAGGCTGCTGCTCTGGGCACCACACCTGTTGAACCAGGACGTACATGTGTGTGTGTCCAACTTCATTCTTCAAGATTGCATTGGCTTCGTGAAGGCCCCCTTGTTTTGCCAAATAAATGGAAAGGCTGATTTTTCCATTCTGCCACGAAGGCTGTTTGGATTTTGACGGGGATTGTATGGAATTTATAGAAAGTGGTGAGACAAAAGACTTTTTTCTTTTTAATGTCAAATTTGGACGGGAAGAGAAAATGATTCATAGGCGTTTTTTCTTTAAGACTGAGCATGGCGAAGGGCCCCGATACCCCTATTGTTCAGGACACGCCTCGTTGGTCCAGCCTCCCATCTAATAGATGCACGGCTCTTCCCTGTGGCTGTTCAGGGACAACCGTGACAAGTTGCCATACACGTAGCCGCTGGCGTAGCACTGACTGATGACGTCACAGACCCCGGAAGTGCAGGCCAGAGTTTGCTTTTCCCTGATCGCGGGGCCACCACCTCCTTGGCTTGTGCTCCTGCCTCTGTGACCCCAACCGGCAGCCCAGCTTCTCGCCGACCACCTCTGGGAAAGACTTTTTCTGCCTCGCGCCCCCCCACCTTTCCAATTTAGCATCTTCTCTCCAGACCATGCGGCGACATTGATGATCTTCTTTGAACCGTGCGTCTGTTCTTGCTGTCCTTTTTCAACCCACTCACCGCCTGTGACAGGAACTACTGCCCCCCAAGCAAAAACCCCCTCCTCCCTTCAGCCCCACCGAGTAAGCTCCGCTCTGGCAGGGTTGGGTTTCCATGTGTCTGCTCACTGGCTGTGCATGAAATGACGCTGGCTTTTTTGCTTCTGCAACGGACTTACTTCACACTGCGTGATAGGGCATGCGCTAGACTTGGTTTCTCCATGTGGCTGCACAATTGTTTGTGTGGACCGCTCCGGGTTTCTCCGTCATCGTGAGCTATCCCCGGGCTGCCTCCACCTTGAGGCTCTGCTGAAAGGGCTGCCCTGAACGCTGGTGCTCAGGCTACTGTGGGCATCCCTGCCTTCTCTTCTGGGTAGATACGTGGGCTTGGGATGGTTGGGTCACAGGTTAGGAGCCCTGGTGGCAATATGGGTTTTGCATTGGCTTGCTCACCTCAGGATTGGTGGTTCAAACCCACCAACTGCTCTGTGGGAGAAGGATGAGGCTGTTCCTAAAAAGATGTAAAGCCTCAGAAACCCTCTATCAGGTCACGGTGAGTCTGAGTCAGCTCGATGGCAGTGCATTTGGCTGGGTTAGGGTAGTTTTATGAGGAACCAGCAAACTGCTTCCACAGGGGTTGGACGGTTTTAGGTTGCTGCTCACAATTGGGGGGGAGGCGGGGTTCCAGTTTGTCCACAACCTCACCAACACCTGTGGTGGTCCTTTTTTTTTTTTGTCAATTGTCAGTTGTTGATCTGGTGGGCGTAAGGTGGTGTTTCACGATGGTCTGGCGTCTCCTGTAATGACTTTGCACCCTCGAAGAGGGGGGCGGTTCCGCTCTGCCCTCAGTAAGCGTCGACTGGAAGGCAGCGGGTTGTGTGTGTGTTTGCTTGCTTGCGTTTCAACGATTAACGCCGAGGAGCCCTGGTGACTGAATGGGTTCTGTGTGGGTCAGCATGCCCAACCCAGCAGCCACTCCCCGAGAGAAAGATGGCTTTCCGCCCCCGAGAAAGAATACAGCCTGGGAACCCGATACAGGATTCCTCTGAGTGGGGACCCACTCGAGGGCCCTGGGTAGTGGCTAATGAAAGGTGCTTTGGTGGCACTGTGGGCTAAGCGCTGGGCTGCTAGCCACGAAATCAGCTGTTCTTCCAACCGTACCCTCCAGCCATTCCCAGGAGAAAGATGGGAACTGACTGTTCCGAGACGTAGCTTCGGAAACCCTCTCCGTGGTCCCTGTGAGTCAGAATGGACGGGAGGTTAGTGGGTTTGGGTGGATGACTAAGGAGTTGGAGCATCCTCTCCGTGCTTGTTGTCCATTTCAATATCCTCGGTAGTAAAATGTTCCAGTCCATTGCCTATATTGACTGGACTGCTTGTCCCTGGTGTTAAGCTGTATTAATAGGTTTCCATCGAGCCCACCTGAGTCAGCCAGGCTGCTTTCCCCACTCAGATCCATGACTTCACCCCATCCCCAGAGACCCTTTTGTCATGTCAGGCTCCAGGGGCAAGGACGTCAGCCTCTCGGGGACTGGTGTTCTACCCTCCACACCCCGGGCCTTCCTGCATCTCTGTCGCCTCACCTCGTGGCATCTCGAGATGTTGTCATCAAAACACACCTGTACCCTCCTCCTCCCTCCCTGCCCCCATGTGGGAGCACCCCTTACTCAGATGCCTGTGGAGTTCCCATCCCACCCCTACCCACAACCAAGCGGAGCTCTCAAGACAGCCTCATCTGCTTCCATGTGCCCAGGGCCCAGAAAAGCATCCAGCATTGGCATTGATGGCGCTCAGAATTGACATATGGCCAGTTCCCCAAATGTGGAGAGAACTCACATCTCCACTGCCCCTCCTCCCTTGCCCTGGCAATAGCAGGCCCTCTGCTGGTTCTCGCTGCCCCTGTGGGTCTGTTATTGCTTTAGCAAGGCTTGCAAAATGCACGGGCCATCCCCTTCACGCACAGTTTTCGTTTATTGTGTAAGAGAGTCTGGAAGCCTCCTCTAACTTCTGTGTTCCAGGCTTTGATTGACCAGTGGATATTCATTTGCTGTGGGGGGTCGGGGGTGGCGAGAGGTACCTCATGTTAGTCAGTGACTGATGGAACCTTGAGTATGCATAGCAGGCTCTCTCATTTCCATGCTCCCTTCCACCGCCACCCCACTTCCTGAGGTTTGCAGCCCGGGCAGAGCTGTGCATTCCCTGCTCACAGTATGTGTCTCAGTGTAGCCTGGCTGTTGTGGAAAACAAGGCACTGTAACTGAATTGCTGGCAAACTCCCAGGCTTGCTTTAAAGAACCAGAGGCAAGAAGCCCAGTTGAGTTCTTTATCTCACAGTATCTGACCATTACTTGTTGAATAGCTTAAGGCTCTCCCAAAGTGCTGAGAAGGAGTTGGAGAAAGGGCGGAAAGCCTCCCTTTTAGGGTGAGGCAGGAAGAGACTGGAGGTGAGCTCCCCAGGTCCCTAAGAGACTGCTCACGCTGACGCCCTGAATGCCAGCCTCAGAACTTGGTGTATCCCCTGGAAGCAGTGGGGGTCACAGATGGGTCTCCAGTGGGGGGAGAGTTGTCCAGGTCAGATTGTAGGTCCAGCCTCATTCTCGCAGCCGTGAGGAAGATGAGTTAGTTGGAGAAGTGGTAAGTTCCAGGGACCTGGGCCATTCTGTGTGGGTCTCATCAGGACTTCTCACCTCCGTCTCTCTCCCTGTACAAAGCCAATGTGCTGCTCTTTGACCGCCTTGCTGTGGGCAAGAAAGGAGGAAGGGTTCAGGTGAATGGAGGCAGGCTGTACGGGAACAAGAGTGGGGCAGGGACTACCTGGTTACGAGAAGGACCAGTAGGAGGAAGTGGGTGTGTAGGAAGGAGATGGACATAACTTGTGGGTCTGAAAAGCTGCCGCGTTGGCATGTGACAAGTGTGCATGGGGGCTCATTTCCTTGATTCAAAGGGATGGATCAGTGGATGGTTCGAAGGAGGCTTGGATGGGAGGGAGGGAGGGAGAGAGGGAGGAGGGGACTGACGAGTGGACGAGAGCTGGAAGGGGATGAGTGGGGGGCTTCCTAGAGGGGGCAGCTGGAGAAGTGGTTCCGTTACATGGCTGGAAGGGGACTGGTGGGGATGACAGGAGGGAGGGCAATGGTGAGTGGAGGGAAGGGGATGTGTCCATGGGTGAATGGGAGGGAGGAGATGGAAACTAGAAGGCAAGTAGGAAGGAACTGATGGATGGATGGATGGATGGATGGATGGTTAGAAGAGGGCATATTGGAAGGGGACAAATGGAGAGGTGGTAGAATGGGAAGGGAGGGGTGTGTGGTCCATGGAGAGAATAGTTGTAAGGTTGGTTGGTTGGTTGGTTGGTTAGAAGAGGGTGAACAGGTGGGTGGCTGGCTTGTTGGTTACTTGGTCAACCATCACTTCAGAGGACCTCTTGTGATTTTAGGAAGGCAACAGCCCCCAGGGGAGCAGCCAGGGAGTCAAGATCACACCCGACCAGCAGAAGAGAAGCAGCTTCTTCCGATGTGTTCTTCTGTGAGGAACGCCGCCTTACCTGAGCTCCGCTCAGCCCAGCTGACTGTGCCTGTTCCGAGCCAGCCCCTCGCTCGGCTGGGGCCTCCCCCTCTCCCACGCCCGCCCAGGCCAAGGCCATGGGCCCAGGGCCCCCAGAACGAAATCGAGAAATTGTTTATTTTAGTAACTGCCTGGTCTCTCTCAGCTCTGGAGATGGAGTAAGTTAGGAGTACGCTATTTTCCAGTGATGTCTGCGGAGTGATGTCTGCGGAGTGGGCCTGCGCACCAGGTTACCAGGAAGAACGGGACCACAGTGAGGCCTGCATCTGCGACAGCCATCAGCCCTCGGTCCTGCTGCAGCTCAGCTGGTGGGCCCCTGGCCAGCGAGGGCCCCCGCCTGGGCCCCCGCCAGGTGCCTTCCACCACCGCCCAAGCAGGGTGATGGCGCTCCGGGCCGGGACACAGCCGCCCAGCAACCCCAGCTCCCGCTGCCTCTGCCCGCGGTTCGGAGAAGTGACAGAGCTGTCCCCGCCCCACACCCTCTTTTTTTACTGTCAAGCCAAAGGGAAGCACAAATTACAGGAAGCCCAGGCAGAGCGCCAGGAGGAAAGAAGCCAGGGCGGGTCTCCTGCCTGTGGCCCCGCGAGACCCGCTGCTGTGCCTGCTGAAGGGATGCTCTCGGTGGTCGCTGCAAGCCTCAGTGACACTCGCCCACCCAGCCCCCAGGACCAGGACACCGCTGTCAACACAACGGCCCCCACACCGCTTCATCCTTTGCCCGATGTCACTCCCCCAGATTCTCCGGGTCATGAGGGGACCAGTCTCCAATCCCAGCAGCGGAGCCAGAAGACTGGGCCACCTGCTTCTTGGGCCGGGTGTCCGGTAGACACACACATTCCACATGGCCAGGCTGCTGCACGGCCGCCCTGCGGCATTGAGTAGACCTCGCCAGCTTCTCTGAGCAGCTCCCTAGAGACTGCAGGACTGGGACCAGGTGGCCAGTCAGGCATCACCAGGGCACATACCTTTCCCCGGTTCCCATCTCTTTCTCACCCCCACTTCCCCCAGCTGCTGTCAGTCCAAGCCATTGGTGTAATAATGCCTTCATTTAGGGATTAAAACCGAATGAACCAGCAATAGTTTGTTCCCTGGAATCGTTAACATGCTCTGTTTACATCCATCAATGCACTTAAGGAAAACCACCCAATGAATTAAAGCTCATTTTAAAGCTGGTGGCCCTTCCTTTCTATCCATGGCCTGGAGGCCCGGTAGGGCACGGTGGGGGGTGGGGCACCAGGGACGTCCTTGCTGAGAACACAACCTAGATCGGACCCTCCACTGCTGGGGGTGTGCAGGGCACTGCTCTTGTGGAAGAAGGCTTGGCACGTTCTCAGAAAGCTGACTGTAGATTAGGTCAGTCCCATGGGACTTAGCAATTCCACTTGCAGCCGTGTGCCCAGACAAAGCACACGCAGCTCAGGCACCTGCATGCCATGGTCATTAGACTCCTTCATCAGAGCCAAACGGTAGAAATAGCCCCAATGCCCACTAGCCAATGAAAGGACACACTGTGGTCCTTCCAGACCGTGGGACAGCACTCAGCCAGGCTGGACCTGGAAGCCCTCATGCTGAGTCCAGTTTAATCACAGAAGGGTAAGTCATTTCTATCCCATTAATAGGAAGTCAGTAGAGATCAAGGTGTATTCGGGGTTGCCAGGGACAGGCGGGTGGCTGAAATGCTAGTGGGTGATGGGAGAACTCAGGCCACCCCTAGAGGTCAAACACCTTGAATTATTTACCGGTTTTTGTGTTTTTTTTATCTCCTTATTTTTGTGTGTCCTTGGTTTTTTTGGTTGTTGACGTTTGTTTTCTTTGGTCGCTTTGCTTTGCTCTGTCTTGTTTTATTGTGCATATTATCTCTGCAGCTCTATCTAGATAAGATAGGCTGGATGAACAGTCTGGAGGAGAAAACAAGGGGACCAGTGGTTTCAGGGGGGATGGGAGAGGAGTGAAGGGTGGGTGGGAAAGGAGGTGGTGTTGACCAACCCAGGGACAAGGGAACAACAAGTGATCCAAAATTAGTAGTAAGGAGGGTGTGAGAGGCCTGGTAGGGCTTGATCAAGGGCATTGTGACCAAGAGGAATTACTGAAACCCAAATGAAGGCTGAGCATGATAGTGGGACAAGAGGAAAGTAAAAGGACACATCCACGCAGGCGTCCACTACCTGCACATCCACACAAGCGTCCACTCCCTGCACTTCCACCCAAGCGTCCACTACCTGCACATCCAC
>NW_022103927.1:630213-640593 GCF_000313985.2 Echinops telfairi | reverse complement strand
TCCGACGTCTCCCTTCACCCACTTTTCGGTTGTCTGTCCCCCAGGGAGGAGGTCACATATAGTTCCTTGTAATCGGTTCCCTCTTTCCTACCCAGAGCCCTAGTATCTTTGAAGAGTGCTGTGATTTAGTTTAGGTCTGATTGGACCGTGGGAACTGCCTTCCCCGAATCAAGACGACTGGCCCATCACAGGGCTGATCGGACCCTGGGGCCACGTAACAGCACTTGGTCGCCAGACCAAGTGGATGTGGTTTACGATAAAGCACGGCGGAGCCAAAGCAGTAATCAGAATAGGCTGACTCATGTGGACTTAAGGGGCCGGCTACTTAGTCACGGTGTACCTAGGAATGAAATGGATGGGAGCGCTATGGGATATACATTGACTTGATCTGTACAAGCAGAGCAGCCCTGGCGGCACAGTGGCTACACGTTGGGCTGTTATCCACAAGGTCAGCCGTTGGAAACCACCAGCCACTCCCCAGGGAGGAAGATGGGTCTTTCTATTGACAGTCTCAGAAGCCCCCAGGGGCTGGTCTCCCCTGTCCTATAGGGCTGCTAGGAGTCAGACTCGACTGGTGGCAGTGAGTTTGTTTCTTTTTCATGGACAAGAAGAAGAGTTCTAGGTCGAGTTAGCAGCAAGCAGTCCCCAGACAGGAGTCTTGGCTCTTCAGTCCATGTCCAGACTTGAGCCAGTATACAGACTCACAACACCTCGAAAGGGGGGGAGGCCAGGTCCCCTCCAGGAAGGTCCCCACGACACTGCCCGAAAGGTATCCTATTTTATCTTTCTTCCAGCCTTCTGGCATAGGGAGTTATGTATTAGGCTGCTAACCTCAAGGTCAGCAGTTTGAAACCACCAGCCGCTCTGCAGAAGAAAGATGAGGCTCTCTGCTCCCATGAAGAGTTACAGTCTTGGAATCCCACAGCGGGGGGTTCTACCATGTCCTGAAGGGTGGCTAGAGTTGACATTGACTCAATGGCAGTGAGTGTGGTTTTGGTTTGGTCCCCAGAGTGATGTACAGACTTTTACAAGCATGACCATTTACTGAAGGGAAGGAAATAATCAGACCTTTCAGGGACTATGGGATACTGGCTCTGAACTGACACTCACTCCACCAGTTGAAGTGCAGGTGTATGGAGGTCAGGTTATTAATGGAGTCTTGGTTCAGGTGTGTCTCATGAACAGTAGGGTGTCCTTGAATCCATCCCGCCATGATTTCCTTCATTCCAGAATGCATGGTTGGGCAGATCTAAATCAGCAGCAGGCACGCCAGATCACCAACATGTGGGATAAGGGCTAGAAAAAGCCAAGTGGAGTCCAGTAGAACCCCCTTGCCTAGGAAAACAGTACTACAAGAGCAATATCACATTCCGGGGGGGATTTCAGAGATTGGGGCTACCATCCAAGTCCATGGATTCAGGGGTGGTTTGGGGATACCAGCTCCCACAATCAAAAGGATCCAAGGGTAAGGTGACCAGATTTTAACATTGGTAAAGCGGGACACCATTGATAAAACTCATATCCTGGCGAAATAGCCACATGGCAGCCGAAAACCGTATACCCTAGCTTGTCGTCCATTCTTTCCCAAAATCAGGAATTTTTTTAAAATGCCACGGGACACAGGAAAAATTGTTAAAAATCGGGACTGTCCCGCCAAAAGCGGGCCGTCTGGTCACATTATCCAAGGGGCAGTTGTGTAATTGAGGGGTAAAATTAAAGAGACATCAGACAAGCTAAAGCAAGTGCTGACCTCTGAGACCACCATAACTTCAAGAGCCACGTCCCTCATACCCTCTCTTGGCTATGCAAGCACCCTCCTAATTACAGGTAACCACATACATAACAAAGTGGGCTGTACTCTAACCCTAAAGGTCCCTGAGTTTGTAACAGGCGTAACCTAACACCAGTGCCCGGGCAGGTAAGGAGGAGTGACTGTCTTCAGAGCCTGGAGAGTCTATAGGTAAAGCTGCAGGCTACATAGCAATCAGCCACCAGCTTGTAAGGGGTAACTTTAAGGTAGCATTCTTGTTGGAGGACATGGTGAGGAACAATATTAATTATGAGAATGTGATTGGGACTCATCTCTAACTCACAAGGGTGAAGGCCTCCCTCCACCCTAGAAAGCCAGCCTGCTAGGCTTCTTAATCTACGAGAATAAAGGATTCATCCATTTACTCTCTCTTCCTGCTCTCTGCTCCCCACAGGTGGTGATTCCCACCACATCCTCATGTAACTGGCCGACTTGGCCTGTGCCCCCAAACCCAAACAGATGAGTCTTGGAGAATGGCAGTGGATTCTTAGAAACTTAAGCAGGTGACTCCAATTGCAGCTGCTCCTCCAGATGCGGTTCCATTGCTGGAACCTGGTAGGCAGCCACTGTCCTCAACGATGCCCTTTTCTCAATGCCCATTTTGAAGGATCCCTGGAAGCACTTGACCTTCCGCTGGCAAGGCCAGCACAACGCGCTCACCATTGGTCCAGCTTCAGAGGTGTCCGGAATCCCCAGCATGATGTCATCACTTAATCCTCAGGGAGCCTTTCCTTCCCACCGAAATATCACACTGGTGCATCACACCGATGGCACCGTGCTGGCTGGAAGAAGGATCAGCATATTGGAAACATGTCTGCAGCGAGTGGGTGTAAAAGTCACCTGACAAAAAATGCCGGCTCCCTCCACCTCAGTGAATTGTCAGAGGGGCCGGGGGTGTAGGGCCTATTGAGATATTCCTGCTAACATGAAAGCTACGTCCTGATATGTGGTCCCTTCTACAACTGCAAAGGAGACACACGTGGGAGGCAACAGAGCTCGCATTTGGATGTGCTACTCCAGCCCGTTGATCAATTGACCGAGAAAGCTGCTGGTTCTGAACCGTGCCCAGAACAAGAGCAGGGCCGGCAACAGGTTCAGGCTGCTGTACAAGCGGCTCTGCCCTTGGGCCATATGGTCTCGCCCCTTGAAGTGCCTGTGTGTGGCAGATGGCAGTGCAGTTGGGGGGTCTTCTGCAGGTCCCTTTGGCAGATCATAACACAGGCCCTTAGGATTTGGAGCCAAGCCCTGCCATCCTCTGCCCACAATTACCCTCCTTTTGAGAAACAGCTGTTACTGTTGGCTTGCGACTGGGCCTTCGCGGAGACCAACACCTCCCCAAGGGCAGCTCCGTTATCATGCAGCCTGTGCTGCCCCTCATGAGTTAGATGCTGTCCCACGCACACCGTCCTAAAGCCGGACCTGCATGGCAGCACTCCGTCGTAAAGTGAAAGTGGTGTGCGATAATGCATCTGAAAGCACAACTCAGTTACATGAGGAAGTGGCCCCAGTGCCCCTGGGTGCCACTCCTGTCTCATTGCCGTCCCTCTCCCAACCTGCATCGACGGCCTCATGAGGAGTTCCGAGTGACGGTTGAGTGAGGAAGGGAAAACGTGTGTCTGGTTTGCAGCTGGGCCTTCGTGATGGGCAGAGACCACTCATCCCCTTTCTCCGGGCCCTCTACAAGACAGTGGGGAATGACAGTCCTCCCCATGGGCAGAACTGTGAGCAGTGCAGTGGGCTGTTCATTTTGATTGGCCAGAGAAATGGCCACATGTGGTTGTTTGCTGATTCCTGGGCTAATGGTTTGGCTGGATGGTCAGGCACTTGGAAGGTGTGTTAGTCTGGGTAGACTCGAGAAACAAATTCATAGGCACTCATATATGTCTAAGAGAGAGTTTTATATAAAAGAGCAATTGTATATGGAGAAAACACCCCACCCAGTCCAGATCAAGTCCATAAGTCCGTTATTACCCCATATGTCGGTACTAGTCCATAAATTCCTCTTTAGACTCAAGCAGCCATGCAATGACGCCAGATTCAGGAAGATCACAGCTCAGTGGGTGGAAAGTCTTGTGGATCTGGTGGTGATAGAAGCATCTCAGCACTGGCATGGGTCTCCGCGTGGCTTCTCCAGATCCAAGGCTCTGGCTACCATCAGCCTGTCTCCATATGGCTTGTCAACAAGACTGTCTCCAAGGAAGTGTGTGAGCATCCCGCCTCCAGCAAGCTATTTATCTCCTTAGCACCTCCAAATGAGGTCATCAAGCTGCAACCTGATTGACAGGCAAGACTCCACCCCTTCACTGTTAAGTCTCAAATTGACAACAGATGATGTAACTACCGCAGAAGGAGAATAGTTGGATCACAGCCCAACCTGTAATTATGTTTGCCTCTTACTCCCCTCCTCTCCCTCAGTTGCCCCCAACCTGAAGTTCCTTAAACTCTTCAGCCCCACCTTATAGCCAAGGTGAACAAAGGAGTCCTTGTCTCTGTGGTCTCTGCTGGGGTGGTGGTCAGGGGGAACTTTGCCATCGTCCCCTTGTACCAAGAGAGGACACCTTGATGTTTTTGTTGGCAGCTCTGTTGAGATCCTCAGAATACAGAGTGCGCCTCACCCAAGCCTTAGTTATTTTAATAGTTTCATATGCTCAGGAAAGCTGGACAGGTGTAGTATTAAATTAAAATGTCGCGGGGAGGTGGGGGGGGTGGGGGGCCAGCCCCCACCGCTAATCGTGGGTTCAGTAATACTACTTCTGGGTTCGGTAATGCACAATTGTACGGTTGAGATATAAAAGAATTATATTAAAGTCATTGAGAGCATGAGAGATAAAAGAGATATTACAATGATGCAGTCAGACACATTACATGGTAGCATTGCTCACCTCAGCCCAGCTTGGTGGTCCACGTGGAGAGAGGGGGAAGGGAAGGAGGGCAAGGGAACAAGGGAGAGGGGGAAGAGAAGGGAGTGACCAGGGAGTGAGCAGCAAGGAGGTCAGAGAGTCAGAGAGCTCTATATTGCTGACTCACACCTATATACCTTTTGGGGGCATGCCAGCCCACTAATTACAGGTAGAGACATATGTCACAGGAAGGGGTTACACTATAGGCAACACAGTAATGAGAGGGTGGTCTAGGGGGTGGTCTCTGGGTCTCCATAGGAACATTATCAGTAGGGTGAAAACTCTGCCTACAGGAGCCTGTCCATTGTCTCCAGAGGCAGGGAGCAGGCCCACCCCTGTGGAGGGATAAGACAGCAGTCTGACAACTGATTGCCTTCAGGGGAGGGAATACCTGCACATCTGACCTCCCCCCACAAGATCCCACCCCTCTACCGCACAATTCACTCATCAAAGTATAGGATTCATTGGTTTCTAGTCCACTTGCTGAGCTGTGCAGCCATCATCGAAGTTAATTCTAGAACATTTTCAACACCCCCTGGTGACCATTAGTAGTCACTCCACATTTCCTTCATTCCGCCCTGTGGATTTGCCTATTCGGGACAATTTCTGTCCGTGGCATCAGACCATACTTGTCCTTCGGTTGTCTAGCATGCTATGGTCACGCTTCATCCAGGTGGTAGCAGGCATGCAGACTCCATCCCTCTCCATGGCTGAGTACTCTTCCTTGTGCGAGTGGACCACGTTGCGTGTCTCCGCTCACCTGTGGATGGACTGGTCCCACCTTTAAAACACTGTTAGTTTCCTTCCTGCTGCAGTTTCTTCTGGCCGAAGGGCCTTCATCCTTGCTGCTTCCTCTTCCTCCCTGGTAGACCTGCTCACCTGTGCCCGTGTCAGGCCAGGCGGACGAGAGAAACAAATTCAGGGACACCTAGGTGCATGAAAGAGCTGTATCTCAAGAAGTAAGTCTATATCAAGAACACAGCCCGGCCCTGTCCAACTCAAGTCCCTAAGTCCAATGCTGGTCCTCTTCAGACTCAGTGCCAATCACAGGCCGGTGGGTGCAAAGTCATGTGGATCAAATGGTTCCCATCGCAGGGCTTTGGCAGCAATCAGGGTCCGCAGCAGGAAGGGGAAGGCAGAGAGAGTGATGGGGAGGTTCCCAGGACCCTCCTTAGTAGGAGGCCACGCCCACAAGGAGGCATCACCAGGCTGTGACCTGATTGACAGGTTGAATACCACCCCTACATTTTTCTATATCTTCAAGTTGACATGAAATTATGTAACTACCACAGTGCCTGTCTTCACACATATCCCCACCAATTTTCATAGGTGTACAATTTACTGACAGCAATTACAATAAACAGCTGTGTAACCCTACCCTTAATACAATTTTTCACCACCATTAGTCCCCTTTGACCTCTTCCCTCCTGTTCCTGGTGACCACTGATAGCTTAGAGCTCTTTTTCAGTCTTTTTGTATAAATTAGGTCATACAGTATTTGTCCTGTTCTGGTCGGCTTTTTTTTTTTTTTTTGCTCAGGAAAATGTCTTCAAACTCCAGCCATACTACAGCACAGACCCAAACTTCACTGGACTTAGTGCTAAAGGAATTTTATCACAAAGTGGACCTTGCTACCTTATTTTGTCATACTTTATAGCTAAGTGAAAGAACTTTTTCATTCAGGCAATAGCCCTGTGATTAGAAAAAATAAAATTAAAAAGGCTTAACATGAAAGAAAACAAACACACACACACACACACACCCCACTGTAGGAACCCCTACTCTACTTGGTCTTCATGTCCCTTTCCCCAGAGAAAACATTTCTCAGCTATTTTTTCCTGGTTTGTTAATTTACTTTGAACATTTACAGTCAAATTCACACTTGGTAAATTTGTGGTTCTACAGCTTGATAATGCCTTTTCCCCCTCATTCAATTAATTACTGAATTTCCGTCCATCTCTCCATCCCATCATGGTGGCTGGCCCCCAGCTTTACGTGGGTACCAAGGCTGGATGCTGGGGAAGAAGATGACGGCTAGGTCAGACTGCGAGGCTCTCCGTTTGCAAGGTGCTGCCTTGTGCTGGTCTTTTCCTTGTTGGTCAAGTCCACAGAGACAAAGGCAAGCGTTTTCTCTTGCTTCAGAACCCGTACTGTAGTCAATACACCTTCTTCAGCTTTAGCAGGTGACAAGGTATGCTGTGTTCATATAGACACAGGTGCGCCCCTGTCTGTACACCAAAGGACCACTGCTGCTACGTCATCCTCTAAGGGGCTGTCAAACCGCCGTGCAGAGGGCCCATTGGATTGGTATGCTGCTCTTCCACTCCTACTTCACAAGCCACTACCCAGGAGCACAAGAGACAAGAGACACCTCTTCCACATGTCGCACACACTGGCCATGGCCTTCAGCACCTCCGGGATGTTCTGTGTCAGGTCATCCATTGTGGACCACTCACCGGCTTCTGGGCCAGGCTCAGGAATGAACCTCAGAAGAGAAGGGGAGCCCAGAAGATGGCCAAAAGAACAAGGGCATAGAGAGCAAGGACGTTACCTTGCAAACGGTTCCCCACAATTAGCGCTGGTGGTGGGTATGCCTGTCTTGTCCAGCATTCAGCTCTGGTACCCGCACACAGCTGGGGCTCAGCCACCATTCGTGCAATGGATGGATAGATGGATGGACGGGCGGATGGACGGATGGAAGATTGAGTAAATAACTGAATGAGGAAAAATGCATTATGGGACTTTAGAACCATAAAACCCAGTATCACCAGCCCTGAGGGCTCCCCGACCCACCAGCATCTGTGGTCCCAGCACACTCCCAGGGCTGCCATGGAGCCTGGGGCTGAATGGTGACCCCACAAGAGAAGTCTGTGTTTCAACTGGGTTGTCTTTGGAAACCGAGTCTGTTAGGCCTGATGAGTTGAATGATACCACCACCATTCTCCTAACATTTGAACATGCGGATGAAGCACGAGAAGCACTCACTAGTCTATGCCAATACATTTGGAAGACAAGCTACCTGACCAACCTTCGCCACGTTGTACTCGTTCCAAAGAAAGGTGACCCAACCGAGTGGGGAGATCATCCAACAATATCATTAATATCACATGAAAGTAAACTTTTGCTGAAGATCATCCAACAATGGTTGAGCTGTCGGAAATTCAAGCTGGATTCAGAAGAGGACTCAAAACAAGGGATGGTAGCACTGCTAACATCACCTGGATCTCTTCTCAAAGTAAGAAATGCCAGGAAAATGTGTGTGTTTTGTCCATTATACCAGTCATTAGACAGTCAGTGTGGAACATAACAAACTATGGATAACGCTGAGAAACCTGGGTATTCCAGAACACTTCCCGGTGCTCACGTGGGACCTGCACATGGATAAAGGAACCGTCCTTCGAACAGAACAAGGGAATATTGCCTGGTTTAAAATCTGAAGACGTGTGTGCTCGGGTCGTGTCCTCTCACCACACTTATTCAATCTGTATGCTGAGCCAATCATCCGGGACGCTGGACTACACGCTGAAGACTACAGCATTGGGATCAACGGAAGGCTCGTGAACAGCGTGCTGTGCACATGACACCACCTTGCTTGCTGATGGTGAGGAGAACTTGAAGCGCTTGCCGAGGAAGAGCAAGGATTGCAGCCTTCCACAGGGATCACAACTCAATGAAAAGAAGACCAAACTCCTCACAACCGGACCTATGGGTCACATCCTGAGCCGTGAAGAAGAGATCGAGGCTTTCATCATGCTTGGATCCACAATCAATGCTCCTGGAAGCAGCAGTCAAGAGCCCTCAGGACTCGTTGTAGATCTGCTGCACAAGACCTCGAAAAGTGCTGACGAGCAAGAATGTGACTTTGAACTTGACCCAAGGCATGGTATTTTCAATGGCCTCAGAGGCATGTGAGCGTTGGACGTGGATAGGAAGCCCGAAGAATAATTTGTGTTTTTGAATTATGGTGTAGGCGAAGAATACCGAAAGTACCATAGATGGTCCAAAGAACTGTTTTAGGGTCCAAAAGAGATCCTCAGCTCATACGTCATTGAAGGAGAGTCTTTAAGTTTCCCAAGGAACAGAGACTGCGCAAAAGACGCAGACACATCCTCCTGGTGGGGGGCCATGAGCTCCAGGCCAAAAAGGCGCCTCAGGCCTCACTGTTGGGACGCCCGATAAATGGGGCACAGAACAAAGGGAGCAGTCTCAAATTCAGGATTGGTGGCAGAACGACCCTTCACGGTCACAGGTGGGATGACCAGAGCAATAACAGGACTTCAACTGGGACGCGCACATGGTTAGATAGAAGGGCTTACCTGATGGGTCCAGTACCTTCCGACCAAGGCAGTCAGGGCGAGACTGATAGGGCATGACTCATGACCATTTGACCCCTGAGACTGTGCCCAGTGTGGCAACCTCTACCAAGGACACACCCAGGCAAGCTGCTAATAGCGACTGCCCCTCCCTGGGCTGGTTGGAGAGAGGTAGAGGTCATCTACTTTCCGAGGCACTCTGCCTGAGGGCAAGATTAGCTACATCCTTGGTTAATGACCCGGAAGAATTCAATGGAGGCTTCATCTATGTGGGGCTCTGCAAACAGATGTGGGACCTTCCCTGCCATTCCTAGCCCTTTGTCAGCCAGGCAAAGGTGTGCGTCACGGTTGCATCCTCTCGCCACGCTTATTCAATCTGCACACTGAGCACTAACCCGAGAAGCTGGATTCTGTGAAGAAGAATGTGCCCTCAGGATCGGAGGAAAGCTTATTTACAACTTTCGTTACGCAGATGAAACAACCTTGCTGGCCGAAAGTGAGGAGGTCCTGAAAGCGCTTCCCGATGAAGATCAAGGATTGCAGCCTGCAGGACAGAGCCCAACTCAATGCAAAGAAAACCCAAAATCTCACAGCTGGACCAGCAACATCATGGCCAATGGGGAAAAGGCTGACGTTGTCCACGATTTCATCTTGCTTGGCTCCACAACCAATGCTCATGGAAGCAGCAGTCAAGGAATCAAACAACACATTGCATTGAGTAAGTCCGCTGCACAAGCCCTCTTTCAAGTGTTGAAAAGGAAGGATGTCACTTTGAGGACTAATGTGCACCTGACCCGAGCCATGATATTTTCAATCACTTCATATGCATGTGAAAGTTGGACATGGACTAAATGGGTGCATAAACAAATGTGGTGAAGAAAGCTGTGGTGCCCGGCTATTAGAAGATATAGCGTCTGGGGCCTTAAAGGCTTGACGTGAAACAAGCGGCCAGCTAGCAGGGAAGCAACAAAGCCCACAAGGAAGAAGCACACCAGCCTGTGTGACCATGAGGTGTCGATGGGATCAGGTAACAGGCATCAGAAGACCCAGAACAAACAATCATATCCATGAGAACGAGGTGGGTCAGACTGGAGACCCAAAGCCCAGCTGTAGACAATTGGACATCCTTTCACAGAAGGGTCATAAGGAAGAGACGAGCCAGCCAATGTGCAGTACAGCACACATGAAATGTGGGGGGAAGTCAGATACTTGTTGCCAGACTGCTGTCTCATCCCACAGCAGGGCTGGGCCTGCTCCCTGCTGCTGGAGACAATGGACTACTTCTCTCTGAAGCTTGGGACCATTAGCTTGGTTCCTGTAGGAGGGGTTTACACCCTACTGATAATGTTCCTATGGA
>NW_022103927.1:617308-628888 GCF_000313985.2 Echinops telfairi | reverse complement strand
TATCTTTTGATAGCCAGGCACCATCAGCTTTCTTCACCACATTTGCTTAAGTACCCACTTTGCCTTCAGCGATTGTGTCCGGAAGGTGAGCATCATGAATGCCAGTTTAGGAGAACTCAAGATGCCCCAACCGGGTGATCTGAACAGGCAGAAATGGTCTTTTCACAGCTCAGGAAGCTGGAAGTCTGATTTCAGGGCACCGGCTCCAGGGGAAGGCTCTCGCTGTCTGTCTGGCGGGGAGGGCCCTTGTCTCTTGGTTCTCAGCTCCTTGGGGATCTCCACCTCCAGGTGGCATCCCTCTTCCCCTTCCTCCCACCCCCTTGTGGGACATATGTGCTTCTATTGCTGCTTCTGCCTCTCAGGAGGGAGGAGGTTTAGGACCCACCTTTCACTGAACGCAACCTGCTAAGGAGGGGACCCTGCTAACCCAGAGGGAGGGGCACTTGAAGGCAGGTTGAATCCGCAGCCCTGTTGGGCAGAAAGGGGGTGGGGGAGGCACAGAATGGCGCTCTCAGGACAGAGGGACAGTATGGGCAAAGGCCCTGGGCAGTGTCCGGTTACCTAATAAGCAAGGCAAGCACAGGCTGACTTGTGCTTACTTACTAATGTATTGTGGATAACTGCCCATGTTTCCCTTGCTTATTGGCCCTGGGGCAGGTCCGAGCTGGGGCGACCTCCCATGAACTTAGGGCAGCAGTGGATTTTCGCTGTTGCCGTTACAGCTTCCTCCAGGAACAGATATTTAGCACTGACATGTGCGTGTAGAGATGGTTGTGCTGGCGCATGTTCTGTGGTATGTACTTCCCCTCCAATGAAAATGACCACCCAACCCCAGTATCTCACAGGACATTTGACAGCTGTGTTGCCCTCAAGATGAATGCCATCGGGCTGGAGCCGTGGTTACTTATTTTTGTCTTTTGATTTCAAAACAAACAAAATATTTTTGAAAATGATGGTGGCAACATTTGTACAAAGGCGTCTGATACAACTGATGGATGGATTTGTTACATGAGCTGGAAGAGCCCCCAATAAATGATTTGTTTTAAAAACCAAAAGTTGGGCATGGAATAAGGACGACGGGAGAATAAACACACTTGAATGATGGTCCTGGAGAAGAGCATCAGAAGCACCATGGCTGCCAAAGGGGAATAAACGGCTTGGAAGCAGCATCGCCACAAGGACGGCGAGACCGCATCTCACGGACTGTGGACAAGGTGTCAGGAGAGACGGTCCCTGGAGAAGCCCATCAAGAGTGGTGCCGCAGAGAGGCCGCCAAAACAGGAACGGAGGCCCTCCGAGAAGATGGGTGGGCACGGCGACTGTGCCAACGGGCACAAGCATAAGAACAGTGGTGAGGATGGGGCAGGACCGGGCAGTGTGCCGTCGTGCTGTGCAGAGGGTCGATGTGAATCGACAGTACCTAACAGCGCAACACAGCATAGGTGCTGGAGTTCTAACCCCTATCCCTGTGGACGAGGCCCCATTTGGGAATAGGGTTTCCTTTGTTACGTCGCCGAGGTTGCGTTCAGTGGAAGGTGGGTGCTAACCCTCCTCCCTCCTGAGAGGCAGAAGCAGCAATAGGAGCACATATGTGGGAGGAAGGGAAAGAGGGATGCCACCTGGAGGTGGAGATCCCCAAGGAGCTGAGAACCAAGAGACAAGGGCCCTCCCCGCCAGACAGACAGCGAGAGCCTTCCCCTGGAGCCGGTGCCCTGAAATCAGACTTCCAGCTTCCTGCGCTGTGAAAAATCCATTTCTGCTTGTTCAGATCACCCGGTTGGGGCATCTGGAGTTCTGGCAGCGCCAGGAGTTAAGAACCGTGGCCCACAGAAACCGTGACATCATCCGTGTGTGATTTAGAGGAGACTCAAGATGACGTCATCCTGGGCAAGTCCTAAGATGAGAAACAAGCTCACTGCCATCGAGTGGTGAATGCCAACGCAGTGACCCTACAGGACAGGGGAGAACTGGCCCTGAGGGTTTCCAAGACTTCTTACTCTTCATGGGAGTAGAAAGCCGCATCTCTCCCCCACGGAGCCGCTGGCGGCTTCGAACAGAGGTTAGCAGTCACCCACTCCACCACCAGGGAGCCCGTGCAAACCCTACGGGGCAGTTCTGCTCCACTGACCCCATAACAATGGCATTTCTGGGTTTGGGTTTGGGGGCCCCAGAACTGTGAGCGGATGATTCTGCTGTTTCAAATTTCCTGGTGTGTGGGTGTGTGGCCCTTTATGGGGACACTCCCAGAAATCAGCCTCTGGGCCACCCCACCTAGAGCCGTGAGCGGCCTCCTAGCCTACTGAGGGGTGCAGGGAGAACCCAGGCCTGTCCCTGACAGGCCCCCAGTCCCCCCTGTTCAGGAGAAGCTAATATAGTTGTCGTCCAAGGGAGCCAGCCCTGCAGCCCAAACCCCGCCGCCTCCCCACTGGGAACCCCCCAACACTCTGGGTGTCACAGCCCTGTGGTCCCTTTACTTCCTCTTCAACCATGGGTGTACCTGTGGTCTCTGAGGGGAAGGTGAGGATTCTGCTCCAACCTTCAGAAGGGAAGGTGTTCATTTGTGGAAACCACGTCCCCAAGCCTGGCCAAGGTGGTGGGGTGAACCTTATATGTGTGGGGCCTGGAGCAGGGAGACAGCTGGGGCCGGGCCACAGTGCCAGGCCAGTAAGACCTTCGGGCCACCCCGGCTGAACTTCCAGGCTGACAAGGTTCCTGGGCCTCCCCAGCAGCACCCCGTCCCCGTCATGGCTGTGTGGCCCGCTGGATTGCCCATAGTATGGAGAAGCTCCGAACAGAAGCAGGCATCCCACGGTGCAGCCCAGCCTGTGAGAGCTCCCCAGCCAACACAGAAGGCTCAGGCGAAGTCTGAAGGAGGCACCCGGAGGCTGGGTGCCCAAGGATCACCCCCACCCAAAACATTACCAAGGAGGGCTGTGTGTGTGTGTGCGTGTGCGTGTGTGTGTGTGTGTGTGTAGACACCAAGAACCAGAGAGGCTGAGCACCTATCCGAGGCCACACAGCTAGTGAAGAAGTCTGTTCTCCAGACAAGGTGCTCACCCTGGGGAACCAGGGTGCGGTGAGAGGATTCTCTGGCTTGAGCCTACCCCAGGGCTATCTAGCCCTCCTGGGCCTGGGTGATAGGCTTGTGGGAGGGAGGAGACAAAGGGGGGGGCCGGGGGAAGGGCAGCCTGACCTGACTGCAAGGATTAGCACCGTTTCTGCCTGAAAGGGGAGGAGGAAGTGGTTTAGCCTGTGCGGTTGGGCTGAGAGGAGGGCAGCTAGCCGCACCCAGGGCCCGCTGCACGTGTAACTGCTGTTAACTACTAGGGAGCCATGGAGCCCTGGTGGCACAGTGGGCTACGTATTGGGCTGCCAGATGCAAGGTCGGCAGCTGGCTGCTCCCACAAAGAGCTGTAGGCGGGGTCCTGCCCTGACCGATAGGGTCCCTATGAGTAGAATGGACTCCACAGCAGTGGGTTGGGCTGGACTTTGATGATTCTGGACTTGCTGCCTGTCCGTCACATGTCACATGTCAACCCCATTCACAGAGGAGCAGGACCGCCCCCAGTCCTGCACCATCCCCACCTTGGCTGTGGATCCGGCCCTTGTGAGCCAAGGTGTTTTCGCTGGCTCACTTTCTGAAGGAGATCACCAGGCCTTGCTTCCTGGTCCACAGGCTGAGAGCTCCGAGGAAGCTTGTTCAACGCCCTAGACACACACACACACACACACACACACACACACACATGCAAGCCTCCATGACAGATGCAGGGTGGCTGCCCACGAGGTGCACTGTCCGGGACTCAAACCCACGTCTCCCGCAGGGCCGGGGGAGAATCTTACTACCGAGCCCGCAGACATGTTTTCGTTTGTTTTGAAATCAAAAGACAAAAATAAGTAACCACGGCTCCAGCCCGATGGCATTCATCTTGAGAGCAACACAGCTGTCAAATGTCCTGTGAGATACTGGGGTTGGGTGGTCATTTTCATTGGAGGGGAAGTACATACCACAGAACATGCGCCAGCACAACCATCTCTACACGCACATGTCAGTGCTAAATATCTGTTCCTGGAGGAAGCTGTAACGGCAACAGCGAAAATCCACTGCTGCCCTAAGTTCATGGGAGGTCGCCCCAGCTCGGACCTGCCCCAGGGCCAATTAGCAAGGGAAACATGGGCAGTTATCCACGATACATTAGTAAGTAAGCACAAGTCAGCCTGTGCTTGCCTTGCTTATTAGGTAACCGGACACTGCCCAGGGCCTTTGCCCATACTGTCCCTCTGTCCTGAGAGCGCCATTCTGTGCCTCCCCCACCCCCTTCCTGCCCAACAGGGCTGCGGATTCAACCTGCCTTCAAGTGCCCCTCCCTCTGGGTTAGCAGGGTCCCCTCCTTAGCAGGGTGTCCACTTCCTGACAGCGGCATGGATAATGCCTCACACCTCTTCAGCATTCTCTAGGTCAACGGTTCCCAACCTGTGCGTGGAGACCCCTTTGGGGGTCGAACGACCCTTTCACAGGGGTGGCCCGATTCATCACAGTAGCAAAATGACAGTGATGAAGTAGCAACAAAAATAATTTTACGGTTGGGGGTCCCCACCATATGAGGAACTGTATGAAAGGGCCGCGGCCTGAGGAAGGTTGAGAACCACTGCTCTAGGTTATCAGCGCTGGGAGGGAGGGGCCTGCACCTGTCCCTGTGTCCCCCGTGCCCCTGAGGATCTGGCACCCAGTGGGTGCTGAGCAGCTTCTGAGGCCACTGCAGACAAAGCGTGACTGGGGCTATTCTAGTCAGGGCTCGGGCACACACCTTCCTCCAGGAAACAGGAACCGCCTGGGGCACCGGCCCCGCCCCACTGACGCAAAGACCCTGAACTGAAACCTAGGGCTGCAGAGGGCACAGCCAGCAAGGGCCTGGCCTCTTGGGGCTTCCCAGGTACGTGGTCATGTGGGGCTGAGAGGGGGCTCAGCAGGTTCCCCTCTGTCAGGAACACGGCTGTGCCACTGGGCTGGGTGAGGTTGGGATCCCCAGAGCTTTAGCCAGGCCAGGTCCTTGCGAGAGAGAGATGATACTGGTCTAGGGCAGAAGAGGGATGGGGCTGGTGCGAACCAGAGGGACCAGAGATGCTGGGAGGGCTTCCTGGAGGAGGGGACGCTAGAGGAAAATGGAGCTGGATCCAGGTCAGCTTTGAGCAGGACCAGGAGATCTTTAGGGGAAGAACTCTTCGTCCTGAAGACCTTAGGGGAACAAGAAGTGGGACAGACCGTCCCACGTGGTAGAGGTGGCATCTGAACTTCGTGCTAAGGACTGGACTGCTAGCTGTAATCCTTTCAGAGGGACCTCGGGAGAAAGGCTGGGCGACTTGCGCCTGGGAGACCACAGCCTGGCAGACCCCAGGGAGTGTTGTTCTCCTCTGCATGTGGAGTCAGACACGACCCGCAGGCGGCACACGCAAATGGGCCCATGCATCCGGCCAGGGGCTAGATCTTCACTTACCAGCAAGCAGCCTACACCATCCTCTGCACCTGCCCAGCATCCAGCATCGTGTGACCACAAGAGATGCAGAAAGAGTTCCCCACTTCCCCCGCTCCTCCTGAAGGAGGCCGTCAGATAGACCAGCTCCACGAGGCCAGGCCTGAGCAAGAAAAGAGGGAGGGGTGAGTGGAGTACCAAAGAGAGCCAGGGCTTACATCCAGGGGGAGAGACAGAAAGGATGCCTGGTCCAAACAGGAAGCCAGTTCACTACCCTTTAAAGTGGATGCCCACTCATAGCAACCCTACAAGACACTGTGGCACTGCCCCCCAGGGTTTCCAACGCGGCAGTGTTCACGGAAGAAGACACACACACATGTTTCTCCTGAAAAGCGGTAGGTGAGTTCTGATTGAGGACCAAGTGCTTTAAGCACTGCGCCACTAGGCCTTCTTGGGCTGCCTGGATGAAGGGACATTCTGGCTGGGTTTTGAAGGGTGAATAGGAGTTCGCCAAGGTGGTGGTGGTGGTGGGGAGGAGGGTAGGGAAGAACAAATCTATAGATAGCACCAAGTTTCCCCAGATGGTGCAAATGATTTATCCTCAACCTCTAGCCCTGGTGGTATGGTGGGTTAGACATTAAGCTGCTAACCTCAAGGTCAGCAGTTTGAAACCACCAGCCGCTCACTGGAGAAAAATGAGGCTTCCTACTCCTGGAGAGGTAGTCTCGGAAGCCCACAGGGGACAGTTCTACCCTGTCCTAAAGGGTCACTATGAGTCGAGATCAACTTGATGGCAGTGAGTTGAGTTTGCATTTCTAGCCCAAAGGTTGACGGTTTGAACCCACCGAGGGGCACCGCAGACTGCCAATTTGCTTTTTATAAAGATGTCCACCAAGAGAACCCTGTGCAGGAGTTGTATTCCGTATCGCCAGCTGACTCGACAGCAGCTGGTTTGGTTTTATAAACATGACCTCGTGCTCAGTCATAGCTGGGTTCCTCAATATTTATTATAGACACACATTTATTCTGTGCTGACTGCCTTCCAAGGTAAATAGCACCATTTCCCCCAGTTACAACGAGGAGACAGACACAATGAGGTTAAATGCTTTGCCCATGTTCACACAGGAGGTAAGTGGAGGGAACAGGGACTTGAACCTGGGCCATTTGGACTGGATTTCAGACTCGTGGTTGCTTTGTTAAGATGATGTATAAGACATTTCTGAATAGATCCATCCAAGGTTGCTTGCTTGGCCCAGAATCTCTTTGGGCCTTTCCCCAGAGGGCAGGTTGGTCATCTGTCTCCTGGCAGAGAAAGTCAATACTGACTGCAGTTGTTCAACACATCCCTTCCAGAATGATCTTCCAAGACAATGGAAATGTCGATGGACCAGTGGGGAGGGTGGGGGTGGAGCTCCAGTTTGAGAACAGAATTAAGGGTGAGTGTGAGGGGAATCATCAGGAGCCCTGGGGTCATAATGGGCCACGAGTTGGGCTACTAACCACAAGGTCAGCAGTTCAAAACCACCAGCCGCTCCTCAGGAGAAAGATGAGGTTTCTACTCCCCAAAAGAGTTCCAGTCTCAGAAACCCGCAGGGGCAGTTTGCTCTGTCCTCTAGGGTCCAGATGAGTCCATATCATCTCGATGACAGTGAGCTTGGTTTGTTTTTGTTCTGTTTTGTTTTGAGTGACAGGTCTCACGAGGTTGGCCCCGAGGGATCTGCCTGGCCCCTTGGCAGGCTTGACCGGGATCTAATGTCTTTGTACAAATGGATGCGGTGTTAGTTCTCCCGACCAAATCAAACCAGTCGCCGCCGAGAGTCAATTCCCTCTCTGGCCGTCCCGCCACGTGTCCGAGGAGAAATACTCCCTAGGGTTTTCAATGGCTGGTCTTATGAGAACAGTTTGCCAGGCCTTTCTTCCAAGGTGCTTGTCACCCGACAGCCTGTAGATTAGCAGCCAAGTCTGCGAACCGAACCGTCTAAAACACCCAGGGGCTCTGCCAGCACCCAAAACTCGTGCGTTGTCTTTGAGTCAGTTCTCACGCCTGGAAACTGCCCCTGTCCCAGCGTAGACCTGGGCCTATCGAGGTCCTGATGGCTGCCTTTGGGGGAGCAGACCACCAGGCCTTTCTTCCGAGGCGTCTCTGGATGGGCTCCAGCCTCCAACCTTTCCCTTAGCCGTTTGCACCCCCAGCCCCAGCCCCGGGCACTCCTTTCTCCGCACCGTGTGAGCTCGGCTTTGAGCTTACATCACAATTCTCGAGACCGTGCGCGCGGGTTCACAACCCAGGCACTGGGACATGCTGTAAGGGCTCTCTTCGCGGCTGCCACGGGTGGCAGGAGCCACGGCGTTGGGCCACATTCCTCTATTAGTATCTAATGGCCACGTGGCAACCTGCGTGTGCTAACAGTGCCGGCTGCCTCTCCTCCCCGCTGACCATTACTTAGTATCCCAGAACGGCTGCCCTGAACTCTAGCCACACTTATTTCCAAAGAGAACCACCCAGCACTCCTGCTAATGACATGCGAAGAAGAAAAGGTAGTTTCGATCGCCTCAAGTGCATGGGAAAGCGGGACATCGAAGTAAAGAAGAACCGGTGTTCGAATTGCGGTGCTGGAGAAGAAACATGGACCGCCAACCGTCCCAGAAGAGCGCAGCCAGGATCGGAGCCTTGGTTGGCCTCGCGGACTTTGGACAGGTGGTCAGGAGACACCAGTCCCTGGACTTCGAGGGACCCCAGGTTTGGTCAAGGAGAGGGGCCACCCAGAAGAGGAAGGCCTTTGACAAGATGAGAGGACACAGTGGCTGAACGATGGGCCGGAACATAAGGACGATTGTGAGGCTGGCGCCGGACTGGGAGCTGTTTCGCTCCACTGCACACGGGTCCCGTGACTCGGAACCGACTCCGCAGCCCCTGACTGTGGAGCAACAGCAAGAGCAAAAGGGAGGAGGCCGGTGGTTTTGTAGTGGACTTCTCCATGCCCAGGCGGGAGACCCGAGTTCATTTCCTGGCCCAGGCACTCACCACCGCTGCCTGCTCACGCCCCTTGTATGTGGATGTGACGCTGAGCAGCTTCCAGGTTAAGATGTTCTAGGAAGAAAGGGCTGGCAGTCTTCAGCCGAGGAAAAATGTATGGAGGCCGATGGGCCCATCCGTCACTGATCACGGGGAGGAGGCAGGGCCGGGCAGCTGGGGAGAGTGTCGTTTCACTGTGCCTGGGGTCGCACGAATCAGGGCAGTGACAAGGACAGCCACCGGAGTGAATGACCAAGAAAACTCTTTGGAGGCTCGTCAAGAGGAGGGGTGGATGAATGTGCAAGAAGTATTTGGCATACGCCGGGCGCTTAAGAAACACGGCCCACGTGTCTGTCCACCTGGAGGAGGTGGCACCCTAAGCTACTTATAAGGGAGACACACGTGTTTTAGGGCTGGACCAGTTTTGACTCTCTCTCCTTGCTCCCCCAGGCACACACCCACCCACCCCACTCCCCAGGAAGCCATGATGACGGAGGACAGGACCCTGCCCCCACCGCTGCCTCCACGCCTGGACTGGTTCGTGCACACCCAGGTGGGCCAGCTGGCCCAGGATGGAGTTCCCCAGTGGTTCCATGGAGCGATCTCCAGAGAGTAAGTACACGTCCCGACCTCGGCCCTGACCGCCTCCCTCTTCCCCACCTACCCCCAGCCCGGAGGGGTTTGCAGAATTGGGCGCTCAGCACGCGCAGTGTCTCTGAAGTCACTGTGACCCCTAATAGGGTTGAATCTTGCGTCCCACCGTGGTCAGTTTGGGCCAATCACACCTCTTTCTGAGCTCCAACTTTCTTTTCTTTTCAAATTATTTTTATAGAATAGTTTTGTTGACATATCTCACACAAGCCAATATATCCACTCGCATTTAATTCTGTTGTTCAAGCCCGTCGACTGAGGTCATACAATCATACAGCTCACCCTTCCCGCCCTCCCTTCCTGTACCCTCAGGGAACCATTACTTCTGTAACTATTTCTGAAGGGTTATCTATCTTGGCTTTCATGTACCTTGTAATCTTCAATATACAAATGAATGTATACAAGTCTAACTTGATTAACGAGATGAAACAAGTAAAAACCAAATAGTAAGGGGAGGAAATCTCTACGAACTAGGAGATAGTTATGTGGTTTATCAGTGCCAGATGGCACCCTGAAGTTATCCTCCATTCTGTGTGGCCCTTCTGAGAGGGATTGCCCAATTATTTTGCGTGCAGGTGGGTTTGGGGTCTCCACTACATCCACGCCCCTTCACATAGATTTTGAGCTTCAGCTTTCTGTATGCCAATGTCCACACACCAAAAGGGACTTCTCAGCCGCCCTGCCTCACCCAGGTGAGGCTTCGTCATTCAGAATGGCCTCAGGATCCTTCCCAACCCAGTGCCCAGTGACAGCAACACGTACCTTCAAGACCCTTCCTTACTCAGGGCCCGGGCAGCTGTTCTCCCTCCATCAGCCATGCAGCCCCCGGGTTCTTGCTACATTAGGTTGTGGCCTCTGAGGAAGTAAAGGAAGCCCCCTAGTCAGGAGCCCCCAGGGCCTGGTCTGAACAGAAGAAAGAAACTCTAGTGCCACTTTTGGGACTTGAGTGGACACCATAAAGATCACAGAGCATAGGGCCTGGGAGTCATCTCCGTGCTGGGCAGGCTGCCCAAGGAAGTCTAATGCCAGCCACAGGAAGCAACGTAACATATTTTAGGCTCTAGATAACAAATTTTTAAAAAGCACTAGAAAGAAGTGGGTAGAATTTATGTTCACCTGTTATCATATGTGTTTAAGGTCCCCAGGGAACGAAAGCGGTTTGTTTGCCATCGGCTGCTAACCTAAAGGTTGGCAGTTCAAAGCCACCCCCGTGGTGCTGAGGAAGCAAGTCCTGGCGATCCGCTTCCATCAAGGCGAGAGCCAACCCTATGGAACAGTTCTTTCCGAATGCACCTGGGTGCCGTGAGTTAGAATGGAGGCCACCGTGGTTTCTTTTGTTTTAAAAATCCTGTCATTTTTAACCTGTATTCACAAAAATGCGTTTTTTATTTACAACATATATTCACGTTTCATGTCTATGCATAAGATATCTATTTTATGGCTCCCAATCTAGCAGTCGACATGTTATCAACACTAAATAAGTACCCGTGAAATATTTTACCTTCTTTTTGTTTGCTCCGGGTCTCCAAAACCCACATCTGTTTCAGCCTCGATTTGCCCCAGTCACGGTTCACAGGCTCCAGAGCCACGTGGGACCTGCGGCCTCCATATTGGGTAGCGAGGCCTGGAGGCTCCCCAGCTTGTCCCACAGGAGACCCCTGGCCCTCTGTGACCCCCAGAGCAGAGCAGCAATTATGATGATAAGTGACAATGCCCCAAACCAAACTCACTGCCGTCTAGTCCGTTCTGGCTCCTGGCGCCCCTGCAGGGCGGGTCGAGCCACCTCTGTGAGTTTCAGAGATGCAACTCTTTATGAGAGTAGAAAGTCTCATCTTTCTCCTGTGGAGCAGCTGGTGGTTTCGAACTGCTGGCCCTGTGGTTAGCAGCCCAATGGGGGAACCACTATGCCATCGGGGCTCCTATGATAATCGCAATCATAGTACTATGAGCCCTGGGTGGAGCAAGAGCAAACAGCTTGCACTTGGCTCCTAACAAAAGGCTGGCAACTTGAACCCATCCCACAGTCCTGCGGGAGAAAAGTCTGGCCACTTGCTTCCATAGATTGACATCAGGCCCAAAACACCCTACCCGTGGGTCTACTCTGCACACGCGGGGTCACCACGAGTCAGTCAGAATAGACCGCAACAAGTGGTAGCGGTAACCCTGACAACAGCCAAGGATGAGATAGCAGGTCCACGGATTCTCGCATCAGCTCTGAGCATGAGGGGTTACTTTGCACTCGAGGAAGCTGAGACAGAGAAGGGCAGAGCTCCTCTGGGTCACCAGCAAATGAATGGCAGAGCCAGAGGTCAAGCCCAAATGCTTTGGTACTGTGGCCCCTGGATCCATCGGAGGTACCTGAATGGGGGGATTCCAGGCACTGAGTGATGGGATGTGGAAGGAGGTCCACACAGGAGCTGAGGAAGGTCCTCAGAGGTCTCC